>NC_141538.1:58896250-59210000 GCF_021556685.1 Rattus norvegicus | reverse complement strand
GCAATGAGGAAACCTCAGCGATGTGCAAGGGCTGATCAAAGGAACACTGAGTCTCTCTCAATCCCAGTGTAATGGATCCACAGATCCATGGGGTGCAGGAGCAGAGAACTCAGATACAGAGAGTATCCCTCTCCTCCCAGTGCAATGGACCCACAGATCCATGGGGTGCAGGAGCAGGGAACTCAGATACAGAGTAAATCCTGAACAAGATAAGCAAATTCCAGGTGAGGCCCTTTGTACAATGGCCACAAGTGCTTGAGTGATAACGGCCTTATCACGTTACTGTTGAGATCTGAGTTTGTAAACCAACCATGGTATGAATACTGATCCACAGCATAGGGCTGCATCAAACAGAGCCACTCCCGATAAGTAGTGGGCACCTCATATGGTCCTCCTCAGCTGTTACTACCAAGGACCGTAGTCAAGCTGCTCTTATAATAAAATTTAAAATTCCCAATTGTTAGTAACTACTCTAGAAAGTTCACCCACTGTACTTGTCTAACAATAGATCGGGGGAGGATAACTCCAGACACTGCAGACACAATGTCTGCAGCAGTAATGGCTGCTACAATAGCAGTGAAAGTGTCAAGGTCTTTTCCAGGACAGTTCAGGATCAGTCATTCTTCTCTGGAACAACCAGCAGACAATGGAACCATTTCTGAGATCTGTATAACCAGGACAGAGTTTTCCAGTCACTGTAGCTTTATACAGGTGGCTTTCTGTGAAGCTACAGTCTGTAAAATGACAACACCAGTTACCAGTTAAGGCAGCAAGAGTCACCAGGGAAATGAAAGGACAGGGGTAACAGCTGGAGTCCAGTCTTCTCCAGGAAGCAGCAGTGTACAGAGTCTGAGCATAGGCCACAGTGGGATGGGAACACACGCAGTGGTAACACTGACTGCAGCAACGGCAAAATCTCTGTGATGACAAAGGATGAAGGAGAATCTTCTATCTTCCTCTCAGGACAGAGGAATGACTCCAGGGACCCGAACCAGGAGAGCTGAATAACCAGGATCAGCAAGTCTCAGCAACCACCCAGGCAGCTGGCACACTCTTGTAGCATCCTGTAGAAAAATCACAAACATTCCCTCTTCCCCATATAAAATATCTGGACAGGAACATGTCAATAAGTGGATCTCTCTATTTTACCTAGGCAGAAGTATGCCTAGTTGTAGGGTGCCATAAACTTTGGCATCCAAATTTTTAAAATTGAAATAAAAGGAGCATTATTTAGCATACATGGATAACTCCCCCTTTTTATTTATTAAGATATAGTAAAGATATTATTTATTAAGGTAAGTCCTCGAGGAGTAAGTTGAGGACACTGAGCACTTGTATTTATAAATTGACTTGTATACCAAATTATCGTTTCCAGCATTATTGTTTTGGATATATAAAGAATGAGATTTTTTGACTAATTGTTCTTATGTAAGGCCTATAATCTGTCTGGAATCTTGTCCTCCCTTGTTAAGGAGCCCAGGCAATCCAGTTTGAGTTCTTAAATGTCCTATAAAGGAACAGTATTTAGTGCTCTTAACCACTAAGCCATTTTTCTAGCACCTCACAAACTTTATTTACCTAAACATAAGCATTAATTAGAAATGTCAAATCTTGTAAATATTGTCCAGATTCAGTCTTACTAAAAATCTCTGAGCTGGCAGGGTGAAGCTGGGAGTTGAAAGTAAACAAATGGAGTCTTCCTCTTTTCCTGAGGGTGTGTTATCAACTCCATTAACATTTTCAAAGAGCTGGGTCTATGGTTTTGTTTAGTTGTCTGAGCCAGAGCACTGAAAGGACAGTGAGTTGTCAGACAATTTACACTGAAATCACTCACTGATTTCATGTAGAAAACTTGTCTCTAATAAAGCATTAAGTAATTGAAATCAATTGTAAACCACAAGCCACACATTGGCTATCAGTATATGAATAGAAAGCTTGATTTTTTAACATTATAAAAACAGTGGTTAAAGCCCAGAATTTAATAATCTGTGTTGAAGCAATAGAAACTCAAGAGAATAAACAAGTGATCTAATCATATATGTAGCCTTTTCATTAGATGAACCACCTATAAATGTACTAAGCGCAATTCCTATGGGTTGTACGCACAAATATGTAGGAAGTACAAAAGCATGTAAAGAGTAAAATTATCAATTTTGTCTGAAAAATTTGTATATGTAATAGGCCAAATATCAGTATTTAGTAGTAACCAATTAACTGTTGTTTGGAATAAGATATGTTTTACCAGGTTTCTATTCAAAATACTTCCACGACTCCAGTCCACAACTCTGTACTAACACAGCTGAAGCTTTATCTCCAATGTGCATAACAAAGACCTAAGTCCTCTGGTAAGGTGAGGTACTTAGCCAATTAACATATCTTTAGAAGCTTAAAATTAGCTTCAAATATTCTTATCCAGAGTAGTGTAACAGCTACTCCCCAAATATTAAAGCTCATTTTGAGAGCAAAGTTTGTAATAAAAATTTCCATATACATTGAAAGATTTAAGTTCTACCTTCTTACACTGAAGAAGCAACAAAATTACCTAATATGAGGCTGTTAGCCATTCTTAATGATATCACTTTATGGGCTCTCTAAAACTATAAGCAAGCTCACGAAATGAAAACTCACAATTGTTATGACGAAAACAAATTGTATAAAATCAATCCTCTAAATCTGTCTTGAAATGGCAGTTGGAGTAAGGAAACTGGCTGTAATGTTCTCACAAGTTCTAAAACCTCATCAATCCTTATAAATCCTGTAACAATCTCTACCTGTTTGATTTTTCCTTAATTAAAAATAAGTTTGAGTTAGTCAATGTAACACTGGCAATCCTAAATCACAATCTTTAAGTTCTCTTTGTAACACCAGAACACAGCCACGAGGTCACCTGAGTTCTGAGTACGTGACTAGGCAGCTGTTCTCTGGGCAGTGGAAATTAGCATTAGAATACAGATAACTTCAGGGCAAGCCACAACTTTGGAAAGCAAAACTCAACCTCCAACAAACAATCTATTCTCCAAGGCACCCCAGGTCTATCTATTATGTTACAAAGTTTGACTACCAATTCTTACATTTGGACGCACAATTATTCATTTGTTCCTTTTTGAAACGAGTTAAAACCAAGTCAAGGTGTGCACGACCGGCAGATAAAGTTTTTACCATTTTTTCTTTTGAACATGAAACATAAAACTTTTAGACAACGAGAAACAAAAACCACAGACATACACTGACAGACATGGGGACATCCTGGTGCACCAGAGACAAACAATAGACAAAGAGGGGAAAAAGCCAGATGGTGTTCATGGCGACTATCCACTCAAGTGGAGCTGATATGGGCGATGGATTGTCTCAATTCCTGGACTAGTCCACCAACGTGTTGAAACCCAATTTCTGTAAGATACTGAGAGATATTATCTGAGCAGTACGATCGACATTCGCCAATGGTATGGAAGTGAAACACAGCCCTGAGTATTTTTACTCACAACCCAACTACATTAACTCTATCAGGCTGTGCACGGGCACTGAGATGTCCTTTTGTTTGATTCTCCTGAATAAATTTTCAGGCGGTCTGCCTCTATCAAATCTGATCAGTATGACTCTGTAAAGCTGCTTCGTCAGCGCCCGGACGCCGCGACATCCCCAGAGCCGGCGCGGGAGCTTAATTACACCTTTCATAAGCACTAAGACAAAGTTTTTCTCCCAAAATACTGTGTTCCTTTTACCTCCTCTCTTCTCACCCGGGGCATTCTTTCCCCAATTTTTCACCTCTGGCGGTGGTAAGACCGCAGGGGGGCCTGGTGCTTGAGATCGATCAGGATCCTTTTCTCGTTGCAACTTTTCACTATCCTCTGTTTCTGACTCTTTGTTGTCTCGCCCTTCCCCCAACACTCTCCGCTTTGTTGTTATAGCTGGGCAGTTCCCACGCGACCTCTGACGCCGTTTGGCGGTAGCTAGAAACTCAAAGGTCAATAGAAACAACTGGAGGGTTGCCAGAGCAACCATAGCGGCACCTGCCGCGTCCGGCAGGGGACTGAGCTGGAGCAGATCAGGGCTAAACATTGTCTCTCAGAGTTCTTTTTACCTGCATTCCACAGGTTCTGGATTTCTTCCATGAAACGGAGGCTTCCTCTTGGCACCGGCGATGATGTAGCTTTCTGTGTCCCGGATTCTCGGCACCAAATGTCCCGCGCGCGACTTTTCGCCGGCAAGGAGCACGCGGACATTAGAAATCCTTACTGTGACCACTTTATTAATCTTAGAAGAGGAAAAGCCACACCGCGCCAACATGGGGCGCTTATAAAACCCTCGTGCAGCGCACCCACACCTGATTGGTTGTTACCCATGATCTCATAAGGCACGCCCCGGAGTGGGCAAAGACCTGGCACGAAGGCACTCTTGCACATGCGCACAGTTAACTACCTGAAAGGGGGGCCGGCTGGCGCGGCAAAGGTTGGCGCCATCTTGTAATGGCGGAGTCTATCCTGACCTACCACGTGGGGCGCAGTGGAAGACAGCGCCATCTAGTGGTGGCGAACGTATTGCGGCCCTCTACACCTAATATAAAATATCACCTTGCCTTAACAAGGCACGACAAACTGTGTCTTAAAACAATGGAGGCATGTTGGGCAAGGTGGCACTGTCATTACTCTCACCCATGGAAAGCAGGGGCAGGAGGATCTCTGTAAGTTCTGTATCAGTTCGGTGTGCATAGTGAGTTCCAGGACAGTAGTGACTATGTTGAGAGACCCTGGGTCAGAAATTAAAAGCAATAGAAATGCACATTTCACCATTACAAGGTAGGAAGTGTGTAGTATCAGGTCCCGCTGAGGGCTGTGGTAGAGCATGCATCCTGTGTATTTTGTCTACCCAGTTAACTTCACGTATTCTTGTTTATTTGTATTATTTTTCCAGTGCCTTTCTATTATCATTATGCTATATGTGTTTCTATGAACAAAATTTCTGCCTATAAAGATACTGGTCATATGAGTCAGAATCAATTGAATGTAACACACAGTTTCTGGAAGTTCAGACAATTATTATTATTATTATTATTATTATTATTATTATTATTGAGACATTCTGATGTCCAAGTAATTCAGATTTCTTAAAATTTTATTTTTATTACTATTTCTACTTGCTATTGCTATATTTAGTGTTTTTACTATTTTCCAGTGATTTGCATAATTCAGCACATCAAAATCTAGCATTTGAAATTTAGAGTATCTAAGATATTATGATGGTTTTATAATTTTTATAAGTAGTTTTATTTGTTTCTTAATATAAGGGAAACAGTCCCAGTTCTTTGAACAGGCCTGTGATTATACTGAAGAGATTAGTCAAAAAGTAGAGAAGTTCTTTGTTCCTTAGTATTTTCTGCCTTTTGTAGGACAATTTCATGGCTTAAGACTGCAAAGTATTCATTTTCCATGCTTATTTATGATCCCAGAGAGTTTGAAGGTTTAGGCCAATACTCGGCTTTCCCTACTATCTTCATGTAAATATGCAAAGCTCTCTCTGCCAAAGGTGATTTTTACTTTATTCTCAGATTGACTAAAGAGTGAGTCTCAGAACCCTGCGTGGTTGTCTTTAAAGTCATCAAAAGTAGTAAACCATGTCGACACACTCGAACAATATAAAGCTAAAAACGCATGCCTCACACTAATGCTTGGACTCTTTGCTGACTTCACTCCTCTGTCTGCCTCTACATCCATCCACTGATTTATCCATTTATCAGTGATAATATGAACTGTAATAGAATGGAAAAGGTTCTGTGTCCAACACGGCAGGGTCCTAGAGACCTGATGAAGAATGAACAGACACACAGGCACACAAGTCCTGCAAATCTAAAGTCAAGAGGACTACGCACTCTGATGGAGAATCACCACTTTCCCAGTGATTTACACAAGTCAGCACACCAAAATCAAGCAATTGGAAATTTGAATATCTTAGTCGCTCTGCTGACACATAACAGTGCAGAGGTCACTCCATCTTGTGTTCCTGCTGAGGGCATTTCAGGTTTAACTAGTATCCTTCCCTTTCTCCTTAGTTTAGTTTTTGTTTGAAGTTTACTTTGTCAGAGAAGGAAGAGACCATGCCAGCTTACTTCTTAGACACATTTTCTTGAAATATATTTTCCTATCATTTTATCCTAAAGTGATGTCTTCCTTTGATGTTAAGGTGTGTTTCTTGGATGAGAGAGAGGGATTGATCCTGTTTACTCATTTGAGAGTCTGTTGTTTTTTTTTTTTCCTAAAAATTGTTATTTTGATGTTGAGACCTATCAATGAGCAGTGTTTATTGATTCGTGCTAGTTTATTCTAATTTTCTTTCTTTCTTTCTTTCTTTCTTTCTTTCTTTCTTTCTTTCTTTCTTTCTTCCTTTCTTTCGTGTTTTTCTTTTCTGATCTGGGATTACTTATACCCCTTCTTTTCCTGAGTATGATTAACCTTTTCAGGTTAAAGTTTTACATCTAATTAATGTTTGTAGACATTGCATACATTTGGTTTTATCATGAAACATCTTTTTTTTCTCTCCATCAATTACAATTGAGAATTTCTGCTGGGTCGTTTAGTCTGTACTGCTAGCTATTATTTCCTATAGGTTGTAGAACACCCATTTTGGTTGTCCTGTCTAACTCTCTATTGAGAAGTTAGATGTTATTCTAATAGATCTGCATTTATTTGATACTTTGTCCCTTATAACTTTTAATATTATTTTTGTTCTATGCATTTAGTGATTTAATGATAATGTTCTGAACAGAAATTTCTTCATCCGTCACTTTAGAATATTATTCTGTATGCTTCTTTTACCTTGATAACCACTGTGTTCTTTAGATTAGGTAAACTTTCTTCTACAATTTAACTGAAAATAAATCTGGATTTGTACTGGATTTCTTTTTCTTTCTCTATTTCTATTCTATTTTCTACTTTGCAAATATGTCTTTCTTCTTTTCTTCTCCTATGGTATTTCATTCGTTATTATTTTGTCTAATTATTTTATTTATTTATATCCCAAATTTTGCCCTCAACTTCTGGTCTTCCTTCCTAGAGTTCTTCACCCAATTACCCTCCCCTTTGTCTCTGAGAGGGTGCTCCTTACCTACTCCCTCCATCCCCCTTCTCTGGGGTGTCAAGTCTCTACAGCATTAGGTCCATTCTTTCCCAGTGAGGCCAGACAAGGCAGTCCTCTCCTAATATGTGCTGGGGAGACATGGGTTGGGGGTGGGGGCTCAGGACAGCCTTTGTGTGCATTGCATGCTCTTTAGTTGGTGGCTCAGTCTCTGGAAGCTCCCAGAAGTCCAGGTTAGTTGACACTCTTGGTCTTCTTATAGGGTTGCTATCCCCTTCAGCTCCTTCAATCTTTCCCCTAACCCTTCCATAGGGGCCTCTGATCTCAGTTCAGTGGATGGCTGTAAGTATCTATCTGGCTCAGTCAGCTGCTGGTAGAGCCCCTCTGAGACAGCCATGCTAGACACCTATCTGCAAACACAACATAGAATCAATAATAGTGTCAGGGTTTGATGCCCAATCATGGGACGGATCCCTTAACCAAAAAGCCTAACGTTGGGGATATGGAACTTGAAGAGGCTACCACCAGTATTTTGGACAGGACACCCAGAGGACAGATGGGTACACCAACCCATCTTCAAAATTTTTGACCCCGAATTGTTTTTGTCTAAAAGAAATTCAGGGACAAAAATGGAGCAGAGACTGAAGGAAAGGAATCCAGTGACTGGCCCAACTTGAGATCTGTTTCTATTCTTTAAAGTTGTTTTTTTCATGTAGATATCCTGCAGGTTTTGTAGCTGAATATTTTTAGATTTATTTTATTTGAGCAAGGTATCTATTTCTTTTATTTTTTCTTCAATATGATTCCCTCTTCATCTCCTATATTCTGTTAGAGAGGATTGCCTCAATGTTCCTATTCAAGTTCCTAATTTTTTTCTTTGCCATATTTCCCTTAGTTTGCATCTATTTAATTACTTCAATTTACACTTTCTGACCTTGAACAATTTGGTCAATTTCCTTCCATTTGTCTGTACTATCACACATTTCTTGAAAGGATTAATTAATTTCTTCTTTAAGGACCTCAACCATATACATAAGAATTATTTCAATGTCTTTGCACTGTTCTTCAATCATGTGACATTCCTCAGGGCTTACTGCAGTAGGTTTGCTGGGCTCTAACTAAGACATTTGGTTTTGCCAGTTATTTATTGTGGTTTTATACTGGCATCTAGGCTTCTGTGTTAAAGATTACTGTAATTTTATGTACTGATATCTGGTCTTTTCCCTTGCTTTCTGTTGTCCCATCTCGTTCTTAGGAGAGTATGGTGGGTGTATGTTGCATAGTATGGAATGTTTTTGAGATCCTTCTAGTTGAGCCCACTAGGGGTTACATTGTGTTGGGACCTGATACATAGAAATGATGGTAAACAAGAAGTGAGTAGGCTGGGGGTCCTCAGGAGGTAGAAAGTAGGGTGTTCCAGCAGGATCCACTTAGTACCTCTGGCTATGAGTGCACAACTGCTAATTTGTTTTGGAGCTTGCAGTGAGACTGGAAGTTTGGATTTGCAGTAAAGGTAGAAGATTGGAAGATAGCTAACTTGCTTTGCTGGCTTAATTGCTTCTCTAAAATGATTTCCAGGCAGGTTCTCAGGGAATGCCTGCTGGAGAAGGCACCTGGGACAAGGGAATGGATTAAGGAGGGAAGATTGTAGGAGATCTGTGTGATTAGTTGGAGATGAGGCAGAAAGGGAGAGCAAGCTACAGCTCGCTTTTTTGCTACAGAAGTTCGGGGTGTGGTTAGGTGATTTGATATCAAGAAAGGAGGGGAAATTGGAGGTCTGCAGCTACTCTGCCTGCTTCTGCAATATGTGGCCAATGGATTCTCAGGAAATGCTTGCTTCTAATGGCATAAGGGAATTAGTGGCTATTTAAAATACCTTTATCTCACTTTTATCTAAAAAATGTTATACCTTATGTCACTGACATGTTTTAAAAAGCTTTGATATTGTATCTATATTTTTCCACATCCCAGAATATTTAATATGTACATTTTTTTCTTCTTCCATGTATGGTAACTTCAAACACTAACTTAATATGATGTACTGAATACAAAGTACTTTCAAGGCTAGTGCCTCACAGGTGGAAACTAGCTAGGAATGAGTTTGATATTGGTGAGGTTATGAACACATAGAAATTTAAATTGCATTTTCCTCCTGGACCAAATGGAATTCTAAAAATCTCAGCAAAATTCACTGTTATAGAATAAATATTTATTCAAATTCTAAAGCTGCTTGTGCAACATTTTCTTAAGAGGTTCATTAACATGATCTAAAACAAATAAACAAATGTAGACTGTTATTCTCAGAAGACAACACATGTACACAAAGTATCCTGTATAAAGTATCCAACAGTGTTTTTCATTTAAAATGTATTTGATCATAACTATATCCTGACCATGAGTCAAAAAGTTTGGATGTTATCTGTAGTATCATAGGTCCTAATAAATCTTTGGAACACTTAAACCCAATTATATAAAGATAATTATATTTCTCATCACTACACTAAAGATTCATATGATTCTTTTTCGAAAATGTATAGTCAGGTGTGGAGGTAGGGATGAGTGTGTTCATGTATAGGCACCCACTCCCATGAGTAAGGTTGCCATCAGTTATATCAGATTTTATATACATACATATATATACATATATATATATTCTCAGAAACAAATTTATATCATTGGTTCTCTCCTTCCAGCTTTCCATGGGTCTGTAGGTTTATATAGCAAACACTTACTGAAACATCTACCTAACACTTTACATGATTTTCAGTAGTCATGGAATCATCAAATATGAGTGGGACTTTTTTTAGGATTACTCTTGTCCTTGAATTATGAAAATTTCACAGAAAGCTTTGCCATTATGGATAAGTGCCATTTTTTAAAAACCTGATGGTATAAATTAGCCACAGAGCTAAGGAATATTGCAAGTTCATATTGTGGTTCTTATTTTGAGGCTTATAGAAAATTTTATTAATTTTTTTTGATATTTTGAACATCTTTTTCCCACTCAAGTCCTCTCAGACCTTTCTCAATTCCCTACCCATACAACTTTATATTGTCATTCTGTCTGTCTGTCTGCTTGCCTGTCACAAACAAAAGCAACCGCAATAAAACTAAAAGAAACAAAAAAAAAGAAGACAACAAATATGTAAGAAAAATTCTAAAAAATGAGAAAAGAAAAAACCTCTTCGAAAACAAAAACATAATTTTTTTTGGTGTTGGCCAACTAATTCTTGGAATGAGGTCTGCTCTGGAGTGTGGTTGGTATATCTTTATGATATATCTTTTTTGGAGAAAATACAATGATATTCTTTATTGGAGAAAGATACCTTTGTCTTTGCCCATAGGTATCAATTACAAATAGCTTCTTGGTTAGGATTGGAACTGTATATCTAGTTCCCTTTCTCAGTACTGTGATTTTGTCAGGTCTAAAACCTCTGCAGGGTTTTGTGAGTATTGGCATAGTATTTGCTACCTCATACATGTGTATTAGTTTTATTGTTTCTCTGAAGACAGTGTTTCCTTGGAGTTCTCTATCACAACTGGCCCTTACAATCTTTCCACCTCCTCATCTACTAGGATCCCTAAGATTCCAGAGGAAGGTGTTGATTGAAAGTGGGTGAAAGTCTTTCACTTGTGGGTCCTCATGTTAAAATCCATCTACTACAAGAAAGAGCTTCTTGGATGAGAATTACATGATGCACTGATTCACAGGAACAGTGATATGTCATTAGGAGACACTTTGTTGCTTTGTTCCTTCAGCAGAATAATGGAAGAAGGTTTTTTCCTGGTCTGTGACCACTTTCACAATGAAATCAGTGAGTTTCATCTCACCGAGTGGGTATTACATTCTATTTCAAAAAGTGATTGTTTATTCCAAAACATTTATTCCAGTGTTAAAGTAGAATATCATGAAGACAGTTTGTTCTTGTCGATCAAAGGGTTTGTTTTGTATCTAAGTGGTATTGAAGACTTCTATCTACTCCTGTAGCATACACTGGGCAACAGTTTGGTTTTTCTGTATTTGATGACTGTAAGTTTTGTCTTCAGTTCAAAGACTTGTGTTCCAAATCGGCCCTAAGTTTACCATTCTTTTCTCAGACTCAGTGAAATTTGTATTGGAGAAAGAAGTAATATCTTTCACTGTAAGATAAGGTAAGTTCTTATGGATAGAACTTAACAAAGTTTATGTCTTAATGATAGATGTTCTGTGACTTTGTCCCCGTGTAAAGAAAATATCAGTTCTCTTGTTTGAACTACTAAGAATAATACAGATTTATTAAAAAAAAGAAACATTTTAAAAATCTGTCAAGGTCACCTTGAAGCTCAGTGTTCTTTAAAAAAAACTCTCTTTACTCTGAAAGAATATTGGAAGTTCAAATAGCTGATATTAATAAACAGATTTTAGAAGATGATCTACAGAAAGATAATGAAATACCAGGTTAAGGCAGTCAAAAGATCCATGGCTTACATGGAGACCAGAGAGTAGGGAAAACTTTGATTTATGAATGAGAATCTGGATTGCTAAATCCTCCAGACAAATCTGCACAACATAATGGATACTGAAGCCCTCACAGAGTAGAGCTGTCACCCAGGAATTAACTGAGGGCAGAATTGGCTCCCTAAACAAGAATGTTCCTTTTATATAGCGATGGCTATGAAAATCAAAGTAGTTATTTAATTACTTTGTAGCTAAACAGTGAAAAATTATCTTTCCCCAATATAAATTTAATGCAGAGTTTAAATTTAGATTAAAATGACTAAATAGAAAACACTTTCTCTTTAATCATAATATATTATGTATTTGTGTGTGTGTGTGTGTGTGTGTGTGTGAGAGAGAGAGAGAGAGAGAGAGAGAGAGAGAGAGAGAGAGAGAGAGAGAGAGATGTGCTTCTATGTCTTGGGTACACCTGTTACACAACTGTCAGCTCTATTGTTTTGCTTTTTAGTTCTTGGATAACTGGGTTCTATTTAAACTAATAAGAATTTATATAAGATTTATATAAGCAAGAAATATTTTAAAATGTGTGTAGGTCCTCTTAGGCTCAATTTTATTTCTTCCTATTATAAATTTGTATCACAAGTACAAATAAGTTACATTAACAGATTTCAAAGAAGCTACAAAAATATATTTATCACTTGTAGTGTTCGTATTAGCAGCAAAGTATGACTTACATGAAACTTACTTAACCTAGTAATTATTTTTGCATATTAAGAGTCAAACATGTGATCTCATTATTCATTCTCCACATCTTAGTGTGGAATAATTATATTCTTGGGCTGTACAACAGGGATGCTAGGTATATTCGAATGTTCAGAAAGGCCATAATTTGTAACAAATAAATTAACAAGGAATATCTTTGTGTGGATGCCATAGAATATCTGTTCTAATAGAAATGCAAGAGTAACATAAGCCATAAGACCAGAAGAGAAGAAAATGTGATAGCAGACACTTCTGGGGGAGTCTTAGGGCAGAAGAGAAAAATAAGAGGTGCAGGAAGAGGCTGAGGAACCTCTGCAAGGGAGGCAGAATTCTCTTTGCAGAGCAGAGCGGCAAAGGCACAGTCTTTGTCTAGGAACTGCAATCATGCTATGACTTCACAATCACCTGATGGGAAGACTGGACATGTGTGCAGAGCTGTTCAGAAGGGGGACTCTTCTTATAATCTTGGACATCTAATGACAGACAGCCATGTAAATGAGAAAATAAATGTCAAAAACATCTCCACTTTCCCTAGATAGTATCCACATAGAAAAACGAAGTGGCAGTGGATAATTAATACTGAAGAAAATTTTATAACCTAAAACATCTAATACCACCTAGAAATCTGATTTCACCTAAGGCTACGTCTCCCATTTTTTAATTAGAATTTTAATCCTGTCCTATAAAATTCCCTGAACAATAGGTTAAGGCATTAATTTCCCTTTAAAGATTGATTGTGCTATTTATGTGGACATCAGTTTGTGTATCCATATGCTTAATGCTCCTGTTGGAGGTCAGGAGAGGGTGTCAGATACCCTGAAAGTGGAATAAGCCAGTATATGTTTCCTGACTTGTGCTGAGACCTGAACTTCAGTCATCTGGAAATGCATCACATTCTTTTAAGCCCTGACTCATCTCTTCAACCCTATGGCACAGATTTATTAACATATTTCCATATGTAGCTAATATAAAGTTAATGTCCTGATCCTTCCTATAGTTGCTCAAAGTAATTGTTTCTTGTATTATGCATAAAACTTCTCAAGAGCCAGAATTAAAGGACATTTCCTGAAATTTTCAACACAAATGGAGATATTTTTGTAGTTATTATTTATCTCACACATACAGTTCCTAGCCCTTTAGCTGTTGTCCCAGTTTTGACATTTGAAGTGCTGTGCAGAAGGTACTAATAGTGGGTGTAAACGCACTACTATTAATGGGTGTAACACCTCCTCTCCATTTAGGTATTACAACCTTGAGACCCTAAGAATAGTGTACATGATTTTAACTCTTTCAGGTTATCTTTGAACATGTTTGAGAAATGTAGGTAGATAGAGGGTGGCTTAATGCAGTCCTTTAACTGTTCATGGTCCCAATCTCACCTAAGCCTAGATTTGAGAATGCGGCTGGGACCCAAGCATGGAGGTGGCAGCTGTGTCCACAGCCGCCTAAGTGCAAATCTTTGGAGGATTGTGGAAATGGAAATTCGATTTTGTAGCAATACAAAGAGAGGCCATCCAACCCTGCACAACTGAGGTCTATATCTTGTACCATTGCAGTTTCCGACAAGCAGAAAGAATCACAGTGTTCAGCACGAGGACAAATAAGACTTGGAACTAGAGACATTTGAATAACAATTCAAGTGCTTTACAGTTAATTATGGAATGTCAAATGAAGTATTTGCTTCTTTGTGTCTCAGGGTTTTTATATGCAAAATAGGGAATCACAGGCACATGGCCTTGTCTTAACCCACACGTAATTCTCATAGAACACTAGAACACTAGAATAGTCAAAACAGACACATATCTGCACACACACACACACACACACACACACACACACACACACACACACAAACACACATGCACATACATTCCTGCACAGACACACACACACTTGTGTGTGTGTGTGTGTGTGTGTGTGTGTATTTCACATTTCCAAAACAGTAGCTTTTGTTTTATGTTTAACATTCTCTTCAGAGAACTGTTTACTGAAACTTTTATCTAATTTCAGAATAATTTTGATGATGTGCTGTGTGTTTTAGGCAGGATAACTGAGGGTGTGATCTACAGGAGAACTATTTAAGATAAAGCAGGAATGAAGAACTACGTACTGGTGAGCTTGAGGAAGTAGAAGCAGAAGTCAGGAAGAATCTTTGTATAACTGCAGAGCACTGTCTCAGTAAAGCTTCACCTCTGCAACAGAGGAGCGTGCATGTAAAACCTTATGCCCATCAAGTACTCAAAGGCTCAAGTCAGTGTTGCAGCTGATGAGCTCCTTATTAACAATGCTACATACAGGCTTGACACCATGAAGAGCATCCTACTGAATGGAATGGGTGTTACAGATGATTTTCTCTTTCTATTCTAGATTACAATTGAGACATCATAAAAAATAAATTCTAACTTGAAGATGGGTATACTAGGATTACACAGTGGCACATGCATGTAATCCCACCATTTTGGAGGTGGAGACAAAAAGATGTGATTTCAAGTTTATCCCTGACTATATAGATAACTAGAGACTAGCTAAGGCTCTGGGAGACCCTGTCTCAGCAACAAAGAGACTCTAATGTGAGCATCTCACAAAAAATGTTTTACATAGTTTATTATTCATATTAATATAGCTTGGATAAATTAAGGTAATGTAGTATTACTCACAAATTCACTTTAAATTCTCTGCGGTATTTGTTCTATGGTTGCATTTTAATTTCCAAATGAAATTAAACACCTGCTGTGTACAACCACCCTACTAGGAAAAAACACCATAATGTGCTTGCTCCCTAAGAGCGTGCAGTCTGTTATGAAATGCAAAATGTACAACAGGTCAAATAGTTATTAGTTAATAAGGAAAAAGAATAAACTCAAAATTTCACAGCACATTCCATTAGCGCTTGGGTTACAAACAGTGAGCAAGGGTAAGGAAGAGCCAAGCTTGGTAAGCTGTGAGAACAGAAAATCCTGTGAGCACTTGGGAAAGTATCACGGCATTGTCCAGAATACAGAATACATGTTTGCAATCCATTTTCACTCTAGGAAAGTATAGATGAACAAAACCATGTATATACAAAGACTCTCATGCTAATCTTCACAGTTGCTGAAAAAATGGGAAAAAATTCCAAATGTCTATCAAATGGATAAAACAAAGGACAAATGTGTGGTACAATATATTTCATCAATAAAAAGAATAACAATCTAGTCCACGATAAAGAGAAATGGCTAGATATAAGTTATATGTGATTTTACTCACGTGTGACAAAGAAGTGCCTAAATGTGTGTGTATGTTTATGTACATATATATATATGTATATATATATATAACATTTATATACACAGAACACATTTATATATACAGTGGATTTCTTGAACACAACTGTAATTATGATGAAAACAAATTTATTCATGTAAAAATAAAAACTGTTGTGGTAAATTAAATAATTTAAATTGGGTTAGTGGTGTGATCTTCTTTCTTCTTGCATCATATGGTCTGTGAGTTGTATCATGGATACTCCAAGCTTCTTTTAAGCTAATATCCATTTATCAGGGAGTACACACCACTTGTGTTTTTTGCGACTGAGTTACCTCACTCAGGATGATATTTTCAGGGTAGCCATTAGAAAGTCCAAGACGCCAGGGAACCAAGAGGTTCCTAAGAGCCAACACGGAGGATTATGGCCAAAATACCTAACAGAGGGGAGATAGAACCCGTAGACACCATATCCATTAGAAATGCGTGGCCCCAGTTGAGGGACAGGGCAACACACCAACCTCAAAAAATATTAATCCAGAATTCATCCTGTCAAAAGGAAATGCGGGTACAAAGAATGGCGCAGAAACTGAAGGAAAGGCCATCCAGAGACTGCCTTACCTAGAGCTCCATCCCATCTGCTGACACCAAACCCAGACACTATTGCTGATGCCAAGAAGTGCTTACTGACAGGAGCCTGGCATAGCTGTCAGTTTAGAGGCTTGCCATAGACAGACCAATACAGAGGCAGGTGTACACAACCAAGCTTTTGACTGAGCATGGGCACCCCAAGGGGAAAGTTAGTGCGAGAACTGTAGGAGCTGAAGGGATTTGCAACCTCACAGGAAGAACAATATCAACCAACCAGACCTCTACCCCCCCACGCACCTACGGATTAAATCATGGGTACACAGGGGTACCCATATGGCTCCGGCTGCATATGCAGCAGAGGAATGCCTTATCTGGCATCACTGGGAGGGGGAGCCCCTTGGTTCTGTGGAGGCTTGATGACCCAGGATAGGGGAATGGTAGGTCTTGAGGAAGAAGTGAGTGGGCGGGTGGGAGGAGCACCCTCATAAATGCAGGGGAGGGAGGAGGGGATAGGAGGCTTGTAGAGGGGAAACTTTGAAAGGGGATAACATTTGAAATGAAAATAAATAAAATAGCCAATAAAAATAAATAAATAAATAAAGTAAATAAAATTGGGTTAGTGGTGACTGCAACATATAGGCTACGAATTTGCTAAGAAAACAGTTCATCAGGGGCTGGGGATTTAGCTCAGTGGTAGAGCGCTTACCTAGGAAGCGCAAGGCCCTGGGTTCGGTCCCCAGCTCCGAAAAAAAAAAGAACCAAAAAAAAAAAAAAGAAAAAAAGAAAACAGTTCATCGCTGTCTTAGATCTCTGAATAACAGTAAAATCTATCTAAGAAAGACAAATATATTCTAACAGATGAAATGAATAAAGTAAGCTACTCGCTAAAACGCAAAGGTGTGTGTTAGGGGAGGTGTAATGCAGCTCTAGGAGGAGGCGCTGTGGTGAGTCGATGGACTGCTGCCACCCCATAACAAGAGAAAGCTGCCCTTGTGGTAACAGGAAAAAGTATGATTTCTACGACTTAACCATGCAGTTTAGAGACTGCAGCATTGTCCTAATCCTGATGTGCTCTGCATCGGCAGAAGGAACAGGGAAGCACTTTCAATCCCATTACGAAAAAAAAAAAGCTTAACAAACAGATCAGCATTAATCAGTTTAGAATTGGCTCGGCGACAGGATAAATCCTCAGATGTGAAATTTTGGAGCTTGACGTCTTTGAGCAAGGCAGAATATAAAACTTCGTATTACGTGAGTATAAGGAGACTGAGACGAATCAAGCCCACCTTTCAGCAGACGTTCTCTTTTGACCTCTGCTGGAAGACCTGCCATTTGCTTCATGTTTGAAACTCGAACTGCCTACAAATTGCTTTGCACACTGTGAGGAACACTTCTTGAGTGAGTTGTTGAATAAGCAGCTGACTGAACCTTTCAGAGACATTGACCTAGTAATTGGGAGTTTCTCTAGTGACAAGGAACAGACAGCTCGATCAGCTCAGCGAAACTTCTTTCTTGAAGGTTTTATCCCTGAAGCAGGAGAAGGTGAGACTCATCCACTGAGAGAGAAAATATTGAGATGGAAACTCATTGAGTCATTATACTGAACAACCACGGGTTGCCTCCTACGAGATGTCTCCTTGATTCTTTATGCCTTTTTGTCAGAAGTACGTAATGTTGAGTTATTTTTTATAAAAAAATTGTATTTATTCATGCATGTTAGTGCACATGGCATAGTCTGCATATGGAAGTCAAGACAAAATGCAGGTGTCTATTCTCTGGGTCCAGGGGACTGAACTCGGCTGTAAGCCTTGTCTGCCAGCATCTTTCCCCCTAAGGCTTCTCTCTAGCCTGATGTTGAATTACTTTGCAATGGGAAAGCGGTTTAACTGTGAATAGAGTCATACAATCTTTGGTTGATAATGCATGAGCTCTCCATGGGATGCTCATATTTGACATATATTTGAATGAATATATGATGGTGTAATTACTCAGCTCTTCTGCTGTCGTACAGAATGTTGTCAGAAAAGCATAATAGTGGTAAAGTAGTCAGCATGCCTTTACATTCCAGAAAACCATTAATTATGTCCTGTAGTTGGTGAACCTTTCCTGTATGTATCTGGTATCCTCCTCACCTCTGTTCTCATGCATTCCCTCACAAAGCTCAGACAAGCAATTACATAGTCTTACTTCAGTGCAGTTTGGAATGCCATCCATTCAAGGCTCTTTATCATGAAATTAAGACTTTATCCCCTTAAGAGAAGTAAGGACCAAACTCTTCTATGAATTGATTCAGTTCAGTTGGTGAGAGGGCACTTTGCTTGTACTAAGCTTGAAAATTGGAAATGAAACATGTGTTTAATCATCCTTTCATACATATCATGTGGAAGCAATTCTAAAGTCATTGGTGATACAATATTCCTCCCCTGGTCTAACTTTTGAAATACTTTGTATGATTTTAATATTGATTGGAAGGAATATATTTCAAAGCACTACATGTATGTTATCTGTATGTGACCAGCTAAACTTTGTATTTTGTGTAGATTTAAACTCAGAAAATCCCCAATTACCTTTTCTTCAGATTCATGCAGACTCTGCTATACACACATGCTGGCATACAGAATGTGTCAATGGCATGGGATGTTTCAAGCTTTTTTCTAGAGTTCTCTGTGCCTCCTATCCCCTCAGTACTATATGTTATCACCTTTAAATAAACTTAAAATAAACAGATAGCACAAAGGTTAGTGACTCTCATTCTTATATAGTCTGAGTTTATATGCAGTTTGCCTGTGTTTTCACACTTTAAGAATATCAAGGGCAAAGTTGAATGTAGGAGGTGTTTGTTTATTCTAGACAAATTATAGATGATTATGGCTGTACTTTTTATTTTGAGAGTTATATGCTAAAAGCCATGAACCTTTGATAGTTCTTGATTTCTTTTCTGACACCTGTCTGACAAATTAAAATCAGTTAGGGGTACTTGGCTTATTATTATTAATTGCATATTAATTATGTGAATAATATACTGTTTAATTTTTTGGAGTATGGCAATCAGTCTTAAAATTTGAAGCCAAATTATGGAAGATGATTAAGCTACTGTGGGATTTCTGTAAATATAATACACAATTCTTTATGGAAAATTTAGGTAACATTTTAAATAAGCTATATGTTTAATAGCAGTACAACTAAAATAATCTAAAAATAATGATTATCAGTTATTAAAACAATATTAATAAAATACCTTTTCATTATAGAGGAATTAGTTACACTTCATGAGTAGGGTATCAGACATCCTAGAAAATCTTCTGGTATAACCATTTTTCTAGAAATATCTGTATTTATACTGGCTGCTCATAATGTATATATGGTCCAGAGAAAAGCACATGCATAATTCAGACTATCTTTCATGTGCTGACTTCAGGCAATCTCAGGGTTATTTACAAGGTCTGATTAAAATCCATTTATGAATACTCTATAATAAAAGACTGTGGGAGTCCCTTATAATAAACTAAAATTACTGAATAATATATTTTCCCCCAATTATTATCTTAATTCGTCTCACGTTTTTATATGAAAGTAATTGATATGCAGTGCTTTTATAAAGTAAAGAAGTTTATAATTCTGATGACTGGAAGGCCTGAACAGAATGGTGCAGCATCCTGCTGAGAGACCCTTGGGTACTTAAAACATGTCAGTGTATGGAAAAGAAAGTAGCAGACTTGGGAGGAGCAGACTGTTTCCATAAAAACTCTTCTCACAAACTCCCCTACCCAGTAGAGCTGAGCCCTTTGGTAAGGTTCACTAGTGCATTTGCAAACCTGGAGGCTCCAGGCCCTGTTTCCCCTAAGTGGCTCTGTACCCTAGAGATAACCCCACTTCAACATTCTCAGCTTTGGGTCCAAGCTTCAAGCATGTGACATTTCAGGAACAATGCTTACTGAAAGCATAGCTTGCCATTTGGAATTCCTAACTGTATTAAACTCCCTTGAAACATAAGTATACTCTCCAGTTCTGATTCATATTCCCGGACTTTAAAAGAATGCACCAGCAAAACATGTTCAAAGACTACTGTAAAATCCTTATGTGATCACATAAAAATGAGTGCATTTTTTTCATAGAAGCTCAAAACACATAACACAAAATCTATCCTCAACAATTTTAAGTATAGCTATATAGCTCTAAATATATGGTGCTGTATAGTGTATCTAAGACACTTTACTCACGAATGGAGCTTCATTCCTATTGAGTGGCAGCTCCAGTTCATCATCTCACTTCTCCCAACCCCTGGTAAGTACCTTTGTACTTCGCATCAGTAAACTTGACACTTACACTCCTCATTTACATACAGTCCTACGTCAGCTGTCTTATGTGACTGACTTAAACTCATTAAGCAGAATGTCCTTAAACTCATCCATGTAGTAGGATATGACAACACATCCTTTATGTGTGTTGGTTGTTTCAAACATTAGTGTTATTTCAGTGTGTGTGTGTAAATATACATAAATATGCATACATACACACATATAAAAATTTATGTTACTCCAATATTAGTGTGTTTTATATCTTTTTATTTCACTGTGAAAACTATGCTGGTTGTTTTTTGAGATTTCTGTATTTATTAAGATTCTAGGGCTTTACAGCATCTTTGCCTTCTATGGTAGTCTGAATATATATGGCCCTCAAAGAGTCATATATCTGAATAGTTGGTTCATAGTTGATAGAACTGTTTGGAAAGGTTTTGAAGGTTTAGCCTTATAGGAATAAGTGTGGCCTTGTCAGAAGAGGTGTATGATTGGAGGGAGGCTTTGAGGTTTCCAAAGTGCATGCCACTTCCTGTCACTTCTCTTCTCCTCCTGGTTTTATCAACATATAAGTTTTAAGCTACTACTCCAGAGTCATGCCTGCCTGCTGGCATTGACCCTGTTATGATCGTCATAGACACCCTTGGAAACCATACACCCAATAAACTCTCTTTCTGTTAGTTGTCCTAGCGTAGCAATAGAAAATAAACCAGGACACCTTCTTTAAGTATCACCAAATTACTGGCCTGAAAAAAAATACTTTGATTGTACAGAAGTTGTGTACATCTATATTTCTAAGACTCTGGAGGTAGAAGCCTCAGTTATTGGACAATCTCAAGGCCAGCCTGGGTTATATGAGACCTTATCTCAAAATATCAAAACATGTACACACACACACACACACACACACACACGCACACACACACAAATACACACAGTACCACCACCACCACCACCACCACCAACAACAACAACCACAACCACCACAACAACAAGAACAACAACAACAAACACAATAGCAACAGCAGCAAACTCAAGATATCACTTCAGAAATTCATCTCCTTTTGTGAATTTAGAACATTTGGCAGGGGTTGTGAAGAAGCCTGTAATTTTTGGGATTCTTCAGTAAAGGCATCGAGATGTGAGCTTTGCCTGTGATGATAGTCAAGAGAGTGTTTGATAATATAACCTATTACTCTGTTCTCAATGGCTCCAGATACCCACCAACTGCTATCAATGAAAACTAGATAGAAATTAGCCCCTAAGGCATTCCTTACTACAAAAGTATGGACTCATACATTTCTGTTTTCTTCTTGCCCTAGAAGAAATTAAAAATTGGGTTCTTTCTACCACTGTCTTTGTCCTGTATAGGAGGTGAGGCTATATTAAGTGAATTTTAAAAATTTCAAGCAATTTTGATTGAGCCAAAGTTTTGCTTCCTTTATACCCAGGAGATTAAATATATTCATAGATTTTTTTAATCAAAGAAATTGACCCATTTACAGATATTAATACTTATCTCTGTATAATATGTAATTATAAGAACACATTAGGTTTGTAACGTTAGATTACTGCAAAGTATATATGTGTTCCTTTTTACTTGGTATATATAAACAGTATTTATATAACACTGATAAAAACATTAAAATATAAATGTGGTCATTGAGCTCATATAAGTAACATTCATACACACATGTATACTACCTACCTACATACATACATACATGCATACATACATACATATGGAAGTATTACATACAGCCTCACATTTTATATATCTCTGTATATTCCTGTATCGAAGAGAATGCATAACTAAGAACAGTGTTTTTGTATACTTTTCATCTCTGAGTAAAACATCCACTTTTAGAATACTTTTTCAATGCTGGATTAATGTTGCACAATACATTATAAATATTAAAATAATGGAAAATGTCTGCTTTAACATAATAGGCAGATTTTACCAATATTACCCTCTACTAAATGGCTTTTAATTAACTTAATGAGATAACTCAGTAAGACAAACCAAGAAGAAAATGAGAGGCAGCACCAATATTTCATCATAAGTTCACTATCAAAAAACCAGTAGTACTCCTGTTGAAATATGTTATCCCCTGGAAGGTCAAAGGAAAAGCAGCTTCTAAAAATCTTTTTCCGATTTACATTTACAGGGCAGAAGAGATAAGAGTCCATTGAACTCACGGCAATAATTTAATTTACTTAGAAGGGTAAGTAGGAGGCAGAATGTTGCCAATGTTTTAAGTCATGAAGTAAAAATGAAAGTCTTTGTCATATATCCAGAGGTTGGATCCTGGGCCTTTGCAGACACCTTCTTGATGATTTCTGTTTCTTGGTATCAAATTATTTTGGGAGAATCTGAAATTTTTTTCACTTTCAATGCAATTAGAACTCAAGTGGATGATGTAAAATAGATAAAATAATATGAAACTAAAATGGCTCACTGGGTAGGATAGTAAGAACTCATTGAAAATAGCAGAAGCCAAGCTGCTGCCTACGGACATCCTTCCACACCTACATATTAGCCCCTTTAGTCCAGTAAGGCACTCAGCATGTTACCAAAGGAGAAACATAAACAACACAGCCACAACGTTCTATAATGGTGACTGGTAAAGCGTATTATGAGAGTAATCAACCACTATCTTAAGTGACTGACAATCTATTCCACAAGATGGATCCAGTAACTGACACTGCTTTGGGGACCAAGGTCCTGAGACTATAATCCAGGGACCTAGAGTAACACTAAACACTACTGTGCTACGAAAACAGAAAAGAAGCAATAAAATGACTCAAATGACATTCTGCCATACTCATAGACCCTTGTCCTGTTCGGCCATTATCAGAGAAGCTTTATATGACAGCAGCTGGGAGTAAACAGAGACCCACAGCCAGACATTCTGTAGAGAGTGAGAGACGTTGGAATACTGAGCCCCAAATAGTATTCCTCCATCAAATTTCTCCCCTCAGAGCTTGAGGAACTCAAAAGAAAGAAGACAAGAGATTGGAAAATCGCAGTGGATGGAGGACACCAGGACAGCAAGGCCCTCTATATCAATGTGATTGAGGAACGTATAAATTCACAGAAATTGAAGCAGCATGCACATGTCCTGCAAGGGACTGCACTATAGGGGGTCCTAATGGACACATATACACATGCCTAACTCTGAATCTCTCTCTAATTGATAGCCACTTGGAAATGAATATTTAGCTTTCTTCAAGGTAGAGCCAGTGTGGAAACAGACTACTCTTAAGGGTAGGCTGCACGTCCACCAGAGAGCAGAAAACTCAATGGCATCTTTGGAGCTTTTTGTCTCCTTTCCTGTCAGAGCCTTTCCTTCCCTCCTTCCTTCCCTCCTTCCTTCCTTCCTCCCTTCCTTCACTCCCTCCCTCCTCTCTCTCTGTTTTCAATTTATCTTAATTTTTAGTTATATATTTGTCCTATACTTTTTACCTTACCGATCTTTTTTGAATATATTGTCTTCCTCCTTAGTGTTTTTATGTGATTCCTGCGTACAAGTAAGTGTGTCTCTACATCTATATCTATTATTTGTTCTTTATATTGGACTCTTTTCCTTCCATTTGTTTTTTCCTATTGTGATGAGGTAGTTTTTATGTTATCTTAATATACTGTATATTTTATTACTATTCTTTAAAAGCCTGTTTGTTTTCTAATGAGAAATTGAAAGTTTGGTGGAAATGTGTGGGAGGGAAGTGAAGAAGAGTACAGGGAAAGAAAACCATAGTCAGGATATTAGGTAAAGTAGAAAAAAAATCTATGTTCAATAAAAGGAAAAAACGAGAAAAATTACAATTACTATTGTGTATTTTTATTAAAGGAAAAAATAAAAGAAAAGAAAAATGACATTAGTATTGTATACTTTCATTATCTAACTTTAAATTTTCTATTATTTTAAATAATCATTGCATATTTATTTATTTAAAACTATGCATTGACCACTCTGTGCTGTTGTGTTCTACCATGGGTCTAATGTTTTAGTAAAATGAAATAGTAACTCAAATAATCCCATGAAAATTTATGTGTGGTAATTCATGTTACATCACAATAAACAGACTTCTATAGGCACCAAAATAAAAACACCCTGGCATCAGGGAAACACTTTATTAGTAAATAGGACACAACAATGACAGAAATAACACTGTAGTTGGAAAATAGGCAAGCATGTAAAAGATTTTCCCACATGCTGGTCAGCACATGACCTTGTAAGTCAGAGAAAGGAAACTGGCTTTGAACTAATCTGTTATCAATACAGGGCTAGGAAGATTTGATATTTCTGCCATGTATACTTAACATGTATGCATGGAAAAACAACAAAAACCTTTAGATAGTTATAGCATTGTAAATTGTCATAGAGGTGAAGGCAGGAACAAGATAGAATAAAGCCTGTCTGTTGGACAAGAAGGAACGATGGGTGGGAGAAAAGTTTAGACAGAGGAGGAGACTAGAGCAAGGCAGGAAAGCAGTGGAGAGAACATGGATACTGATGTTAAGATTCCTCTTTGCACCTTTACAGGTTTTTATGAATGTTGTTAAGGAATGGATGTATATAGGGCTTTGTGTGTCTAGGTAGGCAATTATATATTATCAATTGGTTGTAAGTTAATTGTGTGGATATATTGTGCATTGAGCATTTAACACATAAATCTGGTTGTTGGGTTCCAGTTTGCTGAGTAATGATTTCACTGGGTGTTGGGAATGTGAACAGAGCTTGTGACAGGAAGCTGTGCTAGTTTATAGAATTCTTGTAGTAGCATGGTGTGAAGCCATGCTAGCGTGGCTCTCGGAAAGCTATATGAGTCTCAGGAGTGGTAAAAACTGCCAAGAGGACAGTATGTGAAAGTGGTAATAGAGAAACAGCTAGAGTGTGTGGATCATTGGGAATGGGAACTCGCAGGAATGAGGACAAGTGTCATCATTTATAATTGTACAGCAACATAGCATGGAAATTAGAGCTCAGAAACTTTATAGAAGAAAACTTGCTATAATCTGAGTGAGTATTAAGTTACTGTAATAAACTGACTCTGAATCTGTTATTAGGTGACTAATTAAAACACAAGTTTTATTTACTATTATGGTCTAGCATACCTAATAAATTCAAACCTTTGTAAATAGTGAAGACAAATGGAATGAAAGATGTGAAATCAATTTTATCAGATATCATAAACACTACAGGCAGAGGAATCCATAATAGATCTTCAAGCATGGCAGTCCTGGGGTCAGGTTTTCCTCCTGGGGTATGGATTACCCACAAAAATAGACATTCTATAGGTCATACTTTTGAGACCTTAAGATAGTTTCCTTCATTATTTTTAATTTCCATTTCATGTATTATAATAAAATGCTGTTTGTTGATCCACATCTAATTAAGAACATGACTAAAATACAGAAAGGTCATGCTTCCGGAGGAGATGAAATAGCAAGCATAATTGAAGCAAAATAGACTTCAACAAACTAACTCATGTATAACAAGATCTGTGTTTTTCTTCTCTTTGTTGTTAGTTCTTAATAGGTACTGATAAGAACACCCAGAAATGAATATCTCTGAATCACAAAATCCGGGGAACCTCCTTCCTATCTGAAATCCTTTGGTTTAATGCAATTTATTCTACAAATGTCCTGCACTATCACTTTCCCTGACATCTGATGGGGTAACAACCACCGAGTATCCATAGATTTTCAAGCAGCATACTTATAATTTATGCACACACCTGTAGATTGTGCACATACACTTACTTGAGCACATGCAGTTTTTAAAATGTTAAATAGAATGTTAAATGTTGTCATATGCTGAAATCTACCCTCAAGATATACCTGAGGTCTGAGGGTATCATGCTCATCTCTCCTGCTCTGTCCAAATTCCTGTTGGGTCAGGACTATAGATTCCTGCTGACAATCCATGCATACTTGAGGCTTATCTGAGGACCATGTTTGATCCATGCTCGCTTTCCAACCCTCTCTCTTCAGATTGGGATTCTAGACGTCTTCCATCTCTCTAGTCCATTAGTTTCCCCCTTGGGAAGTCCTGGATTCTTCTTCCAAACACCTGTGTACAGGTTATAAAAATATTCGAACTACACAGAATGCTTTCTCTTAGACTTAGAATTTTCCTCTGCCAGGGCTGAACCAAGGCAATTTCTGATGCCACATTTGGACATCAACATCCCATTACCCCCCAGATCTAAGATCAATTCATTGGTCTACAAATTGTTAAGTTGGGTTATCAAGAAACATATACAAATATCCACTCAATGAAGGAAAGACAAGACTTTCCTGCCAAGAAACACTGCTAATGACCTATTTCCAGATGTGTAGGTCGCACTACAGAATTACAGACAATATGAATACCATGACAATAGGTCTCTGCCAGTGAATAGTAATCCCATTGTCATGCTCCTCAGAAAAGCAGTGTATATGATGTTCATGATTATGAAATGCCAAGAATAAACATTATCAAAAATCTCAAAAGGTATTATGAATAACACCTTTTAATAATTCCTACTTATAAGGTCAGACTTTATTTGGGCTCCTGGTTCAAGAGGTATCAGAGTCTATCATGGCTGCAAGCAGTAGGCATGGCAACATAAGCAGGGAACTGAGAGCTTTCCTCTTCCATTGGAAGTATGCAATACAGTGAATGAGAAGTGATGTGAGAAATTAAATTCTCAAAACCTTCCTCCAGTGACCTAGTTCCACAAGCAGAACCACATCTCCTAACACAGCACCATTGTCTGGAGACCCAGCATTCAAATAACCAAGTCTATGTGGGAACTTTCTCAATTAAACTACCAAAAATTTTGAACAAATGCCTTTAGTAAGCAATCTCATTCTCACAGCAAAAATAACATAATAACATTTTATTGGTGATACCTCTCAGGTATCAAATCTTCAATTCATATTTTGATATATTCTTTATGGGATAAGGTCCTCATCTTGTTCACAAAGACATAAATATTAGAGTTTTACTTTTCAAAGAAAGCATTTTAAGTATCTTGGATTCTCTCCTAGATTATTCTCCTTTGGTCTATTTATCTACCTGAAATGTCAATTTTAAATTGGAAAATTCCATTGATTGCTTTACTTTTCTATTGAATGCCATTGATTTCTAGAATTTGCTCATTCTTCTGTTCCATTAATTTACTTTATATTTTTCTCTGCCTATAGGGATGAATAGATCTCCTGTACTCAATCATCTGTGTTGTTCATGATTGTCATTATAAGTTACTAAAATGATGCTTGTGTTTTCTGCACACCTCTGATTTAATCATTGTTCAATTTAGTCATACAAATAGTACTTATATGAAAAAATATTTGGCTCTGAAAACCCATGTATTTTAACATTTACTTTGTCTCATCTAAATAATGAGAAAGCAAAAACTATCCTCAATAATAAAAGAATGTCTGGGGGAATCACCATCTCTGACCTCAAGCTGCATTACAGAGCAATAGGGAAAAAACTGTATGGTATTGCTACAGAGACAGGCAGGAAGATCAATGGAATGGAACTGAAGACCCAGAAATGAACCCACACACCTATGATTTCTTGATCTTTGACAAAGGAGCTAAAACCATCTAGTGGAAGAAAAAGTAACATTTTTAACAAATGGTGCTACTTCAAATGGGGGTCAGCATGTAGAAGAAAGCAAATCCAACCATTATTATTGCCCTGTACAAAGCTTAAGTCCAAATGGATCAGGGACCTCCACATAAAACCAGATATACTCAAACTAATAGAAGAAAAAATGTGTAAGACTCATGATCACATGGACATTGGGGAAAATTTCCTCAAGAGAATGCCAATGGCTTTTTCTCTAAGATCAACAATTGACAAGTGGCACTTCATTTAATTCAAAAACTTCTGTAAGGCAAATGGCACTGTCAATAGGACAAAATGGCAACCAATACATTGGAAAAAGACATTTTCCAATCCTATATCCAGTAGAGGGCTGATATATAATATGTAAAACGATTCAAGATGTTAGACTCCAGAGAACCAAATACTCCTATTAAAAATTATGGTACAGAGCTAAACAAAGAATTCTCAGATGAGGAATATCGAATGGTTGAGAAGTACCTAAAGAAATGTTCAACATCTTTAGTCATGAGGGAAATGCAAATCAAAACAACCCTGAGATTCCACCTCACACCAGTCAGAATGGCTAAGATAAAAATTCAGGTGATGGCAGATGCTGGAGAGGATGTGGAAAAAGAAGGACACTCCTCCATTGTTGATGGGATTGCAAACTGGTACAACCATTCTGGAAGTCAGTCTGGAGGTTCCTCAGAAAATTGGACATTCCTCTACCTGAGGACCCAGCTATACCTCTCCTGGGCATATACCGAAAAGATGCTCCAGGATAAAATAAAACTGGTCTTCAATAACAATAAGGGAAGAATGCCCACATATACGTGGAAAATGAACAATGCTCTACTCAATGATAACCTGGTCAAGGAAGAAATAAAGAAAGAAATTAAAAACTTTTTAGAATTTAATGAAAATGAAGGTACAACATACCCAAACTTATGGGACACAATGAAAGCTGTGCTAAGAGGAAAACTCATAGCGCTGAGTGCCTGCAGAAAGAAACAGGAAAGAGCATATGTCAACAGCTTGACAGCACACCTAAAAAGCTCTAGAACAAAAAGAAACAAATACACCCAGGAGGAGTAGAAGGCAGGAAATAATCAAACTCAGAGCTGAAATCAACCAAGTAGAAACAAAAAGGACCATAGAAAGAATCAACAGAACCAAAAGTTGGTTCTTAGAGAAAATCAACAAGACAGATAAACCCTTAGCCAGACTAACGAGAGGACACAGAGAGTGCGTCCAAATTAACAAAATCAGAAATGAAAAGTGAGACATAACAACAGATACAGAGGAAATGCAAAAAATCATCAGATCTTACTGTAAAAACCTATATTCAACAAAACTTGAAAATCTTCAGGAAATGGACAATTTCCTAGACAGATACCAGGTACCGAAGTTAAATCAGGAACAGATAAACCAGTTAAACAACCCCATAACTCCTAAGGAAATAGAAGCAGTCATTAAAGGTCTCCCAACCAAAAAGAGCCCAGGTCCAGACGGGTTTAGTGCAGAATTCTATCAAACCTTCATAGAAGACCTCATACCAATATTATCCAAACTATTCCACAAAATTGAAACAGATGGATCACTACCGAATACCTTCTACGAAGCCACAATTACACTTATACCTAAATCACACAAAGACACAACAAAGAAAGAGAACTTCAGACCAATTTCCCTTATGAATATCGACGCAAAAATACTCAATAAAATTCTGGCAAACCGAATTCAAGAGCACATCAAAACAATCATCCACCATGATCAAGTAGGCTTCATCCCAGGCATGCAGGGATGGTTTAATATACGGAAAACCATCAACGTGATCCATTATATAAACAAACTGAAAGAACAGAATCACATGATCATTTCATTAGATGCTGAGAAAGCATTTGACAAAATTCAACACTCCTTCATGATAAAAGTCCTGGAAAGAATAGGAATTCAAGGCCCATACCTAAACATAGTAAAAGCCATATACAGCAAACCAGTTCCTAACATTAAACTAAATGGAGAGAAACTTGAAGCAATCCCACTAAAATCAGGGACTAGACAAGGCTGCCCACTCTCTCCCAACTTATTCAATATAGTTCTTGAAGTTCTAGCCGGAGCAATCAGACAACAAAAGGAGGTCAAGGGGATACAGATCGGAAAAGAAGAAGTCAAAATATCACTATTTGCAGATGATATGATAGTTTATTTAAGTGATCCCAAAAGTTCCACCAGAGAACTACTAAAGCTGATAAACAACTTCAGCAAAGTGGCTTGGTATAAAATTAACTCAAATAAATCAGTTAGTTGCCTTCCTCTATACAAAAGAGAAACAAGCCGAGAAAGAAATTAGGGAAACGACACCCTTCATAATAGACCCAAATAATATAAAGTACCTCGGTGTGACTTTAACCAAGCAAGTGAAAGATCTGTACAATAAGAACTTCAAGACACTGAGGAAAGAAATTGAAGAAGACCTCAGAAGATGGAAAGATCTCCCATGCTCATGGATTGGCAGGATTAATATAGTAAAAATGACCATTTTACCAAAAGCAATCTACAGATTCAATGCAATCCCCATCAAAATACCAATCCAATTCTTCAAAGAGTTAGACAGAACAATTTGCAAATTCATCTGGAATAACAAAAACAATAAAAGGACTTCAGGGGGAATCACTATCCCTGAACTCAAGCAGTATTACAGAGCAATAGTGATAAAAACTGCATGGTATTGGTACAGAGACAGACAGATAGACCAATGGAATAGAATTGAAGACCCAGAAATGAACCAACACACCTATGGTCACTTGATTTTTGACAAAGGAGCCAAAACCATCCAATGGAAAAAAGATAGCATTTTCAGCAAATGGTGCTGGTTCAACTGGAGGGCAACATGTAGAAGAACGCAGATCAATCCATGCTTATCACCCTGTACAAAGCTTAAGTCCAAGTGGATCAAGGACCTCCACATCAAACCAGACACACTCAAACTAATAGAAGAAAAACTAGGGAAGCATCTGGAACACATGGGCACTGGAAAAATTTTCCTGAACAAAACACCAATGGCTTACGCTCTAAGATCAAGAATCGACAAATGGGATCTCATAAAACCGCAAAGCTTCTGTAAGGCAAAGGACACTGTGGTCAGGACAAAACGGCAACCAACAGATTGGGAAAAGATCTTTACCAATCCTACAACAGATAGAGGCCTTATATCCAAAATATACAAAGAACTCAAGAAGTTAGACCGCAGGGAAACAAATAACCCTATTAAAAAATGGGGTTCAGAGCTAAACAAAGAATTCACAGCTGAGGAATGCCGAATGGCTGAGAAACACCTAAAGAAATGTTCAACATCTTTAGTCATAAGGGAAATGCAAATCAAGACAACCCTGAGATTTCACCTCACACCAGTGAGAATGGCTAAGATCAAAAACTCAGGTGACATCAGATGCTGGCGAGGATGTGGAGAAAGAGGAACACTCCTCCATTGTTGGTGGGATTGCAGACTTGTACAACCATTCTGGAAATCAGTCTGGAGGTTCCTCAGAAAATTGGACATTGAACTGCCTGAGGATCCAGCTATACCTCTCTTGGGCATATACCCAAAAGTTGCCTCAACATATAAAAGAGACACGTGCTCCACTATGTTCATCGCAGCCTTATTTATAATAGCCAGAAACTGGAAAGAACCCAGATGCCCTTCAACAGAGGAATGGATACAGAAAATGTGATACATCTACACAATGGAATATTACTCAGCTATCAAAAACAACGAGTTTATGAAATTCGTAGGCAAATGGTTGGAACTGGAAAATATCATCCTGAGTGAGCTAACCCAATCACGAAAGACATACATGGTATGCACTCATTGATAAGTGGCTATTAGCCCAAATGCTTGAATTACCCTAGATCCCTAGAACAAACGAAACTCAAGACTGATGATCAAAATGTGAATGCTTCACTCCTTTAAATGAGGAAAAAGAATACCCTTGGCAGGGAAGGGAGAAGCAAAGATTAAAACAGAGACTGAAGGAACACCCATTCAGAGCCTGCCCCACATGTGGCCCATACATATACAGCCACCCAATTAGACAAGATGGATGAAGCAAAGAAGTGCAGACCGACAGGAGCCGGATGTAGATCGCTCCTGAGAGACACAGCCAGAATACAGCAAATACAGAGGCAAATGCCAGCAGCAAACCACTGAACTGAGAATAGGTCCCCCGTTGAAGGAATCAGAGAAAGAACTGGAAGAGCTTGAAGGGGCTGGAGACCCCGTATGTACAACAATGTCAAGCAACCAGAGCTTCCAGGGACTAAGCCGCTACCTAAAGACTATACATGGACTGACCCTGGACTCTGACCCCATAGGTAGCAATGAATATCCTAGTAAGAGCACCAGTAGAAGGGGAAGCCCTGGGTCCTGCTAAGACTGAACCCCCAGTGAACTAGACTATGGGGGAGAGGGCAGCAATGGGGGGAGGGTTGGGAGGGGAACACCCATAAGGAAGGGGAGGGGAGAGGGGGATGTTTGCCCAGAAACCGGGAAAGGGAATAACACTCAAAATGTATATAAGAAATACTCAAGTTAATAAAATAAATAAATAAATAAATGAATAAATAAATAAATAAAATGAGACACATAAAAAAATAATTGAAAAATTGTAGGTGCTTCATATTAAAAAAAAAAAAAAGAAACATGCTCCACTATGTTCATAGCATCTTTATTTATAATACCCAGAAGCTGGAAAGAACCCAGATGCCCTTCAACAGAGGAATGGATTCAGAAAATGTGGTACATCTACACAATGGAGTACTACTCATCCATCAAAAACAATGACTTCATGAAATTCATAGCCAAATGCATTGAACTAGAAGGTACCATAATGAGTGAGCTAACCCCATCACAGAAAATCATACATGGTATATACTCATTGATAAGTGGATATTAACCCAAAAGCTCGAATTACCCAAGATACAATCCACAAACCACATGAAACTCAAGAAGGTCGACTAAACTGTGGATACTTCAATCCTTCTTAATAGGGGGAACAAAAATATTCATAGGAGGAGATATGGAGATAAAGTTTGGAGCAGAGATTGAAGGAAAGGCCATTCAGAGCCTGCTTCTCCTGGAGATCCAGCCTATGTGTATATATATCTAGACAGCCACCAGTCCTTGACAAGACTGATGAAGCCAAGAAGTGCATGCTTACTGGAGCCTGATATAGCTGCCTCCTGAGAGGCTTAGCCAGAGTGTGACAAATACAGAAGCAGATGCTTGTAGTCAACCACTGAACTAAGAACAGGGTCCCCATTGGATCAGTCAGATTGAAGGAGCTGAACCAGAGCTCCTAGGAACTAAACCACTAACCAAAGACTACAAATGGACAGATCCTTGGCTCAGCTGCGTATGTAGCACAGAACAGCTTTGTTGGGCACTAATGGGAGAAGCCCTTGGTCCTGCCAATGCTGGACGGCCCCTGGGTAGGGTAATGTCAGGGTGGGGAGGCAGGAAGTGGGGTATTTGGGGAGGGGAAACACCCTTATAGAAATAGGAGCTTATAGACAGGAAACTGAGAAAGGGAATATCATTTGAAATGTAAATAAAAATAACCAATACAAAATAAATTTAAAAAAATAATGTGAAAGGGGCAAATCTGATTGTTCTTTTTTTTTTCGGTTCTTTTTTTCGGAGCTGGGAAGGAACCCAGGGCCTTGCGCTTCCTAGGCAAGCGCTCTACCACTGAGCTAAATCCCCAACCCCATGATTGTTTCGAAAGGGGCAAATCTTAAACTTTCTCTAACACATTAATCTTGTGATTTTAAGGATATAATGCTTATTATTTTTAAAAATCAGGGCACATTGAAATAGTTTAATTTCTGGAAACTGATTTAAAATTTAACCTTGGATCACCATATAATTATAAGGGCTAATATTTCCTAAAATTCATTTCATAAAACAATATCCCAGTGAAATTTCTTTAAAATTAAACGGTGAAATCAAATAACTGGGACATTCAAATTCTTATAGTATATATGTAATGTTAACTTATTCTTAATAACCCTTAGTAGGTTAAATTGATATAACCTACTAAACAGTTAACTTAGAATATTATTTTTTCATTTGTGAGTGCCTGTGCATGCTAGATAAGTACTCTAGCACTGACATGTATCCATGTCCTCTTGCTACTTTTATGTTTAGACAGGGTCTCACTGGAGTGATCCATGTGCTTTGAAATCACTCTGCAGTTCATGCAGACCTTGAATTTGTTATCATTTTGTCACATGCCAAAAGCAGCTGGATTACAGGCCTAGAGGAATACTTTTATCTAGCTTTTATAATAATGCTCATATTGTAAATTTTTTAATAGATTTCTAACTTGCAACTATTTACTGAACCTCCTTTGCAGTATGTTTAGGTTTCATAAGGTTCACCCTTCTACATGGGTTAAAGGAGATTTGAGATCTATGCTTTTAACACTCTATTCCTATTCTGTTCCATGTATTGCCATAACTCTCATAGGTGCATAACAGCCTCAGGAATTAGGCATTTACTATTCTTGAACCGTATGGATCTATATCATCTATTTTCAATTAACACTGGGATTTCAGAAGCTACACAAAATTTCTAAATCAATTTTCCTTTTATTGCACATGCTTCAAGATGAAAAGTACACATATATATATCCATTATAGTATACTGTGATTATATGTGGTTCAATATGTCTTTTTGTCATTGAGGTAACATACTACATACAAATTGTGAAAATTTCTCAAACAGCAAAAAGTATAGGTGAAAACTTATCAGGCCAGTTAACTTCTATAAAGCATTGTCATAAGGGAAAAAATCCATCCTGAATATATTATCAGAATAATTATTGCCTTTTTACATTTTTGTTTTGACTTAACAGGAAAACAAAGGCTCAAAATTCAATAAACTAAACCAGCACTCTAGATCTTGATTGATTCAAAATCTGTTTACCTCTTCGCATAATTCTGCTACACGGGCAATCATTGCCTAAACATATTCAAACTGAAATCTAGGATCCCACAGAGGCCATTATTGATTTTCATGGGGAAAAAAGATAATGTGCAGCAGTGCATGACAATTAGATGTACTTCTAGGCAACTGATAGGCTATGGCCATTCTCTATAGAGAACAGTGAAAACCATTCCTGTATACTCTATTAATTCTGTGACCAATCACCCATGAAAGATAATTGCATGTGTCTGTGTAGAAGGTGACCCGACTGTCCTTCGAAACATGGCTGTATAGCAAGCTGCAGTGATATTTAAGTTTCCTACCCAGAAAAAAGTATAAGTATAAATGTGTATGCTTTTATACATTGTTTGTAGAGGAATACATACTATATGCTTACATATATGTATATACTTATATTTATGCATTTATGTTTACATAAATTTATATATCTTTGTTTACAGGAATATATATATACATATATATGAATCATATTTATCCAGATATAGAAATGATCAATGTGAGATGTTCCCAAATAAAATAAGTTGTTTATATAATTCATCTTTGGAAATGCTCATTTAAAAGACATATACTTAGCATTAAGTGATGAATAATGAGGAATAATGGCTTTTGATGTATTATGACAGGGTTATAACTATTTTTCAAGTACAGCTAATAAATTAGAAAAGTCTATAATAGTCCATACAGAGACACAGTAATGGAGGCATATTGTCTGAAGATGCTACTAGAAACCATTACCACTTTATGTTGTGAGGATAAAAATTCTCAGCTATTGTCATTGTATGTATTTCACACTGTCTTGTTTATTATATGCCACCTTTAAAATGAATCAGTGTGGCCAAGATTGATTTGATATGGTAAACTCTAATTTCAGGTTGAGTCACTATATGAATACATACATCAATATTCCCATTGGTGGGTATATATTTTGAGTACTGAACTATTTTAGATACTAGTATTATTTGTATATAAAATAATATAATTTAGAGTACTCATTGACATAAATAAGTCTGACCTTGTAGTGTGTTTAAATTAATCAATATATTTGCAATGCTTTAAATAATGCATAATGATCTACACTCAATACACATGATACTTTAAAAAATTACTTAATTTAAGTGTATGTGTATATGGCTGAGTATATACACATACACTTAAATTAAACTCACAGATATACATGCATATATATGTATATATTCATCACCAATATGCAGGTACTTTCAAAAGTCAGAAAAATAAGTCAGATCCTGTGAAATTCAAGTTGCAAGTGATTATGAGTTGCCAAATATATTTACAACTGTACCCATGTCATTGGCAGGAAAAGCTAACACTTGAGCCATCTCTCAGCCCCAATCCATCGTACATTATTTAAAAGATGAAAAATGTTATTGGTCTTAATACTGATGCATAAATTAGGAAGCAATATCATTATCAAATTTATTATTGGAACCAAAATTTGGTGTATTAAATGCTTAGTTATGTAATATTACTTGCAAGTTGAATTATATTTTATATTGAATTACCTAATAAAAGATTGAAAAGACAGATTAAATAAATGTTTATCTCAGACCTAAAATAAAAAAATATAAAACATTGAAATACCTTATAATTAAGTTGTAAAAGTGTACTTTAGCAATTCTATGTTTTTAAAAAGTTATTTGAAATTATTGAGATTAATTTATATGTGTGCTTTGAAATAAGCAAGTGACTGGAATCAATTTTGAAATTTACTCTGCAATTATGCCAAAGAAAATTTAAAAATCACATGTATATTTTTATAAACATATAATTTAAGAATTATAAAAATTACAGTATGTCACCTAACAAAAATTAACTGTATCATGTGAATAAAATGAATGAGCAAAACTTTAAATAGGACAGGAATGAAGTAGACAACATAAATTCTTTTCAGACACATGTAGAGAGTGCACTGATGGTCTTTCATCTTTTTAAATTTTAAATTTAATTGGATATTTATTTATTTTCATTTCAAATGAAATCCATTCGCGGTTTCCCCTCTGCAAACACCTTATACCACCCAACCTCCTCCTGCTAATATGAGGGTGTTCCCTCACCCACCCACTACCACCTTACCACACTGGCATTCCCTTACATTGGGACATTAAGCCTTCACAGGACCAAGGAACTCTCCTTACATTAATGCCAGATAAGGCCATCCTCTGTAACATATGTGGCTAGAGCCATTCAAGCCCCTCAAGATCATTCAGTCTTTTCCCTAAATGGACCATGTGGTAGGTCCCAGTGCTCAGTCCAATGGTTGGTTGCCAGCATTCACATATATATTTGTCATACTTTGGCAGAGCCTCTAAGGAGACAGCTAAATCAGGTTCCTGTCAGCAAGCACTTCTTGGCATCCACAATACAGTCTAGGTTTTGTGTCTGTATATGGGATGAATTCCCATGTGTGGCAGTCTCTGGATAGCCTTTCCTTCACTCTTTTCTCCACACTTTATCTCCATACTAACTTTAGACAGGAGGAAATCTGGGTTAAAAATTTGAAGATGAGTGGATGATCCCATCCTCCAAATGGGGGCCTTGCCTAGCCTCCGGATATGGTCCCTACAGGTTCTCCCTCAACTTTGTTGGGCATTACAACTAATTTAACCTTTAGGTCCAGAAGAGTCTTGCTTTCCTGGCACATCCCCAGTTACCCATAACTCCTTGCTATACACCTCTGTTCATTTTCATGACCCTCTGTATATTATCCCTGTGTCCTTTCATAACAGATCCTGCCCCCCCTTTTCTCCTCCCGTCCTTTTTTCCTCCCAAGTCACTCCATCCCTCTATAGCCTGTGAATAATTTGTTTTCCCTTCTAAGAAGGACTTAAGCATCCGTACTTTGGTCTTCCTTCTTCTTAAACTTCATATAGTCTGTAAGTTACAATATGGGTATTCTAAGCTTTTTGTCTAATATCAACTAATCAGTGAATACATACCATATGTTTTCTTTTGTGATTGGGTAACTTCATCATGATATTTTCTAGTTCCATCCATTTGCCTGGAAATTCCATAAAATCATTGTTTTTTTAATTGCAGAGTAGTACTTTATTGTGTAAATAAACTACATTTTCTGTATCCACTCCTCTGTTGAGGGACATCTGGTTATTTCCAGCTTCTGGCTATTATAAAAAAGGCTGCTATAAACATCGTAGAACAAGTGCCCTTGTTATAGGTTGGAACATCTTTTGGGTATATGCTAAGGAGTGGCATAGGTGGGTCCTCAGGATGTACTGTGTCCAGTTTTCTGAGGAACTGCAAGAACGATTCCCAGAGTACTTGTAGCAGCTTGCAATCCCACCAACAATGGAGAGTTGTTCCTCTTCCTCTGTGTCCTCGACAGCATCTGTTGTCATTTGAGATTTTTATATTAGCCATTCTGACTGGTGTGAGGTGGATTCTCATGGTCATTTTGATTTGCATATCCCTAATGACCAAGCATGTTGAACATTTCTTTAGATGCATCTCAGGCATTTGATAATTCTTAGTAGAGAATTCTTTGTCTATCTCTGTACCCCATATCTGGTTATTTGGTTTTCTGGAGTCTAACTTCACGAGTTCTTTATATATATTAGATATTAACCCTCTATTGTATGTAGGATTGGTAAAAAATCTTTTCCCAATTTGTTGCTTGCTGTTTTGTCCTAATGACAGTGTCCTTTGCCTTGCACAAACTTTGCAATTTTATGAGGTCCCATTTATCAGTTGTTGATATTAGAGCATAAGACATTGGTATTCTGTTCAGGAAAATTTTCCGTGTGCCCATGTGTTCCAAGCTCTCCCACTTTCTCTTCTTTTAAACTCAGAGCTTCTGTTGTTGTTTTTTTTTAACATTTATTTATTTATTTATTTATTTATTTATTTATTTATTAATTATTGGAGGTCCTTGATCATTTGGACTTGAGCTTTACACAGGCAGAAGAATGGCTCAATTTTCATTCTAAATATAGACCTCCAGTTGAACCAGCATCATTTGCTGAAAATGCTGTCTTTTATCCATTGGATGGTTTTAGCTACTTTGTCAAAGATCAGGTGACCATAGGTGTATGGGTTCAGTTCTGGGTCCTCAATTCTGTTCCATTGATCTACCTGCCTGTCTGTGTACCAATACCATATAGATTTTTATCACCATTGCTCTATATTACAGCTTGAGTTTAGGGGTGGTGATTTCCCCAGAAGTTCTGTTATAATTGAGAATAGTTTTCACTAACCTACATTTTAGTTATTCCAAATGAATTTGAAAATTGTTATTTCTAAGTCTATGAAGAATGAGTTGTGATATGATTGGGGGTTGCATTGAATCGGTAAATCGCTTTCATCATTTTTACTACATTTATCTTGCCAATCTGTGACCCTCAGAGATATTCCCTCTTCTGAGATTCTAGATCTTTCTTCAGAGACTTGAAGTTCTTGACATACAGATCTTTCACTTGCTTGGTTAGAGTTACACCAAGACATTTTATATTATTTGTGACTATTGTGAAGGGTGTTATTTACCTGCTTTCTTTCTGAGCCTGTTTATCCTTTGAGTAAGGAAGACTAGTGATTTGGTTGAGTTAATTTTATATCCAGCCACTTTGCTGACGTTGCTTATCAGGCATAGGTGTTCTCTGGTGTAACTGTTTTTTGGGTCACTTAAATATACTAACATAGCATCTGCAAATAGTGATATTCTGACTTCTTCCTTTCCAAGTTGTATCCCTTTGACCTCCTTTTGTTATCTAATTGCTCTGGCTAGGACTTTGAGTACTATATTGATTAGATAGAAAAAGAGAGGGAAGCCTTGTTTAGTCCCTAATTTTGGTGGGATTGCTTCAAGTTTCTCTCCTTTTAGTTTGATGCTGGCTATTGGTTTGCTGTATATTGATTTTACTATGTTCAGGTAAGGGACTTGAATTCCTGACCTCTCCAAGTCTTTTAACATGAAGAGGTGTTGACTTTTGTCAAATGTTTTCTCAGCATCCAATGATTCTTGGACTTTATTTTTATAGTGGATTACATTGATGGATTTCCGTATATTATTCCAACCTTGTATCCCTGGAATGAAGCTTACATGACTATGTTGAATGATTGTTTTGATTTGAATGATTGTTGTGATTCTTGGATTTGTTTGGAGGATTTTGTTGAGTATTTCTGTGTCAATATTCATAAGGGAAATTGGTCTGAAGTTATCTTTCTTTGTTGTGTCTTTGTGTGGTTTACATATGCACATAATTGTGGCTTCATAGAATGAATTGGGTAGTGTTCCTTCTGTTTCTATTTTGTGGAATAGTTTGAAGAGTATTAGTATTTTGTCTCTTTTGAAGGTGTGATAAAATTCTAAACTAAAATCAACTGGTCCTGGGATTTTTTTTTTAGAATGGAGACTTTTAGTGAGTGCTTCTATTACTTTAGGGGTTTTGGGACAGTTTATATGGTTTATCTAAATCTGATTTAACTTTGGCACCTTGAATCTGTCTACAGAATTGTACAGTTCATTTGTTGAATAAAGGCTTTTGTAGTAGGATCTGATAATTTTTTGAATTTCCTCATTTTCTGTTGTTATGTCTCCTTTTTCATTTCAGATTTTGTTAATGTGGATACTCTCTCTGTGCTCTCTTGTTAGTCTGGCTAAAGGTTTATCTAACTTGTTGATTCTCTCAAAGAAACATTTCCTGGTTTTGTTGATTCTTTGTATAGTTCCCTTTGTTTCTACTTGGTTGATTTCTGCCCTAAATTTGATTATTTCCTGCCATCTACTCCTCTTTACTATATTTGCTTCTTTTTTGTTCTAAAGCTTTTAGGCATACTGTTAACCACTAGTGTATGCTCTCTCCAGTTTATTTGGAGACAGAGTTATGAATTTTTTTCTGAGCACTGCTTTCATTGTGTCTCATAAATTTGAACGTGTTGTTTCTTCATTTTCCTTAAATTCTAAAATGTCTCTAACTTCCTTTTTTTATTTCTTCCCTGAACCAAGTTATCATTGAGTGGAGAGTGGTTCAACTTCCATGTGTATGTGGGCTTTCTGTCTTTTTTGTTTTTATTGAAGACCAGCCTTAGTCCGTGGTAATCTGATAGGATGCATGGGATTATTTTGAAAGACCCCCGGAGAGGACCTTTCCCTCAGGAGGAGTCCCAAGCGCCCAAAGACCGAGCCGAGGCCACTCGGATGCAATCAGCAAGAGGGTTTATTGGAAAACACAGGTACCTGCGGGCACACAGTCTCTTCGGAGGACTTGCGCGCCCAGCAGCTCCAGCATGGGGCTTTTATAGGGATTGGGGAAGCAGAAGCGGGCGTACAGAAGCAGATGCATAGTTATGGGGATTGGTGGATTCAAACGAGGCACATAGACATGTTCACATATGATTGGATATTTCACATGATGAGGTAATAAGGTATAGCTACACACATTGGCAGGTTTGGGGCGTCCTGGATGTCAGGGGCTGGGGGCTTATCTCTTCCTGCCAGGTGGCCTGTGAGTCAGATCCGGTACTCCTGGTCTGTTCTGCATTCCTTTCCTTTTATGGTCTGTTAGTTCTAGCGGCAGGGCGGGGCTGCCTGGGCTTGCTTTTCACAGTGTTTAGTCCTGAGTCTGAATTTAAAACTTATTCTTTTAACTTCATATTTTTAAACCTCAAATCTGTATAATTTTCCTTTCAATTTCAATCTTCTTATATCTGGTGAGACCTGTTGTGTGACTGATTATATGATCAGTTTGGGAGAAGGTACCATGATGTGATGAGAAGAAGGTATATTATTTTGTTTAAGAAGAAATGTTCCATAGACGTCTGTTAGATACATTTGGTTTATAACTTCTGTTAGTTTCATTGTGTTTCTGTTTAATTTCTGTTTCCATGATCTGACCATTGATGATAGGGTAGTGTTGAAGTCTCCCACTACTATTATGTGAGGTATAACATGTGCTTTGATCATTAGTAAAGTTCCTTTTATGAATGTGAGTGTCCTGGCATTTGGAACATAGATATTCAGAATTGAGAATTCATCTTGGTACATTTTTCCTTTGATGAGTATGGTCTTCCTTATCTTTTTTGTTAACTTTTGGTTGAAAATCATTTCTTTCTTTTTCAATTTTAGAATGGCTACTCCAGCTTATTTCATGGGACCATTTGCTTCAAAAAATTTTTTTCTAGCATTTTATTCTAAGATAGTTTCTGTCTTTGTCACTGAGGTATGTTTCCTGTATGCAACAAAATACTGGGTCTTGTTTAGGTATTCAGTCTGTTAGCCTATGGGTTTTTTGTTTGTTTGTTTGTTTGTTTGTTTTTTTATCGAAGAAAGCCTATTGACATTAAGAGATAATAAGGACCAGTGATTGTTGCTTCCTGCTATTTTTCCTATTAGAGGTGGAATTATGTTTGTGTGGCTATCTTCTTTTGGTTTTTCTGAGAGAATGTTATTTTCTAGCTTTTTCTGGGGTGTAGTTTCCCTCCTTTTTTGGAGTTTTCCATCTATTATCCTATGTAGGGCTGGATTTGTGGAAAGATATTGTGTAAATTTGGATTTGTCCTGAAATGTCTTGGTTTCTCCATCTATGGTAAATGAGAGTTTTGCTGAATATAGTAGCCTGGGCGGACATCTGTGTTCTCTTAGTGTTTGAATGACATCTGCCTAGAATGTTTCGGCTTTTGGAGTCTCTGTTGATTAGTTTGGTGTAATTCTGTTAATTCTGCCTTTATATGTTACTTGACATTTTCCCTTAATGCTTTTAACATTCTTTCTTTGATTTTTTTTCACATTGGTGTTTTGGTTACTATGTGATGAGAAAAAATTCTTATCCAGTCCAATCCATATGGGGTTCTGTAGGCTTCTTGTATGTTTATGGACATCTCTTTCTTTAGTTTAGGGAAGTTTTTATTTTATAATTTTGTTGAAGATATTTACTGGCACTTTGAGTTGGTAATCTTCATTCTCTTCTTTACCTATTATCCTTAGGTTTGGTCTTCTCATTTTGTCCTGGATTTCCTGGATATTCTGTGTTAAGAGCCTTTTGTATTTTGCATTTTCTTTGTCTGCGTGTTAATGTGTTCTGTGGTATCTTCTGCACCTGAGATTCTCTCTCCCACCTCTTGTATTCTGTTGGTAATGCTTACATCTATGACTCCTGATCTCTTTCATAGATTCTTTTATCTCCAGGATTGGGTTGTCTCCCTTTGTGATTTCTTTAGTTTTTCTGTTTCCATTTTTAGATCCTGGATGGGTTGTTCAGTTCCTTTACCTGTTTAGTTGTATTTTCCTGTATTTCTTTAAGGGATTTATGTGTTTCCTCTTTAAGGACTTCTATCTGTTTACCTGTATTCTCCTGTATTTCTTTAATGGAGTTATGTTTTTCTTAAAGTCCTTTGCCATCACCATGAGATATGATTTTAAAACATAATCTTATTTTCCCTTTCTGATGTGTTGGTGTATCCAGGACTTGCTGTGGTGGGAGAAGTGGGTTCTGATGATGCCAAGTAGCCTTGGTTTCTGCTGCTTAGGTTCTTGTGCTTGCCTCTCTTCTTCTGGTTATCTCTGATGTTAGCTGGTCTTACTGTCTCTGACTGGAGCTTGTCCCTCCTGTGAGCATCTGTGACAATGTTATATGTGACTCAGCACTCCTGGGACGACAGCTCTCTCTGGGCAGTAATCAGACTTGGAGAGCTAGGATCTAAGGTATGCCAGCTCTCTCAGGCTGGGATTTGGGTATGGAGAGCTGTGGCACAGGGTTAGCTTAGTGGCACAGATGGAAACCAGAATGATTCTGTTCCCTGTGGTATTTACAAGAGACTTTAATTCATTTGCCATTTGAATCCATTAATGAGGTTTATGGAATATCAAGGCAAAATGTCTATTGGCTGGTCCTAGAACATGCCATTCAAAACAAAGACGAAAGCTGACTCCCCTATTTTCCATCCACAGGACCAGGTATGTCGTCTTTATTTATCAGAAGGAAGTCACTAAGAAATTCTATTAATAAAAAGACAGTTGTTATAGCTATTAATAGTTAAGGCTAAGGAAATTCTGTTATATCTAAACGTCAAGGGGTCATCAACTAATGAGAACACTTATTTTCCCACATATACTAAGCAAGCATAATGAGGGTGAATTCTATTCTATGCAACGTACCATGCTGTAACACATTACTCTCCACAGTAATTATATCACTAGAAGAGAAGCTAAATTAATTTTATCTATAAGAAAATTATCCTTTGAAAATATGTGCTACTTTGTGAACTCTGTACTCTCAGCATTGTTACCACAGGCAATCTATCAATTACTCAAACTTGTGCAATTTTGACTCATGTAATTCTCATAATAGTTTGGCCAAGTTCATCTTCCAAAGAAAGAAAATTATTTTGACTGTCTAGGCACACAGAATTTCTACTTAGATTAAGATCTGGAACATCAGAGCTAGAAAGGCACAACTCTCTAAGCAAGCAATTATAGACCATCACCAGATTTCTACTTTGCAAAGTCTAGAAAACTCAAGACAGACAATCAGTAAGACTGGGTCTCTTTATATTGAAATACTCATGAGGCAACAATGAACATGATGTTACCATGACAATTTCAAATCTTTAAAATGTACAAAATTTGCATGTCATCACATTAGCAATGTGTTCCAAGGCCCCCTGTCCCGTCATTGAAGAAAAATGAGAAGAATTTTCTTTTTTCGTTTGTAATTGAACAGAAGTACAAGCCAAGGTCTTTAGGACATGAAGTAATCTGAAAACAATATTCCTTCCTTGTAGATAATTGAATCTCAATGCATATAAATCTGTGGTCAGGAAATGAGTCTTAGAAACTTCTTTGTCTTGGTTTGACTGCCAGCTCAGATTTGTTAAGCATTGTTCTTTGCTGATCTCCTTTACACTGCATTTTCTGTTCATTCAAATTCTTCTGGTGGTGGAATTGAAATGAGTTTCTATTATAAAGATGAACTGTCATAATTTTAATCAGCATGGATCACCTTTGGGGCTGATCTAATGAAAAACTATGAAACGGACAGGATAGATAACAGAAATTCAAGCACTAAAATCCAGATTATATTTTAAGGGCTGTAGTATAAAATTTGAATAGGCATAAGTCACCTTTTTGCTCTTGTCATTCCATATTCTGAAAGCATTTGCCTTTGCAAAAGTAAAATTTGCAGCTACAGCCATTATGATAGCACTAAATTAGTAACAAAGCAACTTAATTTGTTAATCCTATTGTGCCATCTACAACATAACAAATACAATAATATCAATGGTGGATTTAGTTAAATATGATTAGAAGTAAAATGTCTAAATCAAGAATTGGGGGGAATGAAGATAATAGGTGAAGCTTACTAAAGATCATGGTTTATAAAGAACAAGGAAAATATTTTGTCTTTATTAGAAAAGAAGATAACTACATTAATAGAATATGTATTGGCATTAGAGACATATTGTTGTGAATTCTATAACTTTATTATGTTGAAATTTTATTGATAATATGATCCTGATTCAAAGCAAGTGCTCTCTTCCAAAGCCCCTTTCAGAGAGTCACTGTTAATGTATTGTGAAAAGATTAATTTCACAAGAGTAAATAGACCCAGACCTGGCTGTATAAATAAAAGCAGAATTTATTAATGCTATTGTCATTAGCTGGAAGATGTTTAATAAAAAAGTCATAATTGCTCACAAGAAATATTCAAAGCAATAAAATAATGATGTTTTGTTGTTCTTCATGTTTTTCTGATCAAATGGTTTTAACTTCTACAGTTAAAAGAGTCCTGGCTTAGAGAGTGGAGCACAAAATAAATGGTTTTACATATTAAAAAGTCATGACACATTCATAAATAATAAATATTCTTGGCTTTTGGCTTCATTTATATGTTAATAATCATAACTCCAGACAATTTAAGTCAATTGTGTTCTTCTTTATCTAGAATTTCATTTTTATGTCTATGTGTAAAATAAGACTTGCATGATGTCATAAAATTGTTGCATTCAGATTTTATAAAGCTTGTATAATATCCGTTGCACATAAGCAGACTAACTTACCTAAAATTTTACAATATAAATGATTTAAAGATTGTTTTCATAAAACTGGGACTAAGGGATTGGCATCTATCTATCTATCTATCTATCTATCTATCTATCTATCTATCTATCTATATCTATATCTATCTATCTATATATTCATATGTATAGCAAACAACTATATATATAAATATATAAATTCTTAAATGAATATGTAGGAAGGAAGAGTATATGGAAACCAGTGTCTAGAAAAAAATCACATAGGTAAACAAACAAAGAAACAAACAAAAAACAAAAAAATCCCTGAATCCTTATGGGAAACTGAGGCAAAGTTGTTAAAACAAACAAACAAAACTTTGACTTGCAAATGCTTGCTTTATGACTAAATGGCAAAGATTGGATAAGGTAGAGTATGGCACATCAGAATCCATAATGTCACCAATAAAGTGCATGAAATATTAACAAATACACAAGCCTAGCAAATTTAGGCTGTTTACAGTATATGCCTCCTCATTGAATTGGTACCAGCATGTTTGTATCTATAGGAATATATGAGTGTGTGGTGCTTTATATGAGTGTAAGTGTGCTTGTACCAGCCCTTTCTTTTTTATCTCTCCCACCCCCTTGTCTTGAGAATGGATACCTTGTTAAACTAGAAACTCTCAACTTCTTTAAGTTTCTGTCCATCAAGGCCTATAGATCCATCTTTGTCTTTCATTGTTGTGTTTCTCCCAAAGTTGAGGTACTCCCTGGGTTGGGCTACTCCCAGGCTAAGCCACTCCCACCTCTGGTCTAATTCCAATCCTGGGTTACTCCCAGCTGAACTATTTGCAGTATTGGGGTTCAGGCCCAAACAACTGAACATGGCTTTGTCTGTAGTTGCTAAACATTTGAAGTGAAACCATATGCTTGCAGAGCAAGTGCTCTTACCTACTGCCTTATTCCTCATCCCTCAAGAATTCTTTAGCACATAGAATCATGTACATATATTCAGTTTATTTAGTCTTAAATATAATCATTTTAACACATACTTAAAGTACATTTGATTAAACTCAATTTCCATTTTTGCTAAACAATGCAAGTGAAATAATACATACATATGCTGGTATGTATACAACATTTGTTTTGCTTCCAGAATTGAAACAGTCACTGTTCTACTACCAGTAATATACAGAGTACCTATAGCATGTTAGAACAGTTTAATTTAGTGGAATACAAACAGGTATTACTACTATTGTATAGCATTCTTTTAGATATCATGGTGATCCTAGATAGGTTAAACAAATAAAAGTCACACAATTTAAATTAATTAGCTAAATCAATATTCTAAATAAGTCAATAAGTGTTTAACAATAGGCTAATTAGGCAGATATTATAATAGCAAATGCTTAAAACCAATATAAGAACTCAAGTTTACTGTAAAATAATCATTTTGATGTAAGTAATGAATAACATTTATACTAGAAACCCAATTTTGTTAAAATTCATAGTGAAAAGGTAAAATCTACTTCAGAGTCATAAGAGAAATATTGCAAATATGAAACGGCATACCTAGATTTGGATGGAGAGACTCATGTGTGGATAAAGTAACGGGTCTCTGAGGGAAGAACAGGAAAGCAAGAGAGGTGATTAGGAGGAGAAATAAAGACAGACTCCTTCCACAAGGTCTCTATTATATGTAAAACCTGGATTTATATGTGTGCCTAAACATATACATGTATTTCATTAGAGCTGAAGCATGGTTACTTAGTGTGTTGACAAAGACTGTCAGGAAGGTGAAGGGGCAAAATAGCATGTTAGTGGATAATATGAGCAGAAACAATAATCTGCATGAAAATGTCATGGACATGTAATTTTCTTAAGAAAGGAGAAAGAGTACTAAACGATTTTATTTCTCTGAAAAAATACTTTTATTATGATCACAATATCAACTGATCTTTTATCCTATTGACAATGGTTATGAAATACTTAGGAAATTATTTAGGAAAAAATAATTCCTACTCAACACAGCTGTGGTGTTACAAGCTCTGATGGAAATGGATCCTGTATGAACACCACAAAGGAACACTGTACAGCAAACTTTACACAAGAGATTTTTCGGAAGGAAAAGCCCAGGAAGGTGGCTGCCTCTGCTCAAATGAAGAGCAGCAGAGAACTGGGCAGAAGGCAGGGTTAATAGAATATTTCCTTGAGAGCAGGGATTACCTGGGTGGAGATTTCCAGATAATGACTGGTGACAATTCAAACTCATGGAGCATGGAATTTTTATTCTTTAAGGTGATGTGCTGGGCCTGGCAGTTAGAGTGTTCCATGAATAGAGATTGGGGTTGAAGGTCCTCAGTGAAAGCTCACAAAGAGCTTACATTTCCCCTCCTTTGTTTATTATGTTTATTATGTTGGGGGAAGGGGAAGACGACTGTATTGCTATCATTACACTACTTCCTGCTTAATGGATGTGAGGAAGTCCTTTGGGCAAATTTGACCTTCAAAACCAGGGAATAATCCCAGGGTCAAGACACTGGATCCTTAGCTGGGGTTTGTAATCCTGTAATAGAAACTGATTAAAAGTTTGGTTAAGGCTTTAAGGGGCTCGAGACCCCATATGAACGACAATGCCAAGCAACCAGAGCTTCCAGGGACTAAGCCACTACCTAAAGACTATACATGGACTGACCCTGGACTCTGACCTCATAGGTAGTAATGAATATCCTAGTAAGAGCATCAGTGGAAGGGGAAGCCCTGGGTCCTGCTAAGACTGAACCCCCAGTGAAAGTGATTGTTGGGGGAGGGCGGCAAGGTGGGGAGGATGGGGAGGGGAACACCCATAAAGAAGGGGAGGGGGGAGGGGGATGTTTGCCCGGAAACCGGGAAAGGGAATGACACTCGAAATGTATATAAGAAATACTCAAGTTAATAAAAAAAAAAAAGTTTGGTTAAGGGGTTGGAGATTTAGCTCAGTGGTAGAGCACTTGCCTAGCAAGCACAAGGCCCTGGGTTCAGTCCCCAGCTCTGGAAAAAGAAAAAAAAGAAAAAGAAAAAAAAAAAGAGAACCAATTAAAAAGCAGGTTGTGATTAGTAGGATTAAGAAAAGGGAGGTGTCAATTTTATTTTCAGTTCCCAATGAGACTCAAGCACACTCCCTTAGGTCCTTCTTGTTTTAAGCTTCCATGGGTCTGCAGATTGTAGCATGGTTATCTGCTGCTTTGTGGTTAATATCTACGTATCAGTGAGGAAATATTACGCGTGTCCTTTTGCGTCTGAGCTACCTCACTCAGGATGATATTTTCTACTTCCACCCATCTGGTGCAATTTCATGACATCCTTGGGTTTTTTGTTGTTGTTTCTTTGTTTTGTATTTTGTTGTTGTTAAAACTATTTTTTTGGTTTTGTTTTTAAATTTATTTATTTTTTTCACTTTTCATGCCAGTATCTCACCTACCCATTTTCTTCCAGTATCCTCTCATGTCTTTCCCCCATTCCTTCATCCCCTTCTCCTCTGATAAGGAGGGTGGTTCCTTGAGTATCATCCTCCCACATATAAAGTCAGTACAATACTAGGTGCCTCCTATCCCACTGAGGCCAGACAAGGTGGCCCAGTTAGGGGAATGGAATCCACAGGCAGACAACAAATTCAGGGACAGTCAGTGTTCCAGTTGTCAGGGTGGGTGGGTGAGGGGTGATAAAGGGAGGGGCAAGCATATGAAGACCAAGCTGTACATCTGCTACACATGTGCAGGGAGCCTAGGTCCAGCCCATGCTTGCTCTTTGGTGGTTCATTCTCTGGGAGCTCCCAAAGGTCCATGTTAGTTGACTGTTGGTCTTCCTGTGGTGTCCCTGACCTCTTCAGGTCATGTACTTGTCACAACTCTTCTACAAGATTCCCCCAAGAATCCCCCCTGTCTCTGTTCTATCTTTGTTCCTGCACATCATGTAGGCAGGACCCATTTTGGGTGGATTTTCTGGGTGGATTTCTGCCTTTTTTCCTCCACTGCGTGTCCTGCCTGGCTAATAGCTGAGCGGGATTCCATTGTGTTAGTGTACCATATTTTTTTTATCCATTCTTCAGTTGAAAGACATCGAGGGTCCAGTTTTTGGCTATTATTAATCAGGCTGCCAGGAAAATAGTTTAGTATGTGTCCTTATGATTCAATTGAGCATCTTTTGGGTATATACACAGAAGAGGTATACACAGATCTGGCTTTTGAGATGAAACTATTCCCAATTTCCTGAGAAACCACCAAATTGATTTCCAAAGAGGCTGCACGTGTTTGCATTCCCACCAGCAATGCAGGAGTGTTGTCCTTGTTCTACATCCTCACCAGTATGTGCTATATTTTGAGTCTTTGGTCTTAGCCATTCTGAGGAGTATAAGATGAAGTCTCAGAGTCATTTTGATTTGCATTTCTCTGATGACCAAAAATGTTGAACATTTCCTTAAGTGATTCTGGGGCATTAGAATTTCCCCTGTTGAAAATTCTCTGTTTAGCTCTGTACTCCATTTTTAAATTGAGTTTGTTGGTGTCTAACTAAACTAAAATAGACACCTGGGTGGATGGAAGGAGGGAGCTCAGTGGGAGCGGGTGGAATAACAGGGAGGATCAAGTATTAGGAGAGCAAAGGGAGAGAGGACTGAGAGAGAGAACTGGAATAGGGGTGCATTTCTTAGGATAAACGAGAAACTCTCAGGATCGTAGGAGGGTGACCCTGGATACAACTCCTAGCAATAGGGATATGGAACCTGAAACAGCCACCTCCTGTAACCAGACAAGACTTCCAATTGTGTGATGTGGACACTAACTCACCCAAACATTGGATTTCAACAAAGTATTTGTCAAGCCTACAAGATGTGCAGGGATAAAAAGGGAGCATAAATTGAGGGAATGACCAAAAAATGACTGGTCCATCTTAACGTCCATGCTGTGAGAGACAGCCCATACCTGACACTATTAATGATATTCAGCAGGACTTGTAGACAGGTACCTAGTAAAATTGTCCTCTAAGAGTACCTAGGTATAGATGGAAACAGGTACAGAAACTCATATCTAAAAGAGAGGAAGAAAGAATTGAAGTAGCAACTGGACTCAAGGACACCACCAGAAAACTGACAGAATTAACTAATCTGGGCCCATAGGTTCTCACAGAGACTGAACCACCAACCAGAGAGTACACATAAGATGTACTTTGGCTCCCTGCATATACAGAACACCCATGGAGTTTGGTCTTTATGTGAGATTCCTAACAACTGGAGCAGGAGCTGATTCTGACTCTGTTGCCTGCCTTTGGGCCCCTATTCCCTAACTGGATTTCCTTTCCTATACTCAATAGGAGAAGTTGCATTTAGTCCTACTGCAACTTGATGTGCTAAGATGGTTTACTATCCATGTAAGGCTTCCCTTTCTCTGAGGAGAAAGGAAAGAGGCATGGTGGAGGGAAGGAAGGAGGAGGACCTGGAAGGAAAGGAGGCATGGGAAGCTGTGATAAGATGTGTAAATAAATAAATAAATAAATAAATAAATAAATAAATAATAAGAGGGAGGTAGGAGAAAGGTTAAGAAAGGTAGTATATTGGATTGTCAATATACACTGGCCAGAAGAATCAAGTTGTTTCTTATGGTTTTGGAGATCCAACTGATTTGTTAGATCTTGTATTTTATTGTATCTGACTATTTGATATTGAAGCAATATTTCTCCCTGAGGAAGAAAACAAAGACACTTCTCTCTTCTGCTCCAATTATGAAGCCAGTCGTAATATCCAGGGCTGAAAGAAAGAGTCAGATCTGAACCACTTGTTTGTCTGTCATGTCAATCCACCCAGTGATTGAAACTGGCAAGGGTTCTTTGCCAGGTACCTCTCCTAATTTTATGAGGAAACACCATGGCACAAGTCCTAGACCACTGAGTGGGTAGGCAGTGGTAAACTTGAAAGCCACAGAGAATCAAGTCATAGTACATGATAGGGCATAGGGGCTGAGTGGTAGCACTAAGGGTTAAGGTATTATTGCAGTTTCAAGAATTCATTGTGCCCATAAAGTGTGTTCCTGAGGAGTTAAAGCAGTCTGTGATACTTGTGAGTTAAAGCATCTGTGAGACAGATGTGGGAGAGATAAAGTGGTGATAGCTATATTTGAATTACAATAATTAATGAGAGGTGAGATGAAACTGTCTAATACAACACTAGGCAAGGCAACAAATGATAGTCATGAATTTGAACCAGAAGGGACACACAACAAACATTCCCTAAAATGGCCAGGCAAAAAGTTATTTTGTATATGATATGCAATTAAGACCATTCAGATTTGTTCCATTGTATTTTCAGGACCAATATTTATAACATCTGTATGTTTCTGGTCACTTTTTACAGTAATCTTTATTTTGATCATGTAGAGAACCAGCATAAGGTGTAAGCCCTGGGTGAAGGAGAAAGGGATAAGGGAGTTACAGGGGATTAAATCAGGCTTTGGCAGCCTAATATAGAGCAATTTCCTAACCCTATTAGAATAGCCCATTGTTTAGAGGAAGAGACTTCTTGAATGTTAAACATCCATATGTAAGAACTACCCCAGACAGGAGTAGACAAGAAGAGATATAGGATGGGGGAGCAAGTTTAGGTATCAAATCAGCATTTGATCGGTTTGAAATGTTGAGACATGGGCATGGCTGAAAGGTAAGTATAGCATCATCATCAAAGTACCAATTCTACCTAAAAAGAGAAAACTAGGGAAAAGAATCGTGTTCAGAGTCCCTTGTATATTAGAAGCTGGGATAGGCTGTACAGAGAGAATATAGCAATAGGTGAACCTAACGTTAACTTCTTTGATTCCTATATAAGAAATTAGGTTGTTGCCAGAGGTCCATTCTTATTTATGAGTGCATGGAAGTATATCTTTAATATTTCAGTAAATAACCATCTTTCCCAAACTGAATCCAGTATCCAGAAAGCCCAGACATAAATTCTGAGCTCTGACTATCAAGGTATCCATAGCAAGCAGCATTAGCAGTGGTTGCTGGTGGCTGGCAATGGCAGAAAAAGCAAAAAACTAAACAAATAAACATGGAAAATAGAAACCTAATGCCCTCAAAGGAGACTAGTCAGAAACAAAACATCTATTGGCCACCATCATTCATAAATTCAGCGGAGCCCAGCTGATTTCCATCTCTGCTCCCATGTTTACAGTGAAATTATAAGATCATCAGAAAACATATACCTGCCTGCACACAAAATACAGATAGACAAAACATTCCAAACAACTAGAATCAGGCAGGGGGGCACATCTTGCCTTTTGGCCTGGCTGGAAATAAAAAAGTTTTGTAATTAGATGAGAGGGGAATGAAGTTGAACTACAGAGGTGTTTTATGTGTCCCATACATGGGGACCACCCGGAAGCTGGAAAGGGAAAAAGTGTGACAGATTGCATGGTTTAGGGAAAAGTAAGGGGTAGGGGGAGCCTGGTAAACCCAGAGTCATCCAGATCTAGGTACAAAAGAAATAGAGGCTCTACTATGTCTAGGATGTCCCTTCTCAGCAAGGATATGGGGCAAGTTGGAACCACTAGGAAGAGTAGGTCAGGGGAATACCCCTAAAAATACAACTTAGTGGTCTATTAGAGGCTGAGGTGGTAAGACTGTCCCCTTACAGGGAAGAAGAGATGGGTCCCTAAAAGTTCTTTCAGACTAAATGGATGGAGATTGTCTGACCAGGTTCTGTGCTATCTCACTGGGGCTTCTTATCAGAGATGGAAGTGGTCTAGCTTAGAGGTCAGCTGAACGGCAATCTCGGCTTGATGTTCTCATGCCACAAGAGACATAGGGGCAGTCAGCGTCTCTTGATGGCACCTTGAACATGATCCAGATGGTTTATGGAGCCTAGGCCTAGTGACCGTCTTGACAATATTTCAAACGGGGACCTGCAGTTTCTTTGGCTTTGGGAGGTGTGTCAGCCAGGGTTCTCTTAGAGTCACAGAATTTATCAAATGTCTCTTTATAATTAAGGGAATTTGTTGTGATGACTTATAGTCTGTAGTCCAACTAACCCAACCATAGTTAGCTGTGAATTGGAGGTCCAAAAATCTAGTAGTTGCTCAGTGTCATAAGACTAGTTATTTCAGCTGGTCTTCTGTGGAAGTTGACTCCAACAGATATGCTGTAAAGTAAATGCAAGCAGGTGAAGAAGAGTGAATCTTCTTCCAATGTCTTTATATAGGTCTCCAGCAAAAGGCGTTGCCCAGATTAATCGTAGTTATGACCATGCCTGGATCTGGGACTTGTTTCATCCCAGGCTAACCTTGAACTCAGATCTCCTTGCCTTAGTCTCCTGGGATTAAAGGCATGTACTACTTTGCTTGGGCCCAAATATTTCTAAGCCACCGTGCCTCAAGATCTCCATGCCAAAATCCAGGTCAAAAACTTCTGTCTTCCAGCCTCAAGATCTGGATCACAGATGAGCCCTCCACTTCTGGATTATAGTTCATTCCAAATTTAGTCAACTTGACAACCAGAAATGGCCATTATAGGAGGCTAGGGAACCTGGTCTTCACTAGCATCCAGTGCACGTTTGTTTGTTTGTTTGTTTGTTTGTTTTTAGTCTCCCACTGCTAAGACTTCTGCCTATGGAGTTAGGGATTCCTTCTTTAAATATTTAAGTTTAGTCGTAGTATCAGGGAAGCTGTGGAAGAAGTAGGTCATAAGTTGTTCATCTGGGGTCTTAGGGTTCAGATTCATATATTATAAGAGTGCTTTATAAGATGGTCTAGGAATTGGGTGGATTTTTGTGTTTGCCTTAGATGACCTCTTGGATTTTTTTTTCATAACTTACTGCTTTAAGGGCAGCTTTGAAGACACTGGCCAGGAGGCAAGCTATACATTCACCCTTAACAAAAATGCCCTGTAAGGTGTTGTAATTCCATTTAGGGACCTGGTCAGGAACTACCTAGGCCTTGGCTTGGTGGGCAGCATTAGCTTGATGGATATCATCTAAACACAACTTACCCTGGTCTCAGACTTGCCTGTTCTCCTCACGGATTGTTGCTAAGGATCATATAAACATCATAGAAGGTGAGGTTGTAAGACTGTTACAGACTAGAACTATGTAATAAAAATGGAAGCATTATCGGTGTAGGACTCCGATCATTTTCTATTTAAAAGAGTTCACTTCATGAGCAGGGCATGTGTACCCTGAATCCACCCTGACAATCCCCCACAGAGAGAGAACTAGTGGAGGCCAGGTTTGCGGAGGGGAGAGTACTATGGTGGATGGTGGTATAGGAGATAGCAAGGGAGAACTAAGGGCTGCCAGTGGAATGAAAGTGAGTGCCTGAGAGATTTAATTTGGATGGTCTATTGCTGAGCAAGGAGAAAGGGAGACCAAAGAGGCTGGAAGGGAAAGAAGGACTGTGAGTTGAAGCTCATAAGGGTGAGGCTTATTAGTGTGATCAAAAACAGTGGAGGAGTCATCTAGTTTGTCCTTCATAGCTAGAAGTGGTTTTGCCTTGCTTGGATTATGCTGTGTGGTCACTATCTAGACAAAGCAGAGCCGTCTGACCTTTAAGATGATTGGCTGGGTTTAGAAGCAGGAAGCTAGGGAATTTCCAGAGTCCACCTGGCTCTGTGGAAAAGTACAGCATGGAGTTACGGTCAGGACCAAAAGGGTAAAGGTCAGGAGCTACAAAATGAAGCTTGAGGCAATATGGCAGAAGTTTTGTCAAGTTTTAACACTTAACAGATACAAGGGCTTTCAGTGAGGCCAGAAGGCAGGACAAAAACTGTGCTCCAGCAGGGTGGGATAAATCATAGGAAAGAGACAGAGAAGAAAGTTAAAAAAATTTCAAAGGCCTAAAGGAGCTGTGGTGACTCCAAGGAGAGGCAGGAGAACAGGGCAGGGGGCAGAGGGTGCAATAGCCTGTTTATGCTGAAGAAGACTGCAAGATTGCAGCTCCAAGAGTTGGGGATTGGCGTCAGATAAAGAAGGTCAGCCTGTAGCCTTAGAGACCATGGCTGGGAGTATCTACATCTTAAGAGTACCAGAAGGGTGATAGATGGTCACTTACTCTGACTCAGGAAAGCATTTACACTGACCAAAGGTCAACCCTTGAGAGCCCCTGTGCAATCTGGGAAACCACATTTCCCTTTTCACCCTACTCCACCTCCACAGATTAAACTCCCATGCCAACTCTCAGAAAACTCATCTTTGCATTTCTGTTGACCCAACAAAAAGCACCCATCCAGAGATTCAGCTTTTGATGTATAGAGACTCATCTTACTCTCTTAGCTACACGTGTCATCATTCCTTACTTAAGCTTGATAAAACCCCCTTGCATGAATACGAAACTCTACTGACCTCCTATGAGATCGGTGAACCTGCCTGATAGCCGCCTCCTAATAAACCTGCCATTGTCTATTTTTAAACTGGTCTAATCTGGCCTTTATCTGGGTCTCCAAGGGAGTAAGAAAAGCCTGTCACAAAGAAGAAATGTACCTAATTTCCATGGGTGGGTGGTGTGTTAAGAGATCTGTAAAGCGAAGGTGAGTCTGTTGCAGGTAGACTGGAGATGTGGGATAGGAAGCCAGTACAGCTTAGGCACTGAGGGGGACTCAGGATCCTGGAGACTGGAATTGAGGGATAGGATCCCAATAGAGCTTAGGCACTGAGAAGGACTCAGGCTCCTGGAGAGTCTATATACATCAGTATATGTGGTATATGCAAAGGTACTCCAATGCAAAGGTACTCCAGTAGTTGGGAGCCAAAGAATACCACATCAAACGGCACAACACACCTCACACAGTATATTTATTGGGAGGGAACAACCTAGGAAGGTGGCTACCTCTGCCGAGACAAGAAGCATCAGAGAACTAAGCAGAAAACATCCTGTCGGGTAGGATTTTCCAGGGTGGAGATTGCCAAGGTGGAGATTGGTGGGATTTCAAGTACTGAAGCCGGTAAGGCCGGAAGTAGGTCCATCCCTTAGAGCAGCTAGAGTGTTCTGTGGAGAATAGAATCTAATGGTTGGAGATTCTCAGGGGATGGATCTGGCCACTGTTGAGTTTCATGTGGTCTGTGGATTGTATCTTTGGTAATTCGAGATTTTGTGCTAATATGCACTTATCAGTGAATGCATACCGTGTGTGTGTGTGTGTGTGTGTGTGTGTGTGTGTGTGTGTGTGTTTGTTTTTTTTGTTTGTTTGTTTGTTTGTTTTTTTTGGTGATAGGGTTGCCTCACTCACTAGTTCCATCCATTTGCCTATGAATTTCATGAAGTCAATGTTTTTAATAGCTGAGTAGTAGTACTCCATTGTGTAGATGTACCACACTTGAAGGATAGCTTGGTTTTTCCAGTTTCTGGCTATTATAATTAAGGCTGCTATGAAAATAGTGGAGAATGTGCCCTTGTTATATTTTGGAGCTTCTTTTGGGTATATGTTCAAGAGTGGTAGAGCTGGGTCCTCCCATTCTCTGAGGAATCTCCAGATTGATTTCCAGAGTGGTCGTATCAGTATTCAATCCCACCAACAATGCAGGAGTGCTCCTCTTTCTCCACATCCTCTCCAGCATCTGTTGTCAGCTGAGTTTATGATCTTAGATATTCTGACTGGTGTGAGGTGGAATCTCAGTGTTGTTTTGATTTGCATTTCCCTGATGACAATGGATGTTGAAGATTTCTTTATGTACTTCTCAGTCATTCAATATTCCTCAGCTGAGAGTTCTTCGTTTAGCTCTGTACTTCATACTTAATAGGGTTATTTGTCTCTCTGTAGTCTAACTTCTTGAGTTCTTTGTATGTATTGGATATGAGACCTCTATCTGATGTAGGATTGGTAAAGGGGTTTCATAATCTGTTAGTTGCCATTATGTCCTAATGAGGGTGTCCCTTGCATTACAGAAGCTTTGCCATTTCATGAAGTCCCATTTGTACATTCTTGATCTTAGAGCATAAGACTTTTCAATTTGCATCCCTTTGACCTCTTTTGTTTTCTTATTGCTATGGCTAGGACTCTGAGTAGAATATTAAATAAATTGGGAAAGGATGGGCAACCTTGTCTAGCCCTTGATTTAGTAGAATTGCTTCAAATTTCTCTCCCTTTAGTTTGATGTTGGCTACTGGTTTGCTGTATATTGCTGTTAATATGTTTAGGTATGGGACTTGAATTCCTGATCTTTCTGAGACTTTTAAGGTGAAGGGGTATTGTATATTGTCAAATGCTTTATCAGCATCTATGAGATGACCATGTGTCTTTTTTTTTTTTTAGTTTGCTTATGTAGTGGATTACGTAGATGGATTTCCATCTCTGAATCGCTGGGATGAAGCCTACTTGAATATGATGGATGATTGTTTTGATGTGCTCTTGGATTTGGTTTGTGAGAATTTACTGAGTATTTTTTGTGTCAATATTCATAAGGGAAATTGGTTTGAAGCTCTCTTTCTTTGTTGGGTCTTTGTGTGGTTTCGGTATAAGAGTAATTGTGGCTTCAGAGAAGGAATTTAGTAGTGCTCTGTCTGTTTCTATTTTGTGGAATAGTTTGGATAGTATTGGTATGAGCTCTTCTATGATGTTCTGATAGAATTCTTCGCTAAAACCTCTGGTCCTGAGCTTTTTTTGGTTGCGATACTTTTAATAACTTCTTCTGTTTCTTTAGGAGTTATGGGCTTGTTTAAATGGTTTATCTGTTCCTAATTTAACTTTAGTACCTGGTATCTGTCTAGAAAATTGTCCATTTCATCCAGTTTTTTTGAGTTTTGTTGAATATAGGCTTTTGTAGTAGGATCTGATGATTTTTTTTAATTTCCTCAGATTCTGTTGTTATGTTTCCCTTTTCATTTCTGATTTTGTTAATTTGGATACACTCTCTGTGCCCCCTGGTTAGTCTAGCTAAGGGTTTATTTTCTCAAAGAACCAGCTCCTGGTTTTGTTGATTCTTTGTATAATTCTTTCTGTTTGTACTTGATTGATTTTAGTCCTCAGTTTGATTATTTCCTGCTATCTACTCCTCCTGGGTGTATTTATTTCTTTTTGTTCTAGAATTTTTATGTGTGTTTTCAAGCTGTTAATGTATGCTCTCTCCTGGTTCCTTTTGGAGGCACTCAGAGCTATGAGTTTTCCTCTTAGCACTTCTTTCATTGTGTCCCATAAGTTTTTGTGTGTTGTTCCTTGATTTCATTAAATTTTAAAATGTCTTTAATTTCTTTCTTTATTTCTTCCTTGCCCAAGTTATCATTGAGTAGATAGTTGTCTAGTTTCCATATTTATGTGGGCTTTCTGTCATTTTTGTTGTTATTGAAAATCATCTTTGTCCAAGGTGATCTGATAAGAAGCACAGGAAAATTTCTCTCCTATTGTATCTGTTGAGGCTTGTTTTGTGACAGACTATATGAATAAATTTGGAGAAGGTACTTTGAGGTGATGAGAAGAAGGTATATTCTTTTGTTTTAGGATCAAATGTTCTATAGATACCTGTTAATCCCATTTGGCTCATAATTACTGTTAGTATCACTCTATCTCTGTTTAGTTTCTATTTCTAAGGTATGCCCATTGATGAGAGTGGGATGTTGAATTTTCTCACTATCATCATGTGAGGTACAATGTGTGCCTTGAGCTTTAATAAAGTTTTATTTTTTTAATGAATGTGAGTATCCTTGCATTTGGAATATAGATGTTCAGAATTGTGAGTTCATCTTGTTACATTTTTCCTCTGATTTTTATGAAGTGTTCTTCCTCATCTTTTTTGATAACTTTTGGTTTAAAGTTGATTTTATTTGATATTAGATTGACTACTCCAGGTTCTTTCTTAGGACCATTTGCCTGGAAAATTGTTTCCAGCCTTTCACTCTGAGGCAGTGTCTGCCTTTGTCACTGCGGTATGTTTCCTGTATGCAGCAAAATGGTGAGTCTTGTTTATGTCTGTAAGTCAAGGAATTTTTATTGGATATTTGAACCCATTTATGTTAAGAGATATTAAGGACCAGTGATTCATGCTTCCTGTTATTTTTGTTTTTAGAGGTAGAATTACATTTTTGAGGCTATCTTTCTTTATCTATCTTTTTTATCTATCTTTTTATCTATCTTTTCTTTATCTATTTTTCTTTAGCATCCGGGTACACAGGAGGATGGGTGCGCCCATTCTTATCTCCTTGGTGTACCAAGTGGCCTCTGGGTACCCAGGAGTTTGAGAACCACAGACTCTGTTCCAGGCCCCATCATTTATCACATGAAGAAATATCTGCTGGGAACCCTATCCTAGATTGTGTTTCACCTTTCCTGATTCCATTATTCCAGTAATGAGGTGGAAGCCACATAGTAGACAAAATATTTTTTTAGGAAGAGGTGACTCTACTGAACCTGTATAGCTTCTGGAAATCCCAATGTACTTGCCCAACAATTGGTGATATCAACCTTAAAGCCTTTCAGGATATAAGGACAGTGTGTCAACCAGGTTGGACATAACCTGAGTGATAGCTCTGATAACCTATCTTTATGATAGGGAATGGAGTGAATTCACTACAAAAAATGGGGATAGTCTTTCTCTAGTTGATGCAACCTATCATTATTGCCTGATGATTTTTGTTTTACAAAATAGGTTGAATATTGAATGAAAGAAAATAAAGAAGTTTGAAAAAGATACATTATCTGGACTGTGTAAGTGTTGCATCAGAAGGGAACTGCTTCCCCTACAGAAGTTCTGCTTCAGCTACTGGGAAGTTTCTCTGTCTGAAAGTTTGCTCCACCTGGGGATGGTTTCCCCATTGGAAGTGTTACAGCTCTGCTCTGAAAGGCATCTTGGCAATTGCCAGCCAAGAAATACTTCATAATCACATTGCTAAACAAACTTCACATAATAGATTCATTTGAACAGAAAAACCCAGGAGTGTGGTGGGGTACCTCTGCTAGGACAAGAAGCAGCAGAAAACTAGGCAGAATGCAGGGTTTATGTATGATTTCTTGGAAAGAGGATGAAGCATTCCAAGGTGGCCTGAGATTGGAGGGATTATGTTGCCTGATTGTTGGGGCAAGCTCAAGGATTGGTGGGATTTTATTTTTCTTTTAGCATAGGGCCTTAGCATTCTCCTACCTTGAAGGTTTACAGAGTTTACAAATTATACAGAACTTAAAAATTTACAAATGAAGTCCACCACAGAGAAAACATTCCCTGCAACCTGAGTTGGTGTGAATAGCCAATAAAGCCTAAACAATGTTTTCATTTCATATAGAAAACTGTGTACTTTATGTCAATAACTATGCTTTTATGAGATATATGATTGCAATGTAGAGAAAACCACCATAGCTATATGACAGCTGAGTAATATTAATGGCTCAAAGATATTCACATGTTTTAAAAAAATGGTTAACATTCTACTCACAAAGGGATATGTAGAGTAATATCAGTTTCTAGTATCAAGCTGCCTAACAACAAAAGACTTCTTCATACCTCTTTTAAAACCAAAAAAAGAGGTCCTACTTTCAATTATTTCTATATATCAAATTTATCTTGATTCCAAACACACAGCATGTGGAGGTAGTAACACATTACTATCATCCCAGTACTTGGGAGGTTGAGAAAGATAGATGATGAGTTAGATGTAGCTTTAAAGTATCTGCCTCAAAAATAAATAAATAAACAGGTGAAAATATATAAAAATTACAAGACCAAATAGAGTTATAAAAATAATCTCTGAATATCTGAATATCAGTGTTCTTATATATAATTAAACTTTTAAAATATCTTAATTCATTAAAGTGTTAAGAAGGATGTATCACAACTATTGAGATTTTATGAAGGAGAAAAATGTTGTGATGGATAGAGAGATGGCTCAGCAGTTACAAGTACTTACCTCTCTTTCCACAGGATAGGTTTAATTGCCAGCGCACCCATTGACAAGCTCACAACTGCCCGTATTTCTAGCTCCAGGGAATCTAAAGCCCTGCTCTGTCCTCTACAATCAACACCACAAATATGCACATACACACAAAGAGACATACACATCCATACAAATACAAAATACCTTTTCTAAAAAGTTTTTGAAACATTCATAAATTTATCTTAAGAATATACTCTGTCCCACAAATATCTATAACAAGAAAAGTATGCTTGTTTTCACTTCTTTTAGTCAGCTTTGTGCTTGAAATGCCAGTCTTATCAACTAGAAGAAAATCTAAATCAACCAAATAGTATTATTCTTATGGTGACATACTGGATTCTCCTATAATTAGGAACAAACAAACAATATGAGTGCTTGCTTATCTCAACTTATTCACTAAGGTTTTGAAAATTGTAGATAATGCAAATTATTAAAGAAGGAAAAGACAAGTAGATAAGATAAATTTTAAGTTAAATTATTCTTATATATAGATGGCATGATTATATATAAAGAAAAGTACAAAAACATATTTTAGAGCAAGGAAATTAATAAAATCTGTAGCAAAAATAAATATTAAATAAAAGTTTCTGAATAATAACAATGAACATAGATATTAAATTTAAAGTTATACAGAATATGAATGCTGAAAACTATAAAATGTCAAAGTGAAGATATTTATAAATATTTATAATATATAACATTTGATTATATTTTTAAAACTGAAAATAAATAAAGAGCTTGACATAATTCTAATAAGAAGTACAGAAATGCTTTTGAAGTCTAAAATATTTTCACAAATATATAAGAAAAATAGGACATTAAATTTTATTTGTATTTAAGTGTTTTTTTTCTTTGAAAATTTTCTAGCTAGTTAACAAACTGGAGCTGTCTTTTATAAAAAAAAATACATTCAACCTAACTTTCAAAATTTCAGTTTTAAAAACATGTCTGCATGTGCACACTGATCAGAAGGTTCCACCCAAGCCCAGTCAATGTGAAAAAGTGAGAAACACACTCCTAGCAAGAGTGAAATGGTTGTTCACTTACTGTATTTTCTATTAAATGGCAGCAATTCTTGAGAAGTAGAAAAATAACATAATTATAAATTAGAACTTATGGCACATTCAAGTATATCTCATGAATGAGAGAACATTATTTTAAAGGAAGAAAGCCCCTGCACAACAGGGAGACCTTTGACAAAATATATAATTATAACCGAAGCTGTAGACACATTTCATCACGGCTACAGTGCACTCACCTCCTGGGCTTCATGGCCCCACAGATAAATTATTTTTAATGAAAACTAAATTACAACCAGATGGCTGGTATAGAAATGAAAATTAATAATTTTTCTAATGGTCTGAAATAAATGATAGCTCCAGAAATATCCCTGACTGTAGGAACATTGAAAAGCAGCGCATAATATGCATAGCTTTCACAGAAGTAGCCATCTGTTTCTTAGTTTCTCAATTAAAAAGCAAATACTAATGAAAGTCTTCTTGCAGGAATGGAGATTAAAGGACTTTGTACCTGGTAAGCAAATATTCTACTGTTGTATCTGTAACTAGAGAAGTGTACCTCCAGTTCTTTAGTTGCCTTTTCTTTTGAGCCAGAATCTGTTGCCAGAATTAGCCTTGAACTCACTCTGTAGTCCAAGTATGTCTTGGATTTCTAATTCTGTCTCAGCACTTTATATGCTTCTGTTACAGAACTTTTGTATTACAGAACCTATCCTATGAATATGAGTTACATGCATGTACATATGTATATGTGTTTATGTTGTATCTTGTACATGTGTGTGTGTGTGTGTGTGTGTGTGCGTTTATGTTGTGTATGTGTATAAGTACAAGTATGTATTGTTTTCTTCCAGCAAATAATTATATGCTGTAGGCTAGGAGAGTTTGCAACTCATGTGGCCAAAGCTGAGATTAAATTAATAGCAATTTTCCTGCCTTAGCTCACCAAGTATGAGGATTACAGCTATGATCTACTGTGTTCAGCATTTTCTCATATATATATATAATATTTTTATTTACTCCTTGCAAATTTCATGCATAAATACATCTGTCATTTATCCATATTAATTTCATCTCTCCATATCTAACTTCTCCTGTCATGTCCAGAGACATTGTATGCACCAGTCTTCCCAGACATCTGGCTATCAGTATATTTCTGTCCATATCTCACTATGTTCCCTTAGACTCAGGAGAAGGAGAATAAAATACATAACCCCCTTTTATTTGAGTATATTAGACATTTATTCCATGTGATTTATCAATTATGGATTATTGTATTAACTTATATTTACTGTACAAAAACCTTTCTCTGGTCAGGACTGAAGCATACATGAATTTGTGAGTGTAAAGTAAATATTTAGAAGATACTTTGATTACATTTCCATTTAGAAAAAAAATAGTTGGTTCTCCCTGGGCACTATGAGTTCTTCAATCATGTGTCATTGGGAAGAGTTAATATACCAAAAAATAAGCATAAGATTTTGTGAAGTGTTTGTGTATCCCTATGTTAAATCTTTCCACTCATGGACATTTCTTGTAAGGCCTGTAATTTTATTTCCTGGGGTTCACATCTAGGTATGACAAAACTACATCCGAACTTGGCAGTCAAGTTTTGTGAGATGTAAGATTTATTCACATGGCACTGATTTTGAAAGTACGGCCATGGAAGGGAATAAGTGGTCTTTGAAGTGAAACCAAGAAAGACCAATGGAGAAGGGGAGACTACAGAGTATTTGAAATTCCAGTACTGTGAGATGTTCACCAAATACATTTGCAGATATGAGGTAGAGCCTTCCTGACTCTTGAAAACGATATCTGTGTGCTATAGATGGTAAAGTCTGAGACATTGGGTTTCCCAGGCTCTTTTTTACCTATAGATTATAAATGAGATCTGGCCTATGCTGGATATTGAGCAAAGGGTTTGATTCACACTGCTAGATTTGGGGTTCTGCTTTGATTAATTTTTTTTCATGTCTAAGCCTTTATTTCTATAATAAAAACAAGAAAACTTACCTTCATTTGTTCCCTACAGAAACCCACAGATAAGGACTTAAGATTTTTAAAGAGATTTTGGTCTTTCAAAGCATTGAAATTTTTAAAGATTATGAGAAAATGAAAGGTTGTGCTTTGTTTTACATTACTATACTTACAAAGATTTTGACAACAAACAAGAAAGGATATGTTAAAGTATAAGAGCAATGTGTTTGTACAGCAAATTGATAAAAGATGGACTGTCCTAGTTTCTATTTATTATCAACTTATCAGAACACCAAATCACTGGAAAGCGGGACTATATAACTTGAAGAATTTCATTAGTCAGACTGGCCCTTGAGCTTTTCTGTAGGGAACTCTCTTGATTGTTAATTCTTATGGGACAGAGTATCCCACTGAAGGTTGTACCATCCCTAGGTACGTACATGGGCTATAGAAGAAAACTAGCCTACCTCTCTGGTTTCTCCTTGAACTTTTGCTCTGAATTTCTTTAATCATCTATTGTGATCTGGAAGTGTAAGTCAAACTCATCCTCCTCAAGTTGTTTTTGGTCAAGGCTGCTTTTAATCACAAGAATAGAAAAAACTAAAACATCATCAAAATGAAAATTATGAGACTATGAAACCCAATAATATTCTTCTTCCAATATTAGATAGTCATATTAGGGAAATTTTGTACTCTAGTGTTTATAGCTTCTCTTTTACTAGAGGTTATAGAACTTGTTTTATTTATTTTATGTTAGGCAATGTTCATTTATTTTTTAATTGCATTTTTATTTAAAATTTAAATGTTAACACATTTTCTGTTTTCCCCTCCAGAAAACTGCTATTCCACCCTCCTGCTTCTATGAGGGTCCTCCCCCAATCCCACTTCATCCCACCTCCCTGCCCTGACATTCCCCTATACTTAGGCATTGAGCCTTGACAGAACCAAGGGCCTCTCCTCCCATTGATCCTCAACAAGGCCATCCTCTGCTACATACGCAAATAGTTCATCCTTGTGTTCTCTTGGGATAGTGGTTTGATCACTGGGAGCTCTGTCGGGGTAGGAGGGTCTCGTTGTTTGATATTGTTGTTCTTTTTATGGGGTTGCAAACCCCTTCAGCTACTTCTGTCTTTTCTCTAATTCCTTCATTGGGGACACAATCTCAGTTCAATGGTTGACTGTGAGAATCTTCCTCTGTATTTATAAGGCTTTGTCAGAGCCTCTCAGCAGACAGTTACACCAGGCCCTTGTCAGCGTGCACTTCTTAGCATCTGCAATACTGTCTGGGTTTGGTGGCTCTCTATGGGATGAATCCCCATGTGGGGCAGTCTCTGGATGGGCTTTTAATCTCTGCTCCACACTTTGTCTCCATATTTCTTCCTGTGAGTATTTTTGTTCCCCCTTCTGGGTTTTGTTGGGCATCAATGGGAGGAGATGCCCTTGGTCCTATGAAGGCTTGATACTCCAGTTTAGGAGAATGCCATGGAAGGGAGGCAGAAGGAGTGGGTAGGTGGGGGAGCACTATCATGGATGCAGGGGGTTGGGTGATGGGATGATGGGTTTCTGGAGGGGAAACCAAGAAAGGGGATAACATTTGAAATGTAAATAAAAAAATATCCTATAAAAGAAAAGAAAAGGAATAATCTTTTAAAGAATAGTTTAGGGGAAACTCCTTCGAATATATGAGCATAACTTTAGCAAAGACTCCTAGTAATGAAGGAGAAGAAGCCTGAACATCTATTCAGCCAAGCATGACTTCCAAGGGTGGGACTGGGACATTAGCCTAGCCATAAAACATTCTACTTTTAGTTTGCCCTATCTGCAAGAAGTGCTGTAGTAATTGCCCACAGAACTTGTGAGAATGGTCAACCAACGTCTGGTCCAACTTGAGGTCAACTCCTTGTGAGCGAGACCATGCCTGACACTACTTGAATGGCCAAGTACTAGAATCTGGATAGCCCAGGGATCTAGGATAGAACCAAACTGAAACATATCTGGCTAAAGTAATAAATAAATAAAAATTAAAAAAATAAATGAAATGAATCCTAGTGATACACTTCTGTACTCATATGCCTAGACCCACAGGCAAACATAGGACAAAGCTCGAGATGTCCCACAGAATAGAGGGAGAAAAGGTTATAGGAACAAGGAGAGTTGAAGACACCCCAAGAACACAGTCCACAGACTCAACTAAGTAGTGAGGGTGAAGCATTATATCTCACTCTTATGATCATTTTCCTACTGATTTGCCTTGTCTGGCCTTGAGGGCTTGTGCTTAGTGTAGTTATAACTTGTTTGTTTAATATTTAACTGTGTTTGTTTAATATTTCTGGGAGTCCAGTTCATTTGTGAAGGGAAATGGAGGAGAAATAAATATAAATATCAGGACGGGGGGAGGGATATTCAGGAAAACTGGAAGGGGTGGAGGGAAGAGAAAATGTAGTGCAGATGTATGAGATAATAATTAACAGTAATAATAATAATAATAGTTATATAATGATGAACATCTTGCATTTTCTTCTGAGTATTATGTGCAAGATTTTGAGTCATCTCCCATCCTCTCACATCCAAGATTACTTAATTCCTTATAGCTTGGCTTCCTTTCTGTTCATATTATGAAATTACTTCTCTAGCATATCTTCCTTACCTTCTTGGCATATATTGTCTTCCATTAATAGTTGGCATTTGTTTATTTCTCTGTTGAATTCATCCATTGGCCTATGTTCCTCATTGTGTTCATTTTGCTTATCTCCCTTTTTCTTACTCTATTGATACACAAGTACTAAGCCACTATTCCTAACATCAGCAGTAGGGGAGTCTCTTACCTTGCGTATATCACATATTATTGACTTTTAAAGTGTAATATCCCAGTAGATATTTGCTTAATGCGTAAGTCAATGATTTTAGTTTTTTCCATGATCATAACATTCTCTGCTTTCCTGTGCTCATTTCTCCCCTCAGAATGTAAGCACAATTTCCATTTAGATAGTTTGATTATTTCTTTTGAGATGTTGGTTTTCCTGCTGCATGTTTAAAGTTCTACATGTTGCTGTAGTATAAATATAGTGAATACATAAATATTTATACTGTAGTATAAATATGTGCCTTGCAAATATTTTCTCATATTCTGGGGCCTGTGTATTTTCTTGTTTTATAGGGAACAGAAGTTCTTAAATTTGACCAAATGGTTTGATCTCTTTCTTCTGTCAGTTTTGCTTTCTGTGCTTTATCTAAGTCCTTTCCTCCTCCAAAATGCAAATGACTTCTATCACATTTTCACACAGGATTTACACTCTTAGGCTTATATTTGGTTTATCATCTGCTTTGGTTGACTTTTCTGGGGATGTGAAGTATTCATTCTTATGTGGTTATACAGTTGTTTCATTAGCATTTTATTTAAAAATCAAGAATTTTCAAGTTTCTTTACAAATCTATCTTTGTTCTTTGTCAAAAAATAAAGTCTATATTTATGGTTCTGCTTTCCTACCTTCTGTGCAATGTTCATCCACTTCCTATATTCTCACTAGTATTAGAGTCTTTCTTGCTATAGCTTTATTATACATCTTACAATTAATTAGCCTTTTGACTTGAGTTTTATTAAGGCTTGTGTTTTTTGTTTTGTTGTTGTTGTTGTTGTTGTTGTTGATGTTGTTATTTCTACATAAACCCTAGAAATTGTTTATATTTCAAAAATTTCTGATTAGGGTTTGATTGCATTTTATAACATCTGTATACTAATTTCAGCAGAAATGGAAGCCTTTCTATTCGTGTGAACAAAATTCGTATATATTTATGTTTTTTAATTTTTGCATTAAATTTTAGTGTCTTCATATTTTGTTCATTTTACACAAGAACACTTCAATTTAGTGTTAACTTAATGGTGTCGTTTATAATTTCAAGATCAAATTTTTCATTATTGATATTTAAGAAGTGAATTATGTTTTAAGATTACTCATACATTCTTTAACCTGAGCTCAGTTATGATCATTTCAGGAGAATTTGTGGCTTTCTTAAAAATTATGGTGTTCATAAAAAATGACAGGCTTGTGTTTCAACATAAGCAATATTAATATTAACATACAGGCCTTATCACTGTTGTCATAGTTTGTCTTAATTTATCATTGGTCATTTTCTTATCTATTCCCTGAAAATGGTTTATTCGTTCTTTGTTTTTATTTTCTATTATGCATGTATACAGACTTTACCTTTCTTGTCTGTTCCTAAGTTACATCATATTTTAGGAGACACAGAGGACCTTGTGCTCACAGATAAGCCCTAGGGGAAAACAGAAATGATAAACACACAGTTTTGCTCCTACAAAAGAAGGGATGCATAATTTGATATCAGCCCAGAGAGCTAGGAACACAAGTAGTTAATTGCCTTGTAATGCTTTTGTACTATCTGTGTAGTGGCAACCACCCTGAATCCTCCTTTATATCTTTATCTTGAGCTTGTCGATGTATAATGCCCACCATTATGGAAGAAATCATATATACTTTACAAGGAATTTCAATATAGTCATGTCTTCAGCTTTATTGTGAACAAAATATTGAGTTAATTATTATCATCAAGGTTTATATTAAATTGTGCTGTGCTTAAATATGTCTACAACAAACTGCCTGGAGTCAAACTCCCAAAATTTGAACTAATACCGTGTTCTTCATCAGGTTAAACTGAACCATCTTCTTGCTTACCATTTTAGCACATCCTGACTGTGAGAAAGAGATGCCCTTAGAACAAGGTTGTCTCTTAGAAACTTATGTCTTTGGATATAAGCTTTGAATCAATTAGAAGACTAATATATTACAAGCATTATACATACATTCGTAGGACATTTTCATTTATAAGTTAAGTTTAAAATATTACTTAATATCATAAGTTTTGGCTTTATACAGAAAAATATTCTCACAATATTGTCTTCCTCATGCTGAAAATTAATGAGTCACTACTCTTATTTCATTGTATTTCTTATCAAATTAAAAATTTAAATTCAGATAACTTTAGCATGATATGTTGGTTCTAATTACTGCTCAATTATACTTCATCATCATTTTGCCCGTAGCTAATCAGGAAGGATTTCCGATGTATTTTATTATTAATACAATCATCATTTTTACTGCTTTTTCAGTCACACCCCTTGATTCTGGCTAAAACCTTATTTACCTTAAGTTTTACAATGTATAGAGCTTAATAATTAAAAGGTAATTTTTATTTCTCCCTTTCTTGTTATGAAATGTTGGGAGACACTGTGGTGGGTTCTTGTGAATTTCTACTCATTGACTGCTTTGACTAATTCAATTTTCATCCTTAAGTTAAATTGCACGTTTTCTTCCTGGGCACCTATGAATTGCAGTGGACCAGATGCAGCTGTCTGATTAGATTCTAAGACATCTCAATTGACAACTGTTCTTTCCATGTCTGAAGAACTGTGTGGGAACCGTAGTAGTGTAAACCTGCTTTCACATAAAGTTTCCCATCTGCCTTTAGCATCTGTGCTGTGTTAGTTTGTCATTTTATTACATTTCTCATTGTTATTTTACACACATCAGGTGTTACAGAAGATTTATCATTGGTCTTTGTAGTCAAACCAGACATATCAGTAGCTTAATTTTTCATGATATATTTTTGTTACTTTTTTAAATTATGTCTCTGCATGTATATATGTGGGGGGGGGTTATGTTTATGGGCACGCAGGTGCTTGCAGAGGGCAAAGGTGTGAGCTCCTCCTGGAGCTGAAGATAAATGTGTTGTGGTGCAACAAGTGTGGGGGCTGGGATATGAATTTAGAGTCTCTTCAAGAGTAGTGTGATCTCTTGACCACAGAGCCATTTCTCCAGCCTAGTATTCTTCATTTTAATGAACACATCTTCTAACTGAAATGTTTAGGAAAACCATTGTTTCAGTGGCTCCTTTATTTTGAATGCATTTAAGGTACATACTGTGGATTGTGTTTTCTTTAAATGAACATAACAGTATTCATAAAACAAAATACAATTAACTTAAAAAAACATGAAATTCATTTGCACATTTCAAAGGAATATCTTAACAAAATAGCATCACCAAAAATATCTTTCATATTCATGGTATCATTTAATTAAGAAAAATGTTGATAGTGTTCCTCCTTCATGTACAGCATCCCTGAGAGCTGGAAATAGGTATACAGTTTGCTTATTGGGTATCACCTATAGAATGTCTTTCAGACAGATCTCCTCTCTCTGATTTCCTTGCTATCCATTCGTTATATCTAAGCTCAACTCAGTATCACCTCTCAATCAAAATTAGGTATTGATATCAATTCACAAGTATACCATGAAAATTCTCATGTACCCATTTTACTAAACTACTGATTTTTCAAAGTTTAACTTTAAAAATTAATTATTTCAGTTAGAAGATTGCAGGTAGAGAAAATTCAGTGCCTGTAGCCTTTGATATCAAAACTATTGCAAAGTCTGACATAAAATATTGTAAAGCAAAGAATTAATAATAAGAATTGTATTCATGAATATTATTTTTAGCAAAGTTAAAATATATTATCTTACAATGGTGCTCATAGGAACAAGAGAAACAACTAAAGTCTGATGTTCTCAGTGCAACTTTTTATTTTAACATTGTTTTTATTTTATTTTTGGATTCATGTGCTATCTATCATGGTAGGGAAGTTAATACAGTAGGAACTTGAAATAGCTGGTCACATTACATATGCAGACAGGAGAAAGCACTGAGTGCATTAAAACTCATCTTTACCTTGTGTTTTCACTCTTGGATAGCCCAGGATTCCCTTGTTAGAATGGTTATATTGCAGTTAAGATAGCTCTTCCCACATCAGTTAATGCAATGAAGACATTTCCTCAGAGATATTTACAAAGGACTATCTCTCAGATACAAGTTGACAACCAACACTAGCCCTTACATATAGTGTTTGACCTGTAGTGGAGATGTGAAACAGACAAGTGAAACACACACACACACACACACACACACACACACACACACACACACACACATATATACCCAACACATAAATACACTCAAGTAACTATAATTAAAATTTAAATGTGTTTATCAAAGACCCTCACTAGATTTCTTTTTATTTTCAGTTTCAAATAAATAACACTGTATCCTAAATAGCTTACTTTTACAACAATCCATTTTATAAAAATCATTGTTCAGCATGTTCTTGCTATTATATACCATCTTCAAAAATTTGTGTTTATTTTTGAAAGTCCAGTAATAAAAAAGCATTAAGCAACATTCCAATAAAATAGTTAATTCAACAGAAACAGTGGATAGGAGATTTCACAATAAATTTGGAGCCTTTACTGTCTCATTAATTTCTTCTATGAATGGAAATTCAAAGTCTCTACTGATAGTCTTTTCATCAATATTTTATAAAATGAAAGTTCTGTGGATTGTTTCAAAATATTCGATAGAATGAAGTAAGAAACACTGCAATTCCTGATAATGAGTTCTTTAATCAGAAATAACTGTTGTTATTATTGAAACAAAAATTACTATCTTTCTATTACAGATCATGGACAAAAATGCATCTTGCAAACATAATTTCAAAAAGAGGCAATCTTAATACCAAAAGATTACAAAGGAAACAAAATAGTAAAAAAATGTGTGATGATGTGAAAATATAATAAGGAAAGAAAACATACATATCTAGGCTCACACACAGCAAATTAAACCTTTTGATTGTTTTAACTATAAGAAAAATGATTTTAAATGTGAAAACCTATCATTTGCATCTATTGAGCTCTCTAATTTCTTATTATTAGTTGAAGTCTTCGTATGGAGAGTATATCATAATATTATTTATATGTATGAAGAAATCATTCTTGATTTGTGCAGAGTCATCTGCATGTCCTACGTTCTCCTTACTGAAAATTAACAAGCAGTAATGGAATATCTGCAGAAGATATGGACTGTCATATGCAAGTACCAATTCTCGACACAAGTATTCTTTAAAATAAGTATAACAAAAGATACATAGGCTTATTCAGTTAAGTGTAAATTCACATTTAATTATATGTCAATATCTCAGTATACTTCTATAAAATAGATTAGCTCTTGTTAATTTATAACATAGAGTGGAAAGTGTTCTACTAACTCTGTCACCAAATGGTGACTAGTCATGTTCAAAACAACTTCTATGAAAAACAGACCTCATATTGGTTACTGCAGTGTTCTTAGCATTAAACTATATCCTAGCACTCGTGTTGCCACAGTTAAAACATTATTTCTAATTCTAATTGTCTTTATCTTCTTAACATCTATTATTAAAACTTTCCAGTAAGTATTATTGCCTTCTATCAAATGTTATGTCATTATGATTATGATTTTTTAAATGTGAGGCAGGAATATTTGAGTATAAAAAGAATGATGACTGGATGCTTCCCCCAGACTAAATCCTAAGACTTTGAAGACAGCACAAAAAAGACTTTGTCTTAGTTAGGATTGCCATTGCCGTGAAGAGACACCATGACCAAGACAACTCTTATAAAAGCTAACATTTAATTGGGACTGGTTTGTAGTTTCAGATGTTTAGTCTGTTATCATCATCGTGAGAGGCATGGTAGCTTGTAGGAAGACATGGTTCTGGAAGAGCCTAGAGTTCTACATCTTTAATCAAAGGAACCCAGGAGAAGACTGGATTTTTTTTTTTACACTGGACATAGCTTGAGCATTTATAAGCTCAAAGCCTGACCTTCATAGTAACAGATTTCCTCTAATAAAGCGAGACTTCTGCCAGTAAGGCAATATCTCTTAATAGTGCCTCTTCCTAGGGATTAAACATTCAAACACATGATTCTATGGGAGCCAAAACTATTCTACTACCAGAGATATGTAGACAATGTACAGTTAATCATAAAGCCTGTTCTTTATGTTTATAGACATAAAAATGAATCTGAATGTCTGTAGATAAATGTCTAGCAGTTGAAAATGTGAAAATGTTTGTGATGGTTTAGAGATAATCATAACTCAGAGAAGATGTGTTGCTCAAAGAAGTGCTTAAACATTTTTTCCAGAGAAATCATAGAAGCATGGGAGAATGAGTGTTGGTAACATGGCCAATGACCAGTATAATGAGATGAACCACCATAAATCCAAAAGAGAGTGTTACAATACTAAGAGAAAGGAGTCATATCCCCTTGGGCCCCTGGGATGTTACAGAACAATAATTCTTAAAGCCTATATGCTTTCCTTGTCATAGTCACCTGGTCTCTCATTTTTGATCAAGATAACCGCGTCTGTGCAGTGAGTCCTACAATGGGAGCAGAAAGGTACAGCTGCACCAGGGCAGTGAAGAGCCTCACTGTTTCTTGGTGAAGTTATTACATCAATTTCAGAATTGCAACCTGGATAGAAAGTTGGTAGCTTTAAAATCTTGTCGTATTTTCTATATCTGGCAGACAGTTTTCACATTCAGTATTAGGGCAAAGAAAACACACAAAAAAAGATTCTTGCTTGTTGGCGGACCTGGCTTCTCTTGGGTACTGTGTGAAACTTGTGAAGTATTTCTTCTCCCAGTCTGACTAATACAGTCATAACAGATGTGGCATTCTCTTCCCACAGATGTCTTTAAAACTGTTTCTGGTTTTATTTTTGTCTGAGCCCAAAATGGTATTTAAAAAGGGAAGCAAAATTCATCATGTATCTGTCTCTATATAAGAAGAATCCAAAGATTCACTATTCTATTGAATATACTGCCTCAAAAATGCTTACATTTTCACATGAACCTTTAATTTGTGTCGATAAACTTGGGCCTTATAAATCCATTTTCTGAAAGCCAAAGTACTTCTTATTTAAAAAAAAAACACAGCTGTTTGACAGAATAAAAATTGTATCCCTGTGGTTATTTACCAAGATTAAATCCTAGAAATTTTGAGACACTTTCTCCATATTCACATGGCATGAAAGCCAATGTTGTACTTTTTCACTTTGATGCTGGTAGCAGTGTCTCACAGGATTTAGTAAGCTGATAGATTGTGCAGAGGAAAGAACATAGACCCAAACAGCATTTTGTAAAACAAGCTGCTCATTTGCTCCCATCTATTCTTCACCATGTTTTTTAACCTGAGATACTTTTGTGAAAGTAAAAATTGATAAGATAGATGACAAATAAATGACAGATGATAATAAATTGATGATAGATTGGGTGGGTGGTTAGAAAGACAGACAGACAGATAGATGAATAGATGGTAGAAAGACAGACAGAGATGATAGATGTTAAGTAGATAGATAGATAGATAGATAGATAGATAGATAGATAGGGTTTATTTTGGAATTTTATCCTCCAAATGTAAAATGAATGCCTGAGGAATGCTGGAAGGTAGAAGGATTAAATGTCAGTGTGAGGATACATTTCAAAGTTCTCTCTGTAGGCAGCTTCACGAATCATGTTAGAATCTCCTAAACACTTGTAGATGACTACACTCATATAATAATGGCTGGCAAGAGTGTTCCAAAGGAAAAAAAGTGGTAGGCTTAAAATACTGTGAGGTGTTGCACAAGACAGGTCCAATACAGGAGCTGCAATTGTCTCTTATAAAAATTCTGAATTATTCTTCCCTGCAGACATCAGAAAATTGTGTTTTAACACCAAGTCCTATAATATATAGTTAAAATGACAACACCCAGTATAAAATAAGTTATTCACGCTTCAAAAAGTAAAAAAAAAATAAAGCTAATACACTTCACTCTGTATTACTACAACAAACCATGCTGTAATCTAGTAAACCATATTCTAGTCTGATAAACCTTAGTATTCGTCACAATGTGACACTTGTTTTTTTCGCTTGTTTGAAAATTTAACATGAATAATGTTAATAAAGTAAGGTTAAAAAAAGTAATATTCTGGAGTTGGGGATTTAGCTCAGTGGTAGAGCGCTTGCCTAGCAAGCGCAAGCCCCTGGGTTCGGTCCCCAGCTCTGAAAATAAAATAGAAAAGAAAGAAAAGAAAAGTAATATCCTAAATAACTAATGAAAATGACTGTTAATTGGAGTGGACCAATCAAAGAGTGGAAATCATACTGAGGCTTCCAATTACCTTTTAATGTTCTTCAGTTCTATCTAAGGGGACAGCACTCTTCTAATTGCGAGAGACTATTAGGATTGTGCTGTGCTGATTCAGTAAGTATACATGAATTTAAAAAGCCGTTTCTTAAACTAACAGCAGGCTTTTCCTTTTATTTAAATTCTTTCATATGATACATTCTGACCACAGCCCTCCTCCCTCCCACCCCCATTCTCCTGAAACAAACCCACCTCAGCTTTCCTTCTTCCCAGATTCACTCCTGCATTTCTCTTCAGGAAAGTGTAGGCCTCTTCATGCCTTCAACCAAACCCAACACGACAAGAATCAGTAAGATTAGACATAAATCTTTATATCAAGGATGGATGAGGTAACCAAGTAGATCTCAGGAGCAGGCAAAAGAGTCAGATAGCCCCACCCCATTGTTGAGAGCACAACAAAAATCCCAAGATAAACAACTACAGCATGCATGCAGAGGACCATGCAAAGACCCATAAAGCCTCCCTGGTTGTAACTTCAGATCCTGTGAGCCCCTGTGAGCCCTGCTTAGTTGATTTATAGGCTATGTTTTCCTGCTGTCGCCAACTCCTCTGGTTCCTCCAATCCTTCCTCCCCTCTTGTCTGGGGCTCTCAGATCTCTGCCTAATGTTTGTCTATCTGCTCCTATCAGTTGGGGAAGGAAGCTTCTCTGATGATGATTGGACTAGGATCCAATCTATGAGCATAGCAGAATACATTTAGGAATCATTTCATGGCCCTTTTTTATCATTTTGTTTTTGTTTGATTTGTTTTGTTTTGTCTGTTTTGGGACACTTAATGACTTATCACCAGGTCCCTTTGCTATCCATCTTCAGGTTCCTTGTTACGCGTGCAGTGTCTGGCTTGGGTCTCCTCTAGCAGCACAGGCCTCAAGTTAGATCAGTCATTGCTTGGCCACTCCCACAAGCCAGGATTGGCTAATCATATCTTGCAGGAAGAACAGGTTTTGGGTACTAGATTTCTGACTGGGTCATTTCCACTACTGGGAGTCTTGCATGGTTATAGACGATGGCCAGCTCAGGCTCTGTATCCCCCATTACTGGGAGTACTTGCTAGGGTCTCCTTTATAGGTTCCAGGAAGTTTTCACTGAGCTAGGTTTCTACATTGCTCCCTAAATGCCCATTCCATTCTTAAAAACCACACTTCCTTTACAGAAAGACGAAATGGAAATATTGAGATAGATTCGAGCATGTTTAGTTTACACATTCAATCCAGAACCAAGAGTGAATCTCGTAATTCTCAAAAAGCAGGCTCTCTGGGAGCATATTATACACTTCATTTCCTGAAAAGAGAATTGTAACAGTTCCCTCCTTTCTATAGTGAAGGTTATTTCTCAGAGTAGTCAGTTAGTCAATAGTAAGCTGGTACAATCCTTCCAATCTTTGTGTCTCTCTCAGCTCATCGTTTACATTGCAAAGACTGTCTTTGGACCAAAACCAGATGTTTACTTCAAATTCAAAGTTACCTACTGTTAAATTATTTCTACTATTCAAGGCTTTCATGTAGTTACTTGGTATTAGAAACCGTATGTAAAATTATATATTTTGCTAATTGAATATTGTCTAACACATACGAACTTGACAAGTTTCCTTATTTTAATTCATTACAAACACCATATTTAATATCAATAGCAAAGCAATGAGATGTTTCCAGATTCATCGGAGAGTTTTCTATCATTATAATGCAGGCATACTTTTAATCAAGTCTCCTACCATACACCTATGCCTTTGTCAAGTGTATGATGTAAATGGCTTTCTACAATGGCCATTGTGGCTCTGTATTAATAATGGTGGTAGTGAAGATCAATAGTTTATCTTTCTGCAAGACAAAATATTGCTAACCAGATAGGGGACTTTTGGATGAAGCCAGCCAAACAAAATTTGTAGTCAAGCGCTGAAATTAAAGTAATTCATTAATGTTCTTTTATTCTTTTTTTTTTTTTTTTTTTTGGTTCTTTTTTTCGGAGCTGGGGACCGAACCCAGGGCCTTGCGCTTCCTAGACAAGCACTCTACCGCTGAGCTAAATCCCCAGCCCCATGTTCTTTTATTCTATTGTTACTAATAACACACAAAATTTAGATAGTTAAATAAAGTAAATTAAATATTACAGACTTTTCAAGAGTAAAGAGCCATTTAAAAGGTTTTATTTTAGATTATTTTCGTGATGCAATTGCTAAAATAAAAAAATAATTTTACAATTGGGCATTATCTAGAAACTTCCTGTACGATCTTTGTTTTTTACACATTAGATTTATTATTAAAATGCTAACATAAAGCACTAAAAGATAAATGTAGATATTAATGTTTACACTTAGTAAACATATGGTATTATAATATTTCCTCTAAAGGATTATTTCATGACTTGTGAAATTTTATTTTTAAAATTTTGTATTGATTATTTTATTTATTTATATTTCAAATGTTATCCCCCTTCCCAGTTTCCCCTTGGCAAAACTCCTATCTTATCCTCCCTCCCCCTTCCCCCTGCTTCTATGAGGGTGCTCCTGTACCTGAAATTTTAGAATTTGTTTAATTATCTCTTTTTAAAAGAGATAGACATAGTATTTGTCTTATTGAAAACCCTGCCACTGTTGTGGCCATTCAGGAAGTCTTCGTACATCCCAAAAGACCACCAAGTGGCCAATTCGGATGCAATCTCAGTAGGATCTTTATTCAAACTCAAGTTTGGAGTTACTGCAGACCCTGATGCAACAGGACAGGAGGGTGAAACCCTGAGCCCTCAGGAGAACAAGGTTTTATAGGAAATGACAAGCAAGCGAGGAGGTTTTTCCAGCCTGGTAAATATCTAATTGAATGACTATTGTAAGCTGAAAGGTGGGCTCTGAAGCAAAACCTTGAACAATAACCACAAATAGACTGAAAGTACATCTGAAACTACAAACTAATCCTGATTGGCTGTTGCTAGGGAGTGGCTAGGAAGTAACTCTGGGCTATGGGCCAGAGACAAAGTATATGGTTTTCTCTGGAACTTGGGTTCAGCTTGGGTTTAGCTGCAGATCAAGTTCTCAGGCTCATTTTCTTTTAAAAGGGAGGCCTGCCCCAAGATGGAGTGAGTTTGGCCTCTCACCACTTCAGGAAGAAAAGTGATTTGCTAGTATTTCATTTTCTTACATTTCCCATTTACTTTTACAATTTTAGTTCTTTGATCTTTAAACTTAAATTTCATCTTTGACTCATAAGTCAAATGAAATTTATAATTCAAATTTGAATTAAGTGATTCTCATGATGTTGGAGAGATGACTCAGCAATGGTTCCTCTCATGAATGACCCAAGGTGGATTCCCAGCTCCCACGTGGTGGCTCACAACCATCCGCATCTTCAGTTTCAAAGGATCCAATGTTTTCTTCCTGTCCCCATAGCTACCAGGCAATCATGTGGTATCTAGGCATACTTGCAAGCAAAATGCCCATACATATTAAAAATAAAATGAATACATCTTTAAAAAGTCTGTATTAACCTAGGCAAATACACTGAAAGATGATAAAGTAGGTGAGTTTTAGACAATGTAATTCACTTTTCAAAGTTCTAGAGGTTGAGAGTCTTGGGCAGGGTTTCAGTACCACTGAGCTCATGAGAGACCTCCATGGTTATAGATTGCTATAGGTCACATGTGTCCTCTGGGGAAAAAAGAGATCAGTCCTCTAGATTTCGCACTCCGTGGGGCTTGTCACCTGCTTCCTGGAGGCTCCAGGATTGAGACCAAATCATTTAGTAATATCAGACATTAAGTATTAAGATTCCATCATAATATTTGGGAAGGAGCAAATAGTTGATCTTAAACAATACATTCAGCATATTGATATAATACTTTAATTAAGTCACATTATTAACATCACGTTGCTTCAGGAAGAATGTGGTTTATCCAGATGTAGAAGACTAAAAGCAAATTTCTATGTCTCACCTTGTACAAAAGTCAATTCAAAGTCAATGAAAGATCCGATTTTAATACCTGAAACTTTAAAGCAACTGGATGAAAACATGGGGGAAGTATTTGAAATTATAAGCATAATCTATAACTTTATGATTAATTGGAAGTATCAACCAATTTTAATGGTCTATATAAACAGGGTGAATATAACCAAACTATATCAGACATACGAATAAACATGTCACAATGAAACCAAATACTATTACCAATTATTAAACTATAAAATTTAAGAAAACGAATATCAAATATCTAAGTGCCCAATCTGCAGTATCCTGTGGAGTAATAGTCTAGACTCTTTCTTGCATGCTGTGGAAGGGTTACTTAGCTGTCAAAAGTATTTTGTTTTTTGTTCTGTTCCCTGGGAGAGTCTCTGTAGTGGATTATTTGGGACTTTATTTTATTTGTAGAGGATACTTCTGGGATATAAGCATTACTTTGGAAGTGAGGGGACATCAGTAAAATCTCCCTTAAACATTTTGAAGTCTTCATATCTATCTGAATGAGAAAAATATGCATGGTATAATTTTAAAAGATCATACAATTAAATTTGAGAAATTCTGCCTGCAATCATGAACTCTGGTGTAGTGGTTTGAATGAAAATGGGCCATGTAGGCTAATAGAAAGTGGCATTGTTAGGGTATGTGATTTTTGTTGGAGTAGGTGTGGCCTTGTTGAAGGAAGTGTGTCACCGAGGGTAGGCTTTGAGTTTTCAAATGCTCTCCAGGCCTAGTGTCTCTCCCTCTTCCTGCTGCCTGCCTATTCAGATGTAGAACTCTCAAGATTTCTCCAGTACCTGTCTCCCTGCATGCTACCATGCTTCCTAGCACGATAATGAACTAAACCTGTGAACCTATAAGCCAGCCCCAATTAAATATTTTTCTCTATAAGAATTGCTATGGTCATTATGTCTTTTATAACAATAGAACCCTGATTATGATATTTGGCTTCAAATATCTAAAAATGATGGCTTCAAAAAAGCCATAAATCCTCAAAGCCTTTCCTGTACTTGTACAGGACTACGGTCCTTTATTCAGAATCTATCTCTTTGAATGGGGGGGGGCGGTGAGGGAGATAAAAAGGGAAATGGAGAGGGAGATGGAGAGGGAGAGGGAGACAGATGGAAAGATGTATATGCACATGTGCATGTCACTGGATACCTTCTTCAATCTGTCTTCCAATCCCATTTTTAAGAGAAAGTTCCTTACTAACCCTGCTGCTCATTGATGCTAGCTGTCTAACTCTATGAATATTCCTGTTTCTCATCTCACAAATATTGTTATAGATAGCCATCACTGAGGTAACATTTTGCTTTTACATAGGCTATAGGGATCTGAAGGCAGCTCTCATGCTTGTGTGGCAAGAGCTTTACCTACTAAGCTATCTCCTCTGCTCACATTAATAGTCCCCAAGTTGAACACATTGCTTGAAACTTTTCTGCCAGCCATTTGAATTCTACAAATAACTTCCTTTTCCTTTCCGTCTTCTCTCATCTCATCCCATCTCTTCCAATCAATTTTATTGTTTGGCAAACACTTTGTGTGATCTCTAAAATAATCTTTGTTAGAAAAAGCACATATAATTTGCCTATTTAAAAATCAAAGTATCTAAACATGCTCAGAATCTTAGCCGTTCTTCACCACTGCCCACAGACAGTCCAGGTTCTTTGAGTGAAAAATCTACTATTTTATTTTATATGCTTCAGGGAAGTGTGGATCTATTTTCATGTAACTGTGGAAAAATGACCTTATAACATCTATCTAACTCAACTCCAGTATTGCAGGCTCATCAGACAGAAGACTGAGCACAGTTCTATAGTCTGGTCATAGTTTTAGAGTTATTTGCCTAATATACAAGAGAGACTATCAGCTTCAGTTTTGCAGTAGCCCCTCATATAGTGTTGATAGGTGAGGAAGAATTCTTACTACCATTTTAGAAGACATGTCAGCTAACTCACTTTGGGCCCAGGGAAAGTGGTTGTTCCTTGAATGGCCTGGAGGCCTCCATGCTTCAGGTGGGCTTTAATTTATGACTTGGGTTGACAATAACTCATAGTCACAGAACACGTCACCTAATTACTGGCTATAATTTTCTGATTCAGAATAGATTTTACAAAGAGAAGTTGAATTTGGAAAGTATTGTTTTAGGCTACTATTGGAAGTGTAAGAGAAAAAAGAAGGCAGAACTCTTATACAGGTCCTGCAAAAGGGATCCCATCATACTGCTATTAGATGGATATTTTATAGAAAACCACGTAGGGCACAGAGAGGTGCATTGATCATTCCATTTACCCCACTGAAGGTTTTGAAGGCACTACTCAGTTGCGGTCTCATCCTCATTTAAAGATTCTTAGAAGTGGTGTTCTTCTTCATGGTATAAACAAGAGGAGATATAGAGCCAACACAGAAAGTGGAGCCCCTGTCTGGTGTTCTTGATCTTTGGCCAGGACAAAATCAAAACCATTTTTGGACAAAGAAAAATTCTTTCAAGGTTCTTTCCCTAACCTGGCCAATTTGTCATCTGTTCTCACCATGTGTCCATCTCTCAGAAGAGGTAATCATATGTGAGATGAGGAAGGACTATGATGTATCTGGCTTCTTTGAGCTCAGTGGAATCACTGGATGTGACCATTGATAGATCCCTACAGTGACCCTATCTAAAGGATGTTAAAAGTGCATTGGTGGTTCTATTTGCATAACATCTAAGCATAATGAAAAAGAATATCTTTTATTGACATATTCACGGAGACATGAGGGGAATGAAAGAAACATAAGATCGCAGATAGAGAGGAGGGTAACTAGAGCCCTTTGAACAGAGGGAATGATTGTATCCCACCAGGAATAGACATGAGTTCCTAGAAAATCTCAGCACCATTCAAGCTAGGAACAGGACCAGAGAAGGCAGAATAAAGAATGTTTTAAAATGTTCAAATCAAAGCCCATTAGAATCCATTGATACACTCACAGGAACATACATCTGGGTCTGGTTGCTGGTTGGCCAGATTTTCTCTCTCTCTCTCTCTCTCTCTCTCTCTCTCTCTCTCTCTCTCTCTCTCTCTCTCTCTGTGTGTGTGTGTGTGTGTGTGTGTGTGTGTGTGTGCTGTTCAGGTTAGAAAAATAGCGGGTCTATCTCCTGGTTGCAGGTCCATGTAAGAACTTCTGTGCTAAAATTGAACTGAAGTTGAGGTGTCTTGTTTCAAGAAGATCACTAGTGAGAAATGACTTGTTAATATAACACCTCATATGTAAATAATATATGGTAAGTGTAGTTTCTTTTTTTGTTATAAAAAATTCAGTTCTTTTCACCTCTGGTTATGCCTTCCTGTTGGATGTTTAAGATCACACAGTGGCCAAGATCAACGCTTTATATACATTGCTGAGGACATTTGAGATGGGGGAGCTTAGGAGAAGTCCTTGATTTCTTTTTAAACCTCTTTTTAAAAACAATTTTGTTGGGCTGGAGATATGGCTTAGGGATTAAGAGCACTGTCTGAGGTCCTGAGTTCCATTCCTAGGAACCACATGGTGGCTCATAATCCTCTGTTATAGGATACGATGACCTCTTCTGGTGTATCTAACAACAGGTACAATGTACTCATATACATAAAGTAAATAATTAAAAAATGCAGTTTTTGTTAGGAGTTGCAAATTTTCTGTCTTAACTGAACTCAGTTTAAAATAGAAATAAGCACTACAGTCCAACCTCCTAGTTTCCATAGCCTGTTTCTTCAAGAAGACATAATTTGCCAAAGAGCTGCATGAACTTTTGAGAATGGTTTGTAAATCCATTGAGATTCCATTGGGGTAAACTAATTTTTCATTTGCTAGTGGTTATCAATTTGAGATTGTTTCTCGGTTTGGGATTGGTAGTTCTGCTCACTTCTCTTCTCAGTGATGAGACCCTATTGAGTGCAGACCTACGCAGGCCTTGTGCATTCTACCACAGTCTCTCTGAATGTATAGGAGATAGTCCTCTTATGTTTAGGGCCTTTCTTTCTTGGTGTCATCTATCCCCTCAGACTCTTACAGTCTTTTCTCTTCCTCTCCAGCAGGACATATGGAATACTGAGGGGACAGATTTACTAGAGACATCCTGTTTAGGATAGAGTGTTCCATGGTGTCTCACTCACTGCACAATGTCCAGCTGTGAGTCACTGTATTTGTTCCCTCTACTAGAGGAGTAACTTTTTCTATCATGACACAGGAGTATTGACAAGTAAATTTACCATTGTTTTTGAGAGTAATTGTTGAGTCCAATGATATCATAGTGGACTGATAATATCTTTGTTTCTCCTAAGATATGTATAGGTTTGTTCAGACAAATGGGATTACTAACTGATTCTCATAATGGAACAGATACAGGGAAGAGGTACAGAACAGTGTGATCTTGAAGAATCAACTGATATCTTTAATGTATGGCACATGAAAACCAGTATCTGTCATCCAGTAGGATCAATGTGACATACATAACTTCAGTAATCCATGTCTAACTTGGAATCTTTAGATAGACTAGGAGTTAACAGATTACAGATTTTAAAAGAAAATTAGCCTGAAGATACAAGTGGAGGTAGACAACCTTAAAACTGTAATAAATGTACGTCTTTCTACATACTATAGATGATATTTACCTCCAGAGGCCATTTTCCCTTTTTCATCTTCCAATTTAAATTTAGGCCAAACTAAAGTGCAGAAAAATATCAGGCATTTTATTTTCAAGGTCTGTGTGCCAGATGAATGATGGAAGATTATCATCTGTGTGAGCAAAGGGAAGTGTTCTTTATGTTTTCTCTCTTCTTTATGAAGTTTCCTGATGATTTCCCTGTCTCTCCTCTTCCCTACTTCTGACTATGGGGAAAAGAAGGGTCTTTTGTTTCCAGTTGTGCTTCCTAGCATTACTCTGACATCTGACAGATAGGAGCCCCTGAAAGAAGCAGGGGGAACTGAGACCTGTACCCAATGTCCAAAGGACACTTTTATTTTGAGAATGCATGAGAAAAACTAGAAGGACAATGTATTTCAAAACATGGCCTGAGACCAGATGACCCTCATGTTGAGAGAACAGAAAAGAAAAACAAACAAAAAGAAAGAAAAGAAAAAAAGATAAAAAGAAACAAAGGAACAAAGAAACAAAGCTATACTGTGTAAGGCAGTACAAGGGCTCTCCACTAGGCTAGGCTGGGGTACTGAACCATCTTAAGATACCCTTCAGTTTCTTTCCTTCTAAATTTGACACAAGACTTTCTTTCTCTAAGAGAATTGTAGTGATAAGGAAAGGAGAGAGTTCCAGTGTCCAGGGAGAAAAGTTAAACTTTTTTTCCACATATGTCCTATTATATAGTCATCAGTCAATGACATATGGGAAAGGAGCACAAGAAAGGCATCACACGTACACTTTGCATACTACCATTCTCTCCATGAGAGAGAATCCTGACAGAGGAGGAAAACAGAGACATCTTTGATTCTCCCAGGGAGGAGGAACAATTGGCTTATAGAAGCAACACAAAATAAAAGGATGAAAGACAGGAGACAAGTAGAAGAGTCTAGACACTGAAACCAAAGTCAGCATCCCTGGAAAAAGAATTTGGGGTATTTCATTAATACAGGGACACTAACATGGGCATGCTGCTATGGCTGTTTTGATTTTCCTACGAACGTTGGTGTCAGTACAGCCATCAGCTCATCCTAGGTTATCAGGGTAATCTATGTGTCTCTCAGAGTTTGTTCTGGTCCATGAGAAAAACTTAGGGTCACAGGTTTTCAACCCTGAGCTCTGGTAAGCCATGGTTATCAAAGGAATGAAAATTAAATACAGACATCTCTGGTTGATGACTAGATATCTGGTGGAAAATTTCCCATCATTTCTAAATGCTAGAAAATGAAAGGATGGGTGAAAGTATGCTGGTGACAGGAAAGGTTAAGGCCGTGAGCCCAGGGGAGCTTTGTTTTTTACCTAAGCTAGGCTAACTTCTCTTGAGCCCCCAAACTTGAATTTCATGAAGTAAAGGCAACACAAAGAGAAGGCATTAGAGGTAAAAGGGTGTGTCAAAGAAGATACGGAGTGAGGGATGGGAAATAGCACAGAGCAAATGTCCTGCGGGTATGTGATGTGTTTATAAAACGATAAGAAGAGGGGGAGATATGTTCTATGGAGGTGTGAAGTGTGGGGGATGGGATTGTCTCTGCGGGCAGGTCCATGTAGAAGCATTCCTTCCCCTGAGGGACCCGCCACAGTATAGTATAGAATAGATTTCATTCAGGGCATGGGGAGAGGTGTTAAGAGGGTAGTAGGGGCAGAGAAAGACAGAGAGAGAGAGAGAGAGAGAGAGAGAGAGAGAGAGAGAGAGAGAGAGAGAGAGAAGAGAAGGAAGAGAAGGAGGAGGAGAAAGAGGAGGAAGAGGAGGAGGAGGAGAGGAGAGGAGCAGAGAAGAGAAGGGAAGGGAAGGAAAGGGAAGGGAAGGGAAGGGAAGGGAAGGGAAGGGAAGGGAAGGGAAGGAAAGAAGAGGAGTAGAGGAATAGAGGCCGGACATGAGCACATGGAGAGAAGGAGGGAAGGGAAGGAGGAGGGCGGAGTGGGGGAATAAGAGAGGAGCAAGAGAGAACAAAGGTGCAAGAAGATGAGGAGGGGGCAAGCAGCCCATTTTATAGTGAAAAGCATACCTGGCTATTGCCAGGTAACTGTGGGGTGGAACATACCTGGCTGTTGCCAGGTAACTATGGGATAGGGTGGAGCTTAGACAAAATGCTAACAGTATGCATGGCTTGAGTTCAAAAAGGAGGGTCAGGAAGTCAGACCTTGGTGCAAGTGCTCACTCCCCTTCAGTAACTGGCCATCAGAATGCCATAGGACCTATGTGAGTTTGGTATTCCCACCTTTATCTGGGATTTTACTCAGCATTTAGGGTGCTGGAAGCTCACAGCTGAACAAAATTCTCACTGAGTCTGTGGCACTAACTAGGTTCTTGTCCCAGGAATGTGGGGTATAAATTTCAGGGACAACTAGAAAGTACACTTAGAAAGGAGCTTAGATACAGGATCATAGATGGGACTCTAAGAAAGAAAGTAGGGCTCTGTATAGCAGGAGTGCCCTAATCTGTTTTTATACCTCTGATCATGGGTATGGATGGCTCAGATAAGCAGTTCTGATGGTAAGTCTAAAACTGTACTTCCATCCTGAACAGTACTGAGAGCAGAAACGTGAAGTTTGCTTAGAGACTTTGCCCAATTCATGTAGACTATACTATGGGGTTTGACTACAGTCAGTCTTTAATTAAGTCCCAGCGAAGGTGATAACAGCAACAGCAATAACAAAAACAACAACAACAACAACAACAAGAACAACAACAGCAACAACAACAATGACCTATAATTTCAGATGAATACAAACACCAGGCCAATCAAGAGACACATTAGTTTGAATCTTACAGAAGCTCTTTTTGTTTGTTTGTTTGTTTGTTTGTTTGTTTGTTTGTTTTGTTTTGCTTTGCTTTTGCTTTTCCTTTTTAATTTAAGGTCTCTGCCTTCCCCCTGGGGGAAGAATGAAGATGATATTTTACAACAGTTCCACTGAATTTTAACTCCTATTAAAAAAGTAAAAAGACAATTACCTCCAGTAATACTGCTTCACCAATACCATGTATATAGTTCATAAGAAAATAGAAGTTTTGAGAAGCAATTTACCTTGAACTGGGAAATTAAAATGACAGTTTTTATTTTGTAAAGATCTCTGAAATGTAAAGTAATGAATTTCTAGCATAAACAAGCAACAAAGTACTTGACTAACTGAGATTAGAAGTTTTCTAAAGGCACTTGGGATATGATAGTTATTCAAGAGGTCAGTAAATAGTAAAGTCTATAACAGTACTTGAGCACACTTGGACCTAAACACCAGAAGGAAATCTGGGTTCTAAGCTCTTAGTCTTTATGCTCAGAACTAAAATAAACATGAGGTAAAATGTATTCAAGTATGCTACTGCAGGTATTAATATTTAGTAGTGATGAGAAAATTCAGTGGCAAAATGGAAGTGAATTAATTTACCAACCAACCTCTTACATAAGTGGGTCCTCAAAAGCTGAGAGCAAGTTATTTAAATTTGTTAAAAGTGTGTTAAAACTGGAATTTTAAGAGGGTGAAGGGGTTTTGTGAGTGTACTACCTGTCTTATTGTTTCTGTGTTTTTTGCCTTAACACAAAAATGCTACTTATAAAGCTTCTTACATGCGTCAGTTATTTCTCTGGTGTTGGCCAAACCTCTGACATTCTAATACAGTGACATAACGATCTCACATGGTACAGAAATCTCAACCATCACATTCAACATGTAGGCCATCTTGAAAGCAGAACTAAATATTTTAGTTAGTACAGTAGTATAGATCTTGATGGTAACACATGTGTGTTTTCTCTACTATACTATATTCTCAGAGTTTATGTTTTGCCTCAGCATATATAGAATTTTTTCAATGTCTAAATGAAGCGGAAGGTTCTGGTAGTGTCAGGTGATGGAGACTCAGAGTGATGTTTTCCTGAGGCAAGATCCATGGCAGGGCATGTGCTGTTTGGAGAGTGTATAAATAGCTCTCAATGGACAGTGAAGGTGAACTTGCATAGCTAACTTTGAGATGTTTCATTGGTCTCACATCTTTGCTGAACTTCACTTCATTGAACATCTATGAGACACGTCATAGAACTTCTCTGGATGTTCCAATTGATTTTGGTTGTTCCTGCTGACTTACCCTGATTTGATGGAGTCTTGATGGCTTCTGCTAGATCATACCATTGCTGCTGAGATTGGAACTGACCCAAAGAAATTCTTCTCAACAAGTCTATATCCCTTTGTCCTATTTGCCACCTCTTCTCCCTTACCTTTGGACAGTGGGCTAGAGTAGATATTGACACATTTGAGAACCCTTATTAAAGTAGGTTTTGAAATATCTAAACCTAAGCTAAAGACTTCTGGAAGTTTTACATATCTAGTCCTTACCCTGGGGGAGCAGAAAGATAGAAACAGGCATGCTCCTCCAGAATTTTTCATCATTCTGTGTCTCAGAAGTGGCTTGAAAAGAGTATATGCTAGCCATAGTGTATACATGTTTTTAAGATCAGGAAAATGCCCTTTGGCAGGATCCTCTAAAAATCCATAATACTAAGAATGTCTCCACAAACCACAAGGGCACTCTCCAAGGCCATTGTTTTCCTTGGCATTTCATTTATGTGCCAAAGGTCTGGTGTTCACATCGGTATTTATTCAATGGATTTTTACTAAACATTTACTATTTAGCAGAGAATAAGTTAAAAACTGAAGATGGATGACTAAGGAAAACCCTAGTGGTTAGCATATGAATATAGCGTCTTCTCTTTTCAACTGGCTTTGTGTCACGCGTGTTTCATTTACCAGTCTAAGAAATCTTAGCGTCTTCACATGCAGGTAATTTTTCATGAGATTATAACATGACTTCCAAAATACTCCTCCTGTTTTTACAAAAATGATCAGTCAAGGTTTTCCTTGCATAGCTGTCTGAAGATGAGGGAGCTAATTCCTGCCTCCAATCAAACATTCTCTTGCTTGCGTGCGTGCGTGCGTGCGTGCGTGCGTGCGTGTGTGTGTGTGTGTGTGCTTCCTATTTTGTAATTGCAGGGAATCAGGGATAATCTGTTTCTTTGGTCATTTAATCAAGAAGAAAAGTAAAAGTATGTAAAGTAAAAGAAAGTAGAGATACAGAGGGGTAAACAGAAAACTAAAAGCAAGTTTTATCATCTGTGATGTTGTAACTCATTTGCCTTCGCTTGGGGTCCCACCTGTGCAGGTGTCTTCATCCCTGACATTAGCAGCTACAACACTACAACACACTTTTAACTTTTCTGTGGTTTCTCTTATTCTAAGTGTGCCTTAAAATTGGTTAATCTAAGATATAAAAGATACTGTTACCTGTTTAAGATAGTACTTTACATGTGGCATGCTCTCTTGGGAAGCAGTTGGTTGTTTTATGAGTTGGTATCGTTTTGTGAAAGGAATCACTTAGTATTCTAGTATAGCTTCAATCCCTCTCTACCTTTCCTTAGTCTCTCTTCTTAGTTCCTTTAGGTAAGATCTCTGGAATAGCATGTTCACCTATTTTTTTGCCTTTCTTATTTATTTATTTATTTATTAGTTTTACTTGTTTGTTTGCTTTCTTTCTTGTTTTACAGGCTTAAGAATTGATCTCAATGTTTTGTGCACATGAGTCAAGAGCTCTACCACTGAGCTAAATCTCTAACTCCGGTCTAATGAATTTTTAATACCATTTTCTATAACCTGTATTTAATGAGCTGACTGGAAAAAATTTCATGTAATAGTACTTGTAACCACAATTTATCCCACATTTAAAGTAAATACTATGGTCTACCTGTAGTTAGTTTCGTCTTTAAACTTTGATGTGGGAAATATATACTATTTCAACTTAAATCTCTTAAATTGAAGAGAAGCCTTATTTTATTGACAGACTGAAGACCACTAGGAATCAGAAGAGCTTGGGTTTAACCTTGTACAATCACTCTTTAACTATTCTTGAGACACACACGACTGTTAACCAAATCCTGTAGGAAACATTCCCTGAGCAATTCAATCCTCCAATGGTTTCAAAATAACACTCAGGCAATTCCCTGGTGTAAGTGCTGTGGCAAAAGCAATTCTCACAGAGATCCCTCTTCAGTCACACAGGGCTCTAAAACATTTAGAGTAAAGGTAATGGATGTTTCATTTTCTGTGGGTCAAGTTTGGAGGTCAACATTGCAAAACTGTGGGAACCTCATTCGGCAATATTTTCTTCTGTTCTCTTTTAATGTTCAAAAGCACATATAGGAGCCACCTACGCAACAGACTTGCTCACGGTTCTTTGATAGGAATTCCTGCTGTGAAGAAATTCACTGACTAACTGTTTGCTGGAACAGATAAATTGTTCATGAAGCTGGGGTCCAGCCTGGCCAAGGAAGCTGATAGTTGACATAAAGAAGAAAATAGAAAGAATAAATATAGAATGCATAACTTTGAAAGAATGAGCATCAATGGGAAAATAGAAAGAACGAGATCTGAAGGCTTTTATTTTAAGGCTGAGTTTGTAATGCTTTGTTCTGATATTTATTTTAAAATTAGTAGTTGCTCTGTTCACATTAGTCTCTCTACCTCTCTCTCTCTCACTCTCTCTCATCATATATAATATATATATTATATATATATATGATTTAGAAATGCACATACTACTATCATTATACACTCAAACTTATTTAAGTAAGGTTCTAACAGTTTAGTTTGTACTGTTCGCTGTAAATAACTGCATAATGATTTTGCTTAACATTTTACTACTAATTTTAACTCTATTTTAATATATATGACATTTTTCTTGCCATGTCTAAGTACTGTGTTTTAATTTATCTTGGAAGTGATAATTACAAGTTTCTGAAAACTGCAATTCTTAAGTATCTCCTTTTCATTTCTTTATCTCTCATAATTAACCAGGTAGATAGAAGGATTTAGTTCTTTTTAATCTTCTAGATAGAAATCTCAGTAAGAGGAGGGAGATATAAAGGGAAAAATCACGACTTAACTAACTTTTAAGTGGTAAAGCAGTAAAAGGGAATAAGTAACTGTTCTCTGTCTGTCTCTGTCTGTCTGTCTGTCGGTCTCTCTCTCTCTCTCTCTCTCTCTCTCTCTCTCTCTCTGTGTGTGTGTGTGTGTGTGTGTGTGTGTGTGTTTACCTATTTAATTCTCAACAGCACAATTTTTCTTGGACAATTGTTTCTATTAAGTTTAGCATAGGCTCAGTAAACTATGAATAGCCTGGCATAGGAAGAAGTGTAGATATCTAGACCTGTGCTTCTGAGTCTCTCACTCTCTTGCCCTACTTAATCAATTAATCTGTACATTGTTCTTCCATTGATATTCCAAACTGGGGGAAATAATAGGAAGGAACCAGTCTTTTCCTTTCCATGGAGGTCTTATTAGCTTAGACAATTTTATTTTAACACTCTGGCTACTAGGTTACTCATTAGCTTGCCTTTCATATGTCTCCATTTCCAAGATAGTACACTATGGTGATATTTTTAGATTCGAAGAAGGGAAAACAGAGAAATAACTAAAAAATATTTCTCTATGTGTGTTCAAATTTATGAAGTAATTACAGCATTATAATTTTAACATTCACAATATAATACAACATTAAGCCTAAATGATGAAAGTGTTATTTAACAAATTGTATCATTGCATTCCATTGTTAATATTATATGAATAAATTATCTCAAGTATTAAAAGTGATGGAATGTTTTATTGATTATATAAAAAGGAATGTTGCCTTTATGCTCCTAAGAGTACTTATAATTATGATGTTCCACAGCCTGATTGAATACTATAGGAGATGTGCAATAAAGTTAATAGATCATGATATTATTTTCTTTTTATTATTGACTGTTATATTAGATCTTTTACAGTCTTATGAAATTTTCATAAGCCTAATTTAATAGCTAGATACTCAAATTAAACATTTTTACATTATTATTCCTTTTTACTGAAATTTGTCTCTTTTTCTTTTTAATCTTTAGTTATAATTATTATTCATTTGAGTGAAAGAACCTTAAAGCAAAATGGACAGTAGAAATGATTTCTCTCTAATTGACAGATGTAAGAATTATCTTTTCTAGACTTAACTTTTTGAAAGTAGAAGCTGCTGGGGAATCTTGAGAATCCTCTAGCCCATAAAATGTATGAGCTTGTAATTGGTTTAGTTGTTTGAAATGAAGATAATCTTAAAGAGAATTTAAAATAATTAATTTGTAAATATGCTGGCATGAATTTTTGAGGGAATACATTTTTATCAGAGTCACTTCCCTTAGCATGGAACCTAAGGAGGACTTGTGGGAAATAAGTGTAAACGAGCACCTACACTCTCTTTTCTATCTGACACTATGCATCACTTTCTTTCTTTCTATCATACTGAAAAATGATTTCTCATTGACTACTGACATAAACATGGTATGGACTGGGTCATTCATTCATGTATTTGGTGCCTGTTAGACAAAGAGTTTCTATTTGACAGGAAGCTATGAAGTAAGAGAGCAACAAATGCAGAGTCCAACAAATAGCAAACAAAGAAAGAAAACAAATGCAGATTGCTGTCTTAAAGAAGGTGTGATAACTGCTACAAAGAGTGTTGTCACTTTCTGCTAAGAACCGCTGCAGGAAAGCAGATACAGAATGTCGAACAAGTATTTTCCTTCAGCAGGAATGTCAAGGGTAGCACATGAAAGCTTATTTTAAAAGGTGGCAAAATCTGCTGTGGTGGGAAGGCTGTCATTGTAGCATCCTTTCCTTTCCTCGAGGTTATTTTTTTTATATGAAATAATATGAGCATGTGATTTTGTTTTTGCGAACGTAGCTGTCTATTTCTCTAAATAATACTTATTTTGTCCATATGTGTTCTTGGTACTCGTGCCAAAGAGTGACAGTAGCCATGTGCTTTACATCGGAACTTACTGGTCTGCTCCAGTACCCTTCAGTTTTCAATGTTAGGATTGAAATATTTGTTCTATTATAGTTTGAAATGAAGTTTTCAGATGTGAAGAATAGAAAACAGAAAAATAATTTTAAAAGGTTTCTCTGTGTTTCTTCAAATTTATGAAGTAATGATGGCATTATAATTTTAGCATCCAAAGTAAAATGTGACTAAAATCAGTTGTTAGGTTAGGGTAGATACCCCATCATTCATGTTCGAATTCAATATTGTTAGAGTTACTGGTTTTTGATATTTCACTTGAATTTTATGGTTATCTTTTGGTGAATTTTATTCACTGTACTTTGATAATCTGTAGCTCAGTCTAAATAAAGTAGACATTTTAATAATATTTATAATTAACTCTCAGCAAAAAAATTAGCAAAAGTTCCATTAAAGCATAAATGCATATATGAAAGAACAATTTAAATACTAACTACTAAAACATAAAGCACATGTCTGAATGAGTTGCAAATAAACTAATGATTAAAATCAGGTTGTTTTATCAGAATACATGGGTGTCTAGACAAGGAAGCTTTATTTTTTCAACAAGAAGTGGCCATTCTCTGACATTCCTCAAAGGTTTGTAAAGGGATCTTTATCTATCCACCAATACGTCTATCATCTACCTATCCATTTGTCTAGTGAGCATATACACCCTTATTAAAAAAGCAATACAAAAAATACTTTTAGAAATTCCTCTGCTATTATATCTTGTGATGATGTCATAATAATTGATGGATAAATACAAAAATAAAATGAAATACTTAACTTATGGAGCTAGAGGATTTCTTTAAGTTTGTTGATTGTTTGTGTGTGTGTGTGTGTGTGTGTGTGTAATTTTTCAAAACAGTGAATAGATAAAATTTGTCAGTCTCATATCTAAAATTTTGCACACCCATATATGATACCATTTCTATGAAAGCTCATATTTAATATCCTAAAATGCTCCCATTCTCCCCCAAAGCCTCAGTCCACAGAGCACCTGCATTTTTCCCTTTCCAAGAATGCTTCTTTTTTTTTACCTTAAATTAGACAGCATTATTCATTCCTTTTCAATGGTCAGCCCAATTCTAACATTATACTCTCACATAAATCCTTTTTAACCATCCAGGGCAAAGCAATATGTTCATGGATTTTCAGTGACATTTTACGATTTGATTTTCCCCTTAGACATAAATACCTGAAGTTCTGTTCTTTTATTCAGACATCTATTTATTGTTGGTTGACAAGTAATAAAACCATGTATGTTTTGTGCTTTTGAGAAAGGCTCGTAGTTATATTTGCCTGTTATTTTGTTTCAAGTGGGTTAGGATGATGTCTAATGTTAAAGGGGGCTTGAAATATGTAGGAAAAACTTCCTACCACCTTTGTTTCAAGCAGAAAGAACAAATAAGGAAAGTAAACAGAGCAGAGGGTTTGGGGCTTTACTGTCTTCCTGGAATGATCCTTCCTGTGTCTTACTCTCCTAACTGTATACATGTCATGCATATTGGGTGCCACATGTATTTGTTGATGAAATGGGGTAAAAACAATGGTAGTTGGTCACATTTATTCAAAGTATCTTCACAGGTTGCTATTTTAAAACCATCCTACTTATGTCGCTAATTAATTCTTTGCTGTGTATGTTTTTTTTTTCTTTTTTCACTTTTGAAACTTTTATAACAGTAATTTTAGCAATTTTTGGGAGATATAGTTTGTGTGCTAATAAATTCACCCACTGTAGATAACACATTAATTTTTAGTCAACATGTTCAGTTGTGTGTCTCAGAATCAGAGGAATTTTTACAACATCCCTTGTTTCCATAGATAAGTTGCCTTGTGCCCACTTACATGCAGAAAGCTCCCACCTCCCTTCCCAGGCATTTAACTGTTTCTGTTTTGTGGACTTGGCATTAGTTGGTATAAATTCAGTGTGTGACTTTCAACTCTACAGTATTTTAATACCCATTCAGGAAGGGTGTGCATCCATATTTCATTTTTTATAATAATGCCACATTGTACATTTGTAAAACATCTTATCTCTACATTTTCCAGCTGATCGATTGTGTTATTTCTGACATGATGAGGAAGGATACCCTCAGGGCCTTCATGCCATCACTGTTCTTGAAACTGTATATTATATTTCTTGGGTTATATGGTAGTGCACTGAACCATCTTGTTACTTTTAAACAATCCAGATCAGAAATGATGTGCCATTTGCCCCATCCCAACAAAGTGAGTGGCTCTGTTCTCTTAATCTTTGCCTCCAGTTGTTACTGACTGTATACCATGACTTGATGAGCTGGTTTGGTTGTTACCTTTTCCTATTTAAAAAACTTAGTATGTAAGTTTCTTTTGAATATTTTACATGAATACATGCCGGTGATGTTTGTAAAATGAAATTTCTTTATTTTATTTTATTTTTTTGTCTTTTTTTTCCAGAGCTGGGGACCGAACCCAGGGCCTTGCGATTGCTAGGCAAGCAAGCTACTGAGTTAAATCCCCAACCCCAATTTCTTTATTTTTATGCATGATTTGCTCCTTCTACCACATGGTTCTTGGGGATGGAACTCAGGCTGTCCATCTTGGTTGGCAACAAGAGCCCTTTACCCTCTAAGCCACCTTGCTGGTACCCACACATAATTCTGTCAAATGATCTCACTAAGCATTAAATGCAGATAGAGCCATTATCAGTATGTATTCTTCAAAGATATTCTCCAGTGTCTTTCCATTTATGAGCATCTACAAGTAACTGAATAATAAGCAGTTACACAAGAGTGAGGGGGAAGGGCAGGCTTGCTCAGCAGAGTTAGATAAGGCCATCCAGGTCCTCCTGGGGTCTGAAGGTGAATGAGTTTAGAGCTTTACTTGTGACACAGCTAGCTGCTACCAGTCAACAGGACATGGCATAACCATGTCCCTTTAGAGACAGCTAATGTACCTGATACTGGCGTGCTGACCAGCATTCAGGGCATAAGGTTCAGAATTATGAGTCACATCAGATTGCCACTCTTAAAAACAAAAGCAGGAGCAATAAAGAATTCCTTAGACACATTCACTAACAAATAACTAAGCAAAAGATTTCTTCATCAATGATAACCCTTTAAATCATACATTCATTTCATCCTTTTGACAATTATTTCCTAAGCACATGAACAGTATATGTAGGACAAAGACACTAATATAAATAGTAATATGAGTCCATTGGTGATCTTCTAGAATGTAAAAGCAAGCTACTATTTTGAAATCATAGACTTCAGTGATTAATGGGAAAGACGTGTCCTGGGGGGCAAAAATATGGAGATTTATTCCAGATTTTGTTTTGCCCTCTTGTACTCCCAAAGTTGTGTTTTACAATTGAGTTGAAAAGGACTAAGCAAGTCATGCAAATTGGCTATCAGGAGATTGAAGTAATTGCCTCCTATGCTCTAGTGACTGACTACAAAGTGCCCAAGAAGGCAGACAGCATAGACAACATTGACCCAGCACCACTGAAACTCTCAGTTACATCAGCCAGGAGGCTCAAAGGCAAACAGATTTAAACTGGGTTAGTATAAGAGTTAGGGCACTGTTTTAAGACAAATGTTTGTATTTTTTTAATGTAAGAAATATAATAGTGAGGAGATTAACATAATTTAATGTACCTGATTTAAGGAGGAAAAAATACAGTAGGAAAAAGTCAGAAGGTAGGCCCAGATAATGAGAAAGAGGGATCTTTTTGTGCATCAATAAAGAAAATATTTGGTGTTCAGGTGACATAATTCTACAGACTGAAAAGAGCAGCAGCAGTTACAGATAGGAGAGCATTAGAGAGAGAGAGAGAGAGAGAGAGAGAGAGAGAGAGAGAGAGAGAGAGAGAGACCTAGACTGTAAGAACAGGGAAGAGACACAGTAGGAATTATGACACAGGTTTTACAACTTGTAATCATGGCACACACAGAATGTAATATATACATTGCTTCAAATATCTAAATTCTAAAAATACATTAAGGGTAAAGTACCTGGGTCTTGGTTCAATAAACCTCTTCCAGAACTATATTTCTTTAAGAACAAAGGTTATTATTTTCTAATGCCTCTACATTTATTTGTTGTTTCTAAACAACTCACATTGCCATCTTCTGCATTAACTGTGTTAATTTAACTTACAGAAAATCCCCACATAACAGTATATATTTTTGCAGGGTCACGGACTTGTTCACACCACTCCCAGAATAACTGGAATATCGGTTACATGAGCATCAACAGGCATGAAAGACAACTCTGCTATAGGAAATAAAAAAATGAGATATAATTTTTGTCTCCATTTAAAACTACCCTAATATTTTGTAGAATGATATTTTCCCCTTTCCAGATGTCATGTATTTGGGAATTTGCAAGATGCTAGTTCTGTGAAATCCAGGACAAACTTTGTTGTCAGGTTTTAGAATTTGTCAGCAAGGAGCCTAGGTTAGAAAGAAGCATTTGTTTCAAGGCAGAATGGACTCAAATTCCTAAAGGTTATCTTCATAGGTCTGGATTCAGAAAACACAAAATTTCATATTTTCCAGTAATTATCATGAAGATTGACTTTACTTGGTCACCTATTGGCATATAAGTGAAGCTATTTATTAATTCTAAATTTGCTTTATTAGGGTTTGCCAATAAATATTTCATGATTGAATAAGTTTAAAATTTCACCTCTCACTTCTTCCTGAACTCTAATATACCACCTGAAATTATCCACTATAGAGTTAATGTAAACATTTGCACATTTCGAAGAGGTAAATTTTCTGTTCCATTTACATCAGTTAGAAGAAATAAATGTTACCTTTCATTTTAAATTTCATTTTAAGCATAAAATTTAGACTCTTTATGAATTGGAGTAGCTATGTTTAAATCTTGTCCTAACAATATTTCATAGGTCTAAAAATGTATACTGCCTCAATAAATTCTCTTTATATGTATTAAATATGATATTATTTGTTACAGAAAATCTAAGGACTAAAACATTTACTTAAATGTATTGCTCTGGTTATAGTATTTGTGTTTATCTTGTGACATTCTATAGAGTATTGACTTTGGCAGTTCTATCACCTTGGGACACTTTTTATTAAAGAGAATGGAGGAAACAGTGTGTGGAGTTCTTACTGTGAGAGAAGTTCTTTTAATATACAGGTATTTGATCAGAAAGAAAACTAGGTCATCTGCATTCCTCTAGCCTGATAGAGCAAATGCATAGAGGGGGATTCACATGAAAAGAGCAGATGAACCACTGGTACTGTCAAGAGCGTGTCCAAAGATGTCAAGGATAGATGCTGTGGGAAGACTTGCTTTGCTGGGAAGTTCATCTTATGTGCTTATATATTTTTCATTTCACAAAAGATTCCTGTAGGAAGTTTTCTATACAATTCATTGCACAACTGAGGTGACCTTTACCATGCATTTGCTTTCTGGAGGATATGGTCTCTATCATGTTTAGTGCAGCTTGCCCAATGATGATTTATTTTGGTATAATATCTAGCTCGTCTTTGTCTTACACCTACTGTTTTAATTTTATTTATATGTAATATTTTTATTTTGGGCATGTTTCATCTAAGATCCCAGGTGACCTTCCATGGCCTCACACTCTGTGGTCTGCCAGTGTCTTCTCTGTCAAAGGACTCAGTCATCACTTCAAACATTTAAGCATTGTAATTCCAAACAAAACATTTACACCATCCCTCTAAGACTCAAAGACCTTTCAGAAGGAATTCATGACAAGGGAGATAGAAGCACTATAAAATGCCACCTTCTGATAAGACTTTCCTATTGCAATAAAGAACTCGTGGGAGGTGTGGATGCCAAAAGGCAGGCTTGGATGGAGAAAGGATACAAAGGACTCTGTCTTTACAACTGAACTATTCATTCTTGGGAAATATGGGAAGCGGGGGAGTCTTTGCCTTTTACAGTGTACAAACTGGTGATCCCTGCAGTATACAATGGATAGCTTAAGTTGAATGCTCACATAGACGTGTCTAGTTAAATTAAGTGGGTCAAAAATCCAGGCCAAAATCATAAATCTTGGAAAGAGAAAAGTAGGGATTGAGCCGACTAGGGGGTGATAGTAGCTGACTAGGGGTTGATAAAGACAATAGAAGAATCAGAGAAGACAATGCCCAGATTACGCTATATACATATATGTATGAAATCGTCAAAGTGCAAAATTAATAAAAATGTCATGTCATAAAATATTTATATGAAGCCTAGTGACGGTTTAAATTATACAAATCTTTTATCACAAGAAGTCTTAATACTGAGATAGATTCACTTTGTAGATGAATTGTGGTGGAATGTGGAAAGTGCTATTTTATGAGACACCACTCTTAGGACTCTATAAAATGTTCTTTCCAAACTACGTGCTACAGATGTGAAACACTGTTGTACTGATAGACAAACAGAGAAGCTATCAAAACCTAGAAATATGACAGTCTCTAGCTTCAGCAAGAGGATACAAAGTTGTAGGATGATGGCTACTCTGTATTTGACCCTAAAACATTTCTAGATTATCCAGCAGCCAGATGACCTATGTCAGACCGTCCTCCAAAAAACGACCTCTGACAATGAATCTCAACTTAATAAATGGGCACACCATTGAGTTTTGTTCCAATGGCTGCTTTAACATTGTTGAAGTACAAAACCTCTTCAGAGAAGAGGAAAAAAAAATCAAAGGAACAACAATTTTCCTAAAATTCGGAGGGCTTTGGGCTCCAAATTACCCTTTATTTTTCAGCAGCAACTCAAACCTCAACTCACTTCCAGCACGCACTTGATGCTTCTTTTTAAGTGATTCTTGGAACTTTTCTTAAAAGAATTGCTGACTATCATCCTGATATTTATCGAACTACATCACTTTAGTTCATGACCGAGGGCCACTCCTTTTCTTCAAAGGGCAAGATAGGTAGTATTTTTTATAGAATACGAGCCATCATACATAAGATTTTCCAAACTTCATCTGAATTTGCAATCTCTCATGTAGCCTCATTTTTCAGTTTAGTTCTGGGAAACTTCCATCTGGACTCAAACACCCACTTGTATTGATAGACGTCTAGGCAGTAGGTCTCCATTACTACCTTAGCTAACTAACTGGCAAGACTAAGGCGTAGAGGGCATACTGTTAAGTTACCTTCTTCAGATTTTGATTGGCAAGTATCTGTCAATCTTTGGACCAATTTTGAGTTTCAGTCAATTGGTTGAACTAGATCTATTTTCTTTATATACTTACATGAGGTTTCAAAAGGGCAATATCTGATTATCCAAGGAGACAATGGGTACTGTTCCAAAAAGTGCATTTCAAAAGTTCATTTTATATGTCTATGACAAGCTGATAGTGTTTAAATATGAATGGTCACTTTATGAAATAGTCTTTTAAAATTAAGAAAGCAAAAAGAATAGTCTTTATATATTTCAATTTATTTAACTATTACTTCTCATATTATAGATAGTCCATTGTATCACTACATGTCATGCCTATTATGGATTATAAAACTGAACAACTGTATGAGAATACAACTATATAAAAGAAAACATTATTCCTATACAAAGATAGCATTTTTTCATTAGCTCATTGAAAGAAGCTTAAATCACCTTTTAAGTTTACCCATGTAGAATTATCAAGAAGAATCTTCAAGTTTCTATACATATGAATATACCAGGAGTTTTATTTAGCTCATAGACAAGGTAACATAAATTGATAAAATGATCACAGAAACTTTCATAATTTATGTCTATTATGATCTCGAATTTTATTGGATATTTTATTTATTTACCTTTCAAATGTTATCCCCTTTCCTGGTTTCTCATCTGGAAACCCCTATCCCATTCTCCCTCTCCCTGCTTCTATGGGGGTGCTCCCCCACCCACCAACCCACTCCCATCTCCCTCCCTGCCCTGGTATTTCCCTACCTTGGAGCATCGAGCCTTCCCAGGACCAAGGGTCTCTCATTATCTAAATATAAAGCGGTATATTCATATGTATAGAAACTTGAACATTCTTCATGATAATTCTACATAGGTATCCTTAAAAGGTGACTTAAGCCTCTTTCAATGAGTTAATGAAATATGCTACATTTGCGTAGTGATAATGTTTTCTTTTATATATTCAGTTGTATTTTTATACAGTTGTTCAGTTTTATTATATATGATAGACATGGCATGTAATGATACAAGGACTATCTATAAAATGAGAAAAAATAGTTAAATAAATCCCACCGATGTCCAACAAGGCCATCCTCTGCTACATAAGCAGCTGGAGCCATGGGTCCCTCCATGTGTATTCTTTTGTTGGTGGTTTAATCCTTGGTGATCTTGATCTTTTATGTAATTGAAAGCTGTATCAGAGCCAAACACCTTTGCTGAATGTATTATGAAAAGAAATAGTTTTGCTGAGAAAACATTGAAGGAACTGTTCCTGTCTAGGGTATTTTTGTGCCACTGATTAAAGAACAACAGAGAAAAACAAATTATTCTAGGAACCAAGTAGGGACAATGATGCTCAGGGATAAGACAGATTCTGAATCAGAGCTATCAGTCAATGACAACTCCAATCATCTTCCTAAGGAGAGGTATGAAGCATAGACTGGGCTAACAGAAAGAACCCATGACTGATGCTAATTTTGAGCCACAGTATATAGAAGTCTTGATTTCATTGGGAGCTCAATATGTCTAGAGTTTTAAATGTTTGTAAGCAAAGAAGTATAAGGCCTTGTGAGAGGAGATTAGATATGTTGACTGGCAAGGCTACTAATATGAACTTTTTAAAATGAGTTTTAAAGTTCTAAATTATCATGTTATGTTTACTTTTTTAAAAGCAGACAGAATAATATGTATTAATATATAGTCCACCAATGTGTCTGCTTTGACAAGGAATCATATCAAAAGAACATGAAGGTGTCTTGGTGATACAGCTTGAATGTAGACATTCCACTTACATTTAATTCCTCTGGCTGAAATAAAGACACACCGTTACTATTCACCTTTAACCCTGAATATGAAGGTAATTTAGATTGTAGAAGGAAGCAGCCATGTTTGCAAATGACGTCTAATTAAGGGGCAGACAAAGTGATTAATCAGAGAAAGACTTGACAGAATGGGTAAGAGATTGGATATACCACACTCTCGTGAGGACAGAAAAGAGAGGCTATTTAACATCAGCGTAGAGAGAAAACAGTGAGTTAGTTTTGGTCAGTACACTTGAGTACAGCCAGTATTGGTCAGTTCATGGAACTCAGAGGCATTTTTCTTTCTAAGTAGCTCAATTCAGTCAGGAACTGAGAGGAGCCAATTTGAGTCAGTGATCTTGGAGAGGAGTTCGAGCCAGAAGAACTGGGTTGCTCCAGGTCACCAGAGTTTAGGAAGAGCTTGAAGGGGTGAGTGTTGTCAGCAGTAAGTTGCTGAGAAGACAGTTACATTTGGAATAAAAGTTATTTTTACAGTTATAAGTATATTTTTAACACCAATTCTTTAAAAATGAAAGATGGAATTTAATGACAATTAGCATATTGTTATTAAAAGAAACTTTTGGTATATGAAAGAAATGTTATCTTTTCAAATGAGGTTATCTCTCAGATAAACTGGTCGGTATACATCAATTTTTTTAACCTAACATAACATTGTTAACGTTATTTAATAATAAGATTTTGTATATCAAAACTAAACAGAGTTCTTCGCTATAAACTAAAATTATTATTATAAATGGATTTTGTTTGTCTCTGTCTAAATACAAAATAGAAATTAAGATTGTTACCCATAGAAAAATACATATAGAAATAGCTGAGACATGCTAAAGGCACTATAAAGCATTAGTCATTCCTGAGATATCACTTATCTAGCTACAAATTATTAGATAACTAACAGCTTTATTTGTTTAATCCACAGGTAATAATTTTATTGATGTTTAAGTCACTGCAAATGGCATTACTTTGGCAGGATTTTTATATGGCTTTGCTGGACATTCAATGGAGCTGGAAACAAAGACACATCCTAGAGATTTTTATCAAAAATAATATGACATTAAGTATTCTGTATATGCCCACTTACTTATCTAGGAAGCAAAATTAGATATATACCTGAAATTATGTGATCAGAATGTATATGTTAAATCTTGCTTCTATTCTTAATATTTTAAAAATCTTTGCCCATAGTGAACATATCCATAAAATAATAAAAGAGTATGTTTACTTATTCAAATTATAATAACGATTATATAGACTGAAATATCATAAAGAGTATATGGATGGCCACATATGTTAATGATCCTGGAGCCAATCTCTGAGGAGCAACTTCAGGCTTTGAGAATGGAGAAACTGGACCAGCAGGGCTATGGAATATTGTGTGGGAGAGGAGTAGGGCTAAAGTTTGCCTTTTAATATTGGTAAGAATAAGACTGGAGTTAAAAGTAGAGTGGAGAAAATGAGCAAAGTACATGAAGAAGATAATGAAAAGTGGTATCCACTCATTTGCCTTGGTTAAAAAGCATATGTTGTTAGAGAGTATGAAGCAGAAAATAGATTTGGGTTAGCAAGGAGAAATTTACATGGAGAAATGTTATAATACTCACTCTCAGTATCCTAAAATGTTATAGGTTCTTTTCAGGAAATAATACTTTTAAAAATTTAGGGTGGTCGATGCATAGAAGACTAGAAAAATTTAAAAATAGAATGTAAATAACTTTTGTCGGTTAACTCAAAAATTATGCTACATTTCCATAAATTTAAATTCATAAGAATGTAGGGTTTTATTTTTATTATTTTCATGCTTTTAATATTTCATTTCTATACATATTTATGAATACATGTGCTACATAACATAAATATATATCACATATGTATACATAAAGAATATACACATATTTTCTCTGTTTATGAAAAATGAATGATTTAAGAAATAGTTAATAGTAATGGTACATGTCCATAATAGATTATACATCATATTTAGTTGAAACTGCACTAATATAATAAAACTGATATTGAATAATAAAGCCAACAATACCCAGGAATGAGGAAAGATCAAATTTGCCCAGTACTATAAACAACAAATATGACTGACAAATTGGATATATATTTTGGTCAAAGTAGCAGGAAACACTAAGCTTTTATTCCCTGAAAACTGAGAATATGATGATATTGACCAAATGTTGATATTTTTCAGTATGATTTCTGAGTATTTAAATCATTTATTGGAATGCCATTTTGGAATATCATTTATTAAAATATCAATTGCTTTTCATGCACTTATTATCAAACAAGTATGCCCTGACTTTTACTTTTTATTTCATATAAAGTAATAATGCCATTTGGACACCTAGTATATACTGAGACTACAAATACTATAAGATATTTGGTGCATAGAAAACCACATATGTTCTCTGAATCCTAATTTTAAATGCAGATATAAATGTAACATTTGTGATCCTTACATCTGTTATAAAAACAGACTTTGGAGTGTCAAGTCTGCTTGATGACATTGAAAGGGAATGATGCTTTGCAAACAATTTTTCATGCATTTGCCATATGAAAACATACTGCCTTGACTGAATTATTAAAAATCCATAATATCTATTTAAACTCAAGAATATAAAACATGGTTTTCTGTAGTGACATTTAATAAAGAATTGTCAGAGCCATAGAATATACCTGTGAAAACAACAGGTGTTTTTTTTTTTTATTTTTATTTTTTAAGTAACAGTGTGTTACAGAGGTACAGTAGACTGTTTGTAGGTAAGGAGAATAAACTAATTAGATGCTAACAACTAGCTGCTGTTAAATGACATCTGGAAAAGAAATGAATTGTTACTTTCAAATGAAAGCTTTAACATCTTATTAGACCTTCCCCATGCATGCACACCTGCTACTAACTCACAATATTATGACATTAAACATTGCCAGAACGTGTTTCTGAACGCTTTACACCACAATTGGATGTATTTCTTTGTTTACATGACACTTACAGACTTACATTAATAGTCTGTATACCATTGATGCTGGCCAAACATGTGTGACTGGCGTGTGTGTGTGTGTGTTACCTTAATCATCTCCTTCCATTTTATGATTCCTTTTTAAATTTTCTAGATTTATATTGTTTATATGAGTATGAGTGTCTCCTTAGTTATTTTTTGTATGTATATATACCCATGGTAGTCATAAGACAGCATCAGATATCCTGGAATTGAAGCTATCAATTATCCATGTGCTGAGCGTAGAACTCAGGTATCTGCAACAAGGGCTCTTAAGTAATGAGTTTATTAAGCCCCTCTTATTTCTTTAATTTTTGATTCAAGGAGTACAGTAATACAGTGATGACAACTGGAAGTTTTCATTGTGACATTTTTTTGGGTGTGTGAGACTGATGATCAGACAAGCTTGGAAATGTGACGAGAGGCACACAATTCTGGAGATACTATAAGAGCAGAAAGTCGCACTTCAGTATGAAAAGACAAGAAAAGCACCCTTTTAAAAAAAGACAATATAAATGAAAAGTGATTTTTATAACTAGGAAAAAGGTTAAGTTTACTGGTAGGCAAGTGTCCTCATCATGTTAGATTATATTTTATTTAATTAACACATACTATAAGCTTTTAAACATATATGGGTTTTATTATCCTACTTTTTATAAATTCTAGTAAATCCTCACCATAAACAATAAATATTGATATATGCTAATCAACTCTACATTTAAGACTTGAGTTTACCCTTTCTCCATACATTATGTTACAATTAGGAAAAAAAAACAGCTTTCAATGTGGGCTTTTTTATTCATTTAAGATAAGCTTTATAGATCTTTAAGCAATGCTTTGGATATCACTAAAAACTGTTATTCTCACAAGTGTCTAGATTTCCTTAGTTTTTTATCTCTTGGTCAACACACAAGGTTAGTGCAAATGAATCAGGAAAATAATAAACTTTCTCTGGCTGATTCATTATTCTGCTAAGCCTATCACAGAGACTAAGATTAAATGTCTTTACAAAGAGCCTGAAAAATAATAGCTTTCTCCAGTCCTGTGTAGCAGGTACTCCATCCTGGTTTCTATAAATCAATGTATTTTTCATATAACAAACATTTATATGTGTTTATTAGAAGGAAAACACAGTCCCTCATGTATTCAGAAAATATCAAATGCAAGTTATGTATCTCTAGATGAAGCTTCAGACATAATGAAAAATGGAACCATCGGTTACAATGAACCTTTTTGTGCTACCTTTCCTGTTTCACATTGAGATTTTACATTCCTTAATGAAAAAGGAATTAAGAGTGTTAATAAAATTGTATGCTCAAGACTGATTCACATTTTGTAGTTGAGAGGTATATTTTGAACCATGAAAGATGAAAAGTAAGTTTATTATCTGGTAGAGTACTTGCTTGCATGAACAGAGCCATAGGGTCTTTTCTTGCCACCATGTAAACCAGGCCATCTTGTAACCCTAGTGCTCAGACATGTAGAGAAGGACATCATGATTTCGAGGTCTATAATGTTTGGGAGTCTTTATGACCTCATTGGCCAGCAGCTCCAAAGGGGATAACCCATGTTGGCAGTAGGGTTTTATCTCTTAGTCAGTGGTGGTCAGCAGGGGCATTGTTTCATCAATGTAGGGTTACTCCATCTCAGCCATTTGCTCTTTATATTCCTTTTTAAAAAGAGTATTTTGTGTTTTTACTTTTCTGTTAGCCACTTCGTTTTTAAAATTCTTTCATTAATCTTCATTCCAATGTTGCACTCTTGCCATTTCCCCCTCCCCTTTGCCGCTGAGAGGGTGCCCCTCCCCCAGCTCTCTTTCTTGAGCCATCAAATCTCTACAGGAGTAGGATTATTCTCTCCTACTGAGACCAGACAAGGCAGTCCTCTGCTACATATGTCCTGGGGGTCAGGAACCAACCCTTGCATGCTCTTTGGCTGGTGGCTTAGTCTATTGAACCTCCCAGGGGTCCAGGTTAGTTGACAACTTTGGTCTTCCTATGTGATTGCCATCTCCTTCAGCTCTTTCAATCCTTCCCTTAACTCTTCCATAGGGGTCCCTGACCTCAGTCCAATGGTTGGCTGTAAATGTATGAATCTGTCTCAGTAAGCTGCTGGGTAGAGCCTCTCAGAGGACAGCCATGCTAGGCCCCTGTCTGCAAACACAACATTGAATCAATAATACTGTCACGGTTTGGTGTACACCCATGGGATGGATCCCAAGTTGTACGTGCCGCTAGAAGACCTTTGCTTCATTTGTTCCTGCATATCTTTTAGACAGAATCAATTCTGGGTCAAAAATTTTGAAGGTATATTTGTGAGCCCATCTCTCCCCTGGGGCCTTGTCTATATATTGGAGGTGGTCTTTTCAGGTTCCATCTCCCCTTATTGGACGTTTTGGCTAACATCACACCCAATGAGTCCTGGGAATCTCTCATATCCCAGGTCTCGAGGACTTTCTAGAGGTTGCCTGCACACCCCCATCCCCTTCAGCTGCATATTTCCATTCATTCTATTTAATTATTCTTATATATGTGCGTATAAACCTAGAATGAGAGGTAGGTTTTTAGAGGACTCTTTCAAGGATCTTTAGTGTTAGTTTCCTATCCCCTTATTCTTTCCTCTACCCTGTCACTTCATCCTACAACTCAATTTAATCCTTTGGTGTTATTTTTCTCCTTTGGTCCCTTTCAGATTCCTATGTGTAGAGAAAAAACTAAATGCAACTAATAAATACTGTGGGAGGAAGAGTTTACCTTCCTTAGGGATAAGATCTCTTAGTGATAGTGTAATACAGAGTAGTCACCCTATTCACACAAACACCAAAAAACAGACTCACATGTATAGTGTGTGTGTGTGTGTGTGTGTGTGTGTGTGTGTGTGTGTGTGTGTAATAATCAATGGAAGAGATTGAAAAAAATCAACTTGAAATTTGGGGAAAGATGTGGGAATACAACAAGGGAGGGTAGCTGAGGAGTTAGTATAGTCTAACAAGGGGGCAGGAGATATAGCTACATTTTAATTAAAAATATTAAAAAGGAAAGTGGCCTTCCATGGTCCTGTATTAATTTCATGACTTCTATGGGTATTTCAAAGGAAATGCGTATGTTTGAAGATTCAAAACTACCATTCATAAGTGAAAGCATGTGAACTTTGTCTTTCAGGGTCTATGTTACCTCTACCAGAATTATTGTTTCCAGTTTGATATGTTTATCCCAAATGTCATAATTCTGTTTTTCTTAATTGCTGAGTGATGTGGCATTGTATAAATATACCATGTCTACATTATCCATTCATCAGTTGTTGGACATCTAGGCTGTTTTTCTTTTTTTTTACATATTGTCAATAGAAATCAATGAATATGCATGAGCAGTATTTCTTCAATAGAATTTGTCATTGGTTATCTTCAAGAACTTGATGATGAGACCTTGTTGCTAAAGAAATACATTAGTCTTAGACCATGAAGCTATCAAATCACTACTGATTTTTGGAACCTCAGTTCTAATGGGTACAGTTCATAATATGGAAAGCATTATGCATTCTACCAGAAAAGAAAAGTAATCATTAGTCATGCTCAGCCATAAATACTATGAGTTATAGCAATGGCCTGCCTGGCAAATGTGGTTACTGATGAAATAGTTGCATGAATATTATGGGGACAAAAATAATACATTCTGATTGAACTTAGGTCTGCCTCCATACCTGGCACCATTATTGAGACAATAACTTCTGACTAGGTGGAACATAGTTTACAGGGTGATTTTACTCCCTTGCCCTCCTTCCTTTTCATTGCCTACTCCTCTCATCAGTTCTATATGTTGGACCATATCCTCTAGTCTCTAAAATTCATAGTAAAGATTACTCGTGATTCAAATAGTTTTCCTACCAAAGTACCAAATTGTATTGCTTCCTTTCTGTTTTTCTCAACCTTTTCCCCTTAGATATTTCAATTGTTTAAGCTTTACTTGCTTGATTATTGTATATATAGGTACTTATTTCTTCATGTATTTGTCATTAGCTCAAATTATTCATAGTTGTACACATATCCAGTTCAAATCCATGGCCATACATTTTGCCATATTTACCATGCTTTGTCAGATTTCTTGAGTACCTATCAGCTTTTATGAAACTCATTGATGAGAATGCTTGGTTGGTTTTAGTACTGTGGATCTGTCAAACTTTTGCTTTTTCCAGTTTATGTCTTCCTGATGTCAGCATTGGTGTCACTTAGTCTTCTGACTTTGTATTTAGTTATTACAATGTCACAACTTCTCCCTGAAACATTTGATGAAGACTGCTTCAAAATTTCTGTCAAGCAATTGAGACATTTTCATCACCTCAATGTTTGCTGTGTTTACTTCATTCCTATTGAGATTGTCTTGACTTTTAAAATCCCTATGATATCCTGGATGCTTATATATTTGTCATACAGATAACTTTCTCTAAATCTCTGATCAGGTGACAGTACTGCACTGCATATGGTGTGAACTTCAGTGTTCCCACTCAGTTCCCTCAAGGCAGCTGATATCATTGGAACCTCCTGGAACCACAGACAGAATAGAGCTAGTTACCAGCTCAAGAAAGGTTAAGTTCTGACTCCTTCACTGACTTCATAAGGTAAATGTACTGGCAAACCTAACAATCAGGAAATCTCCAGCTGGTATGCTTGTGTCTTTGGAGGATTGTTTATCCAAGTGGTTACATAAAGACACCCTTATTTGTTCCCCCTTTTCAATCTTGACTGGAAAGGACATTCTGTGGAGGCAGACTTTGAGTATCTCCCCTGTTTTAACATTCCTCTCCAGTATCATTTCTGACACATATGAGCTTCAGAGAATACCCATGAACCTAACCTAACTACTATGCTCTTTTTTACATCTAAGGTCTGTATACCATTATATTTTGCATATATATATATATATACATATATACATACATATATACATATATATGTATATGTTTTTATTTATTGTGTCAGGAATTATAGTATTTTTCATTTAAATAAGGAAATAAGTCACCTAATAAATGTTCTTTAAATCAAAACATTGTTTTCTAATTTCAAAATTGTAAGAGAGAGCATATTCTTTTCAAAATATAAATTTACTTAAAATGTTACATAACCAATGTTCCCCGTATCCCTTCATAACACTATGTTCTGTTTCTCCTTCCTTGAAAGATATCTTCTTCCCCCAGGTTCCTTACTAGCTAAACAACATCCATAATTATTCTGATCAGAACTCCCATATCTACAGCTTAAAAGCTAACATCCAAATACAAGAAAAAATGCAAAATTTGACTTTTCTGTATTCTGGTTTCCTCCCTCATCCTGAGGGAGAAAAAAAGAGAAGGAAAGAATATGATCAATTTTACTGCAGATAAAACTTTTTATATAAAAGTTAAAACTAAAATTATCCAAAGAAAAACATACACAATGACTTTATATATATAAAAACATTTAATTGTGGATGGTTTACAGTTGCAGAGGTTCTGTTCATTATCATCATGGCAGGAAGCATGACAGCATCCAGGCAGACATGGTGCTGGAGAAGGAACCAAGAGTTGAGCATCTTTTATTATTATTATTATTATTATTATTATTATTATTATTATTATTATTATTAACTTGAGTGTTTCTTATTTACATTTCGAGTGTTATTCCCTTTCCCGGTTTCCGGGCAAAGGTCCCCCTAATCCCTCTCCCGCCCCTTCTTTATGGGTGTTCCCCTCCCCATCCTCCCCCCATTGCCGCCCTCACCCCAACAATCACATTCACGGGGGTTCAGTCTTAGCAGGACCAAGGGCTTCCCCTTCCACTGGTGATCTTACTAGAATATTCATTGCTACCTATGAGGTCAGAGTCCAGGGTCAGTCCATGTATAGTCCTTAGGAAGTGGGTTAGTCCCTGGAAGCTCTGGTTGCTTGGCATTGTTGTTCATATGGGGTCTCGAGCACCTTCAAGCTCTTCCAGTTCTTTCTCTGATTGCTTCAACGGGGGTCCCGTTCTGAGTTCAGTGCTTTGCTGCTGGAATTCGCCTCTGTATTCTGGCTGTGTCTCTCAGGAGCGATCTACATCTGGCTCCTGTCAGGCTGCACTTCTTTGCTTCATCCATCTTGTCTAATTGGATGGCTGTATATGTATGGGCCACATGTGGGGCAAACTCTGAATAGGTGTTGCTTCTGTGTCTGTTTTAATTTTTGCCTGTCTATTCCCTGCCAAGGGTATTCTTGTTCCCCTTTTAAAGAAGGAGTGAAGCATTCACATTTTGATCATCTGTCTTGAGTTTCATTTGTTCTATGCATCTAGGGTAATTCAAGCATTTGGGCTAATAGCCACTTATCAATGAGTGCATACAATGTGTGTTTTTCTGTGACTGGGTTACCTCACTCAGGGTGATAATTTCCAGTTCCAACCATTTGCCTAGGAATTTCATAAAGTCATTGTTTTTGATAGCTGAATAATATTCCACTGTGTAGATGTACCACATTTTCTGTATCCATTCCTCTGTTGAAGGGCATCTGGGTTCTTTCCAGCTTCTGGCTATTATAAATAAGGCTGCTATGAACATAGTGGAGCACGTGTCTTTTTTATATATTGGGACATCTTTTGGGTATATGCCCAAGAGAGGTATAGCTGGATCCTCAGGCAGTTCAATGTCCCATTTTCTGAGGAACCTCCAGACTGATTTCCAGAATGGTTGTACCAGTCTGCAATCCCACCAACAGTGGAGGAGTGTTCCTCTTTCTCCACATCCTCACCAGCATCTGCTGTCACCTGAGTTTTTGATCTTAGCCATTCTCACTGGTGTGAGGTGAAATCTCAGGGTTGTTTTGATTTGCATTTCCCTTATGACTAAAGATGTTGAACATTTCTTTAGGTGTTTCTCAGCCATTCGGCATTCCTCAGCTGTGAATTCTTTGTTTAGCTCTGAACCCCATTTTTAATATGGTTATTTGTCTCCCTGCGGTCTAACTTCTTGAGTTCTTTGTATATTTTGGATATAAGGCCTCTATCTGTTGTAGGATTGGTAAAGATCTTTTCCCAATCTGTTGGTTGCCGTTTTGTCCTAACCACAGTGTCCTTTGCCTTACAGAAGCTTTGCAGTTTTATGAGATCCCATTTGTTGGTTCTTGTTCTTAGAGCATAAGCCATTGGTGTTTTGTTCAGGAAATTTTTTCCAGTGCCCATGTGTTCCAGATGCTTCCCTAGTTTTTCTTCTATTAGTTTGAGTGTATCTGGTTTGATGTGGAAGTCCTTGATCCACTTGGACTTAAGCTTTGTACAGGGTGATAAGCATGGATCGATCTGCATTCTTCTACATGTTGACCTCCAGTTGAACCAGCACCATTTGCTGAAAATGCTATCTTTTTTTCCATTGGATGGTTTTGGCTCCTTTGTCAAAAATCAAGTGCCCATAGGTGTGTGGGTTCATTTCTGGGTCTTCAATTCTGTTCCATTGGTCTATCTGTCTGTCTCTGTACCAATACCATGCAGTTTCTATCACTATTGCTCTGTAATACTGCTTGAGTTCAGGGATAGTGATTCCCCCTGAAGTCCTTTTATTGTTGAGGATAGTTTTAGCTATCCTGGGTTTCTTGTTATTCCAGATGAATTTGCAAATTGTTCTGTCTAACTCTTTGAAGAATTGGATTGGTATTTTGATGGGGATTGCCTTGAATCTGTAGATCGCTTTTGGTAAAATGGCCATTTTTACTATAGTAATTCTGCCAATCCATGAGCATGGGAGATCTTTCCATCTTCTGCGGTCTTCTTCAATTTCTTTCTTCAGAGTCTTGAAGTTCTTATTGTACAGATCTTTTACTTTCTTGGTTAAAGTCACACCGAGATACTTTATATTATTTGGATCCATTATGAAGGGTGTCGTTTCCCTAATTTCTTTCTCGGCTTGTTTCTCTTTTGTGTAGAGGAAGGCTACTGATTTATTTGAGTTAATTTTATACCCAGCCACTTTGCTGAAGTTGTTCATCAACTTTAGTAGTTCTCTGGTGGAACTTTTGGGACCACTTAAATATACTATCATATCATCTGCAAATAGTGATATTTTGACTTCTTCTTTACCAATCTGTATCCGCTTGACCTCCTTTTGTTGTCTGATTGCTCTGGCTAGAACTTCAAGAATTATATTGAATAATTAGGGAGAGAGTGGGCAGCCTTGTCTAGTCCCTGATTTTAGTGGGATTGCTTCAAGTTTCTCTCCATTTAGTTTAATGTTAGCAACTGTTTTGCTGTATATGGCTTTTACTATGTTTAGCTATGGGCCTTGAATTCCTATTCTTTCCAGGACTTTTTATCATGAAGGGGTTTTGAATTTTCTCAAATGCTTTCTCAGCATCTAATGAAATGATCATGTGGTTTTGTTCTTTCAGTTTGTTTATATAATGGATCACGTTGATGGTTTTCCGTATATTAAACCATCCCTGCATGCCTGGGATGAAGCCTACTTGATCATGGTGGATGATTGTTTTGATGTGCTCTTGGATTCGGTTTGCCAGAATTTTATTGAGAATTTTTGCATCGATATTCATAAGGGAGATTGGTCTGAAGTTCTCTTTCTTTGTTGGGTCTTTGTGTGGTTTAGGTATAAGAGTCATTGTGGCTTCATAGAAGGAATTCGGTAGTACTCCATCTACTTCAATTTTGTGGAATAGTTTGGGTAATATTGGTATGAGGTCTTCTATGAAGGTCTGATAGAATTCTGCACTAAACCCGTCTGGACCTGGGCTCTTTTTGGTTGGGAGACCTTTAATGACTGCTTCTAGGAGTTATGGGGTTGTTTAACTGGTTTATCTCTTCCTGATTTAACCTCGGTACCTGGTATCTGTCTAGGAAATTTTCCATTTCCTGCATATTTTTAAGTTTACACAGTGACTTTAAACCTTTATTTTGTTCCAGTTGTCTCTAATTCAGAATAAGGAAATAAAATGCTTTAAGCATTATAACTCACAACAACAGTATAAAATTGTTAGTGAATATGTTTTACAATAACATACATTAAAATACATTATTTTTCTTTGGTGTCTACATTTTATAAATGAAATAAATCTGTAATTGAATGCATTAACACATTTCCGGTCTAAGTGCAATACTCTTGTTAAACTGAACCTACTCTACAGACCCTTAGGCAAAACAGTAGAACAAAAAAATGGATTTTAGTTTAATTTCAAGTTGATTTTAAGTACACATTTTTCAGTCATTTCTATGTCCATCATCCAGTCTCTAAAAGTTCAGTATATTTTGAAGAAATAACTACTGGCACTGAAAGCCAATTATAAAAAATGTAGCTCATTTTACAAGCTTAAAAATAGCATTTAAACCTGTTAACAGGTTTCAATGCTGCAGAGTTTTTGTATGATAGAGGTCTCCTGTTTGACCTGTCTTCTGAGCAGCAGGTAACCTTTATTTGCAATTCTAACTTGAGTGTTTAATCATAACATCAGTCTAAAGAAGCTTGGGAGCTGTACAGTAAACAGAAAACCTCTTTAAAATTTGAAAGTCTGTTATTTCTACTGATACAAGTGCTGGAAAGACTAAAATAGTATAGAGTGGGAAGTTAAGCATGAAGTACAGGGAGTGAATACATATGTATTTAAAACTATTTCAACTGTAGGTACACAGTACTTCTGCTAATTTTATGAGAAGGAAGGGCATTTTGGAGAACATGAGAATTCATGAATTTAAAATGGAAGAGAGGGCATGGTGATTGTAGATATATTTGTGTTGAAAATATTCACATTTGGTAGCTCTATTCGGGTTATCAAATTAATGTCCATTATTATTTTTCTAATTTCTTTAGTGCACCTAGGACAATAATCCATTATGAAATTCTGAATTAAGTTGTGTTTTTACTGTGATTTTTTTAGTAAGAGAACCTTTATAATATAGACTTTTAGAAAGATACTATTCTTTACTTCTGTCTTTTTTGCATATATTGGTTATACACGGTAATGGATTTCATTTTGACATTTACATACACAGTCAAAATGCCTTTCAAATTATTATGATTGAATCCTATGGTCAACAGCCCAGTACTTACTCTCTTTTGTACCTTTTCACTATTGCTTATCCCCTTTTTCGTCACAACTACTTTCATGTCTCTCTCTCTCTCTTTCCCCCTTTCTCCTCCTCCTCCTCCTCCTCTTTCTGCTACTCCTCCTCTCCTTATCCTTCTCCTCCTGTGACCCAATTAGATTCATTAAGGATGCCCATAGGATCATGAGTAAGGGATTGTGAACCAGAGCATAAGTAAGTGGCTAGACTACAGAAGAATTTCTCTCTCCCTGTAGGGAAAGATGAGGCCCCATGAAACATGCTCCCTTCAATTGATAGTCCCAGTCTTTTATTAATTTGCATATTTTTATTTTAATTTTTTGAACATTTTTATTTATATTTTAATGTTAATCCCTTTCCTCTGTCCATGAACGCCCTATCCCCTCCCACTCCCCTTCTTCTACAAGGCTGTTCCCCTCCCCATCCACCACCATTCCCATGCCCCCCCGACATTCCCCTATACTGGAGGGTCCAGCCTTGGCAGGACCTAGAGCTTCTTCCTTTGGTGTTCAATAAGGCCATCATATGCTGCTGGAGCCATGGGTCTGTTTAACTCTTTGGGTAGTGGTTTAGTCCCTGGGAGCTTTGGTTGGTTGGTATAATTGCTCTTACGGGTTGCAAGCCCCTTCAGTTCCTTCAATATTTTCTCTAATTCTTCCAACAGGAACTCCGTTCTCAGTTCGATGGTTTGCTGCCGTTCGCTTCTGTATTTGACGTGCTCTGTCTGTGCCTCTCAGAAGACAGCTCTATCAGGCTCCTGTCAGCATGCACTTCTTGGCTTCATCAATATTATCTACTTTTGGTCGCTGTATATAATGGGCTGTATACACATGTGAGGCAGGCTCTGAATGGCTATTCGTTCATTCTCTGCTCCAAAATTTGTCTCCATATCCCCTCCTATGAATATTTTTGTTCCCCCTTTTAAGAAGAATTGAAACATCTACACTTTGGTCATCCTTCTTCTTGAGCTTCATGTGGTCTGTGAATTGTATGTTGGGTGATTTGAGCTTTTGGGCTAATATCCATTTATCAGTGAGTGCATGCCATGTGTGTTTTACTGTGATTTGTTTACGTCACTTAGGATATTTTCTTTTTTTTTTTTTTATTATTAACTTGAGTATTTCTTATATACATTTCGAGTGTTATTCCCTTTCCCAGTTTCCGGGCAAACATCCCCCTCCCCCCTCCCCTTCCTTATGGGTGTTCCCCTCCCAACCCTCCCCCCATTGCCGCCCTCCCCCCATAGTCTAGTTCACTGGGGGTTCAGTCTTAGCAGGACCCAGGGCTTCCCCTTCCACTGGTGCTCTTACTAGGATATTCATTGCTACCTATGGGGTCAGAGTCCAGGGTCAGTCCATGTATAGTCTTTAGGTAGTGGCTTAGTCCCTGGAAGCTCTGGTTGCTTGGCATTGTTGTACATATGGGGTCTCGAGCCCCTTCAAGCTCTTCCAGTTCTTTCTCTGATTCCTTCAACGGGGGACCTATTCTCAGTTCAGTGGTTTGCTGCTGGTATTCGCCTCTGTATTTGCTGTATTCTGGCTGTGTCTCTCACGAGCGATCTACATCCGGTTCCTGTCGGTCTGCACTTCTTTGCTTCATCCATCTTGTCTAATTGGATGGCTGTATATGCATGGGCCACATGTGGGGCAGGCTCTGAATGGGTGTTCCTTCAGTCTCTGTTTTAATCTTTGCCTCTCTCTTCCCTGCCAAGGGTATTCTTGTTCCCCTTTTAAAGAAGGAGTGAACCATTCACATTTTGATCATCTGTCTTGAGTTTCATTTGTTCTAGGCATTTAGGGTATTTCAAGCATTTGGGCTAATAGCCACTTATCAGTGAGTGAATACCATGTATGTCTTTCTGTGTTTGGGTTAGCTCACTCAGGATGATATTTTCCAGTTCCAGCCATTTGCCTACGAATTTCATAAAGTCATTGTTTTTGATAGCTGAGTAATATTCCATTGTGTAGATGTACCACATTTTCTGTATCCATTCCTCTGTTGAAGGGCATCTGGGTTCTTTCCATTTTCTGGCTATTATAAATAAGACTGCAATGAACATAGTGGAGCACGTGTCTTTTTTATATGTTGGGGCATCTTTTTGGGTATATGCCCAAGAGAGGTATAGCTGGATCCTCAGGCAGTTCAATGTCCAATTTTCTGAGGATCCTCCAGACTGATTTCCAGAATGGTTGTACCAGTTTGCAATCCCACCAACAATGGAGGAGTGTTCCTCTTTCTCCACATCCTCGCCAGCATCTGTTGTCCCCTGAGTTTTTGATCTTAGCCATTCTCACTGGTGTGAGGTGAAATCTCAGGGTATTTTCTAGTTCTATTCATTTGCCCATGAATTTCATGAAGTTTTTGATAGCTGAGTAGTACTCCATTGTGTAGATGTACCACATTTTCTGTATCCATTCCTCTATTGAAGGGCATCTGGGTTCTTTCTAGCTTCTGACTCTTATAAATGAGGCTGTTATGAACATAGTGGAGCATGTGTCTTTGTTATATGTTGGGGCATCTTTTGGGTATATCCCCAGGAGAGATATAGCTGGGTCCTCAGGTAGTGCAATGTCCAATTTTCTGAGAAACTTCCAGACTGATTTCCAGAATGGTTGTACCAGTCTGCAATCCCAACAGCAATGGAGGAGTGTTCCTCTTTCTCCACCATTCTGACTTGTATAAGGTAGAATCACAGGGTTGTTTTGATTTACATTTCCCTGATGACTAAGGATGTTGAACATTTCTTTATGTACTTCTCAGCCATTCAATATTCCTCAGCTGAGAATTCTTGGTTTAGCTCTGTAGCCCGATTTTAAGTCCCAGTCTTAAGCAGTTTTTGCAGATGATTACAGCTTTTGTGATTTCAAAAGTAAAACCACTATGCCATGTGTTAAATTCAGTATTTCATATTGCTACCCTCATGTCCTTCATCTCTTACAGTCTTTTTGCTTCTGTGATGTTTGCTGAACCTTGAAGTGGGCATTCAACAGTCAAGCATTCTTAATAGTGTAAGCTACAGTTCTGGTTATGTGTAAAGTAGTGATTTGTTCCTGTATTTTCAATATAAGATTATGGACTGACTCATAACCAAGTTCTTAATAACAGTTTTTATTTCTTTCTACTACTATTACTTCTCTTGTGTAATATCCTTCTTACTAGTTACCAGATACATAACCTGAAAGGTGGTTTTTTTTTTTGAGCCATGTAATTTGTCTCTTCAAATCCAACTAATCCTTAGGATAGGTTTAGTCATGTGCTCATGAACATAGCTCTTAAGATTTGAACGTTGGCAACTTGACTAATTAATTCCATTGCACTCCTTTAGTCAATACTTAGCTAAACCCAGATTACTCAGCAAAACTGATGAAGTCATTATATGAGATAAAAGATTGCTGACAAGCCACAGCTCCCCATGAGATAATTTATTGAGAATTGTCCTTAGCCAGGAAAAGTCACCTGTCCAGAGATCATGTTCCTTTTCAGCATTGATTGATATATAAGATTATAGACCCTTGCCTGAAAGTACAAATTGGTGTAGCCTCCGAAGGGTCAGTCGCTGCTCATGTAAATGGCAGATATCTTGTGTAGCTTCAGTGAAGTCCTGTTCTTCCTCTGCCAAGTCTTATTCCATTTATACTTCAGACCTGTTTATTGAGAAACACAACTTGTTGCAGAAATGTTAATAGTTGTGCTATACAAAGCTTTTGAAGAGATTTTTGGAACTGGACCACCAAACTGTTACTGGTAAGGAGAATACAATTGTTGGTGTTACCCTGGGTACAACTAGATGGAAGCTTAATGGAGAAATTCTGTTCTTTGAACTTTCAGTTTAGAGTGAATTGAATGTGGTACTCATACAATAAATCTAGTAATGTGCTTAAGGTATCATTTTTGTGCCTTTAGGCTACTCAAGAACTAAAGGGAAATAGATTATGGCTATTGATGGGATGCTATAAAAAGACATAATGAAAAAATTGTGGTTAATTACTATATAAAAGTGCAAAACAAACCCCTCCTTTTTGAGGCATGTAAGGAAATTTGAGCAACCCTACAGCTAAAGATGAAGGAACATAAAAAGAAAAGTGGTACAATTCCCTGTCTAGTCAAGCCTGTAAAATATGCCAGTGCTGTATTTAGTAATGTGAATAATCCTGAGTACAACTCATGGATGTGTGCATGGCATCTTTAATGTCTAGATGTCCCTAAACTTCCTTTCTGAGAATGCAGAAATTACCAACTCTTCCTTGGTAATGAAATTGCATCTTTTAGCTTGATACCATGCAGACATTGTTCACCAACACCGCAACATAAACCATTGAAGATCTCCATCAAGCAGCTGGAGAGATAGCTTGGTAGGGAGGAGTGTTTGTTTCTATTGTAGAGGAGCGGAGTTTGGTTGCCCACAGATCAGCAGCTCACAACTGCTTTTACCTCCAACCCCAGTGGATACAATATGCTTATCTGGCTTGTTGAGCAACTGTATATACACATATACAAACATAAGCACATATACAAACATACACACTCACATACAGGAATAAATTAAGTCTACAAATTAAAAATGTCTGTTATTGGGGTTCCTCACTGATGTCCTAATAAATTAGAGATTTCTCCTTGTGATACTGCCTCAAGAAATTTATTTAGTCACTGAGCATCTACGCAAGAATCATACAAGGCCAGCAACTGTTATAGGTAAGATTTGTAGGAATACCCTTTTACTTTAATCAAGGAAGGATTACCAAGAGTTTTGTGACATAGTGGCAATGGAGAATGAATGCTAACCATGTAGTTATAAATGATGTCTGAAGTGCAATGCTCTTGGTTGAGGCAGTCCAGGTCAACTCAGTGCTATCTTCCATGACCTCGCTACCCTGGATTCAGAAGTTAGAAGCTGTATCAATAGTTATGAGATCACTGCTACACATCCATCAGCTTTCTGTGTTGCATCAATGCAATGGCATTGAAACCTATTATGTTACAAGATACTACAAATCTTAATTGCTCAGCAAAAGTTTGATCAGAGTCAAACCTTATTCTATCAGTTAGAAATGATAGATAATCACAAACTTTTATCACAAATCTGTTGCCTTGATAAGTCAATAAAAGAATTGTTTTTTTAATATTTTTGAAGACTTCTAATGCATACATTCAGTCACATGAAATACATTATATCAGTTTTCAGGTGACTTAGCTTTTAATATACTTAATAATTAAAATTCAAGGTTGATCTTTCATCTCATTTTCACAACAGCAGATGCACGATCATATATGAATATCAGAACTGCTGCTCAAGCCCAGGAGACAGGAACAAGTTCTTCAGCAATAGGTTTTCTTCCTGCGATATTGGAGAGGTGATGCCACTGAGTCACTACGAGAAGAGATAGTTTAATTAATGAAACAATGAAAGAATATATTTAGGGCAATTTTCTGAAGAGTTAGTGTATTCTATTTAAGGGCCATTTTCCACACTACTGTTGTGTACAGGGGTTAATGAAGAAAAAATGAAAATAAAGAAAGGTAAGAATCTTTAGCAGGCTGCTAAGAAAGTCTTTTCCTTACTGAAATATCTATTGTTTAATTTTATTATTTTAAGACCTCCTAATGAATTATTGTTCATTAAATTTTACTTTCAAAGTAAACTGGCTGTAGTAAACTTCTCATTGTAAAGATGTTTTGTAATAGAACTTGACCCATATCATTATATGATGTCTTTTCTTAATAATTTAACAAACATTGACTTCCTGGTGTGAAAAGAGCCAATTAAAGTCATTTTAAAAATGCAAAAGTTTCTCTGGGCTGCTATCAATTTTAAATAAGGGCTCTATGTAATAACCTGCAGCTCAGTGTTTTTCTATGTGAAATTTCAGTTAATCTCACAGTAATTATACTTTTCCATCACTTTCCTCCATTGACTTGATATTTCAACTCATCTACAATCTTCCTTCTGCCTAGGCATGAAAACATATAAAAAGTCACAGTGAAGGATTTCATTTCTAGTTGTTTTTATAATCTCTGAATCAAATTTATATGTGGCTTTTATTTTTCTACCTTTCTTTTATAACTAAGAGAAGTATCAACAGACTAGAACACATATTCACTCTTAGTTTAATGTGCCTAATGTCCAGGAAAAGCATTGCTAGCTTTAGTATCTCTCAGAGACTGATAGTAAACTTAGAAATGAAACAATCTAAAGATACTAGAAAGAAATGGATCTTGAAGGAGAAAAGTCAGTTAATAAGGTTGGACGAATAAACAAACTCTGTTCCTAAGAGGGATGCTTAGTTTTGAGGGTTTTGAGTAGGGCTGTAAAGAACTGTTAACTTTGAGATGCTGCTGAACTCTCCTGAGCTTCACCAGATGACATGTTAGATATAAACAGACTAAGCATCTAACAGATAAGTTTTCTGATTACAATATATTTTGAAAGTGACACAAAGCCTGGGTATCCGGATAACAGCCTATGTCCTTGTTATGCTTATTCTGACTCCTGACTGTAGCTCATTAGAGACTGAGTTAGGCCAGAGTTGAACTTCAGTATAGCTTTTGTATTTCAAAATTAAAAGTCCAGTTAACATCCTGCTACCTTCCTTTATATGAGTATCTGCAATGCTGAACAAACAAGTATAATAGTTTTCAAAATATCAAAGTTTATATGATTAATTTCTGAAGACACCCAGAAGAACCAATCAGTAAAAAGCTCCTACTTACCTACCTAGTTAAATGTGATATGTTACTATGTCAATTAAGTGTTTCTAATTTAGGAAGACCACCAGATATCCAACAATGCTTTACATCTTTTTTAAACTACCAATAAACCCATGACTATGCTTTCGGAAGCAGCTTGGGTCAGATTTATTTGTCAATACAGGAAATGTAGTTTCACTACTTCTGGGTACTTGGCAGATCTACTGGATTACTCCCTGATAGGAAGTAAAACAAAATTAAAAACGTAGTAGAGAATGACAAAGCCATTTCTCCCACTTCAGTCTAGTACACTACAGAGCTGGTGGGCTGTAAAAAAATCAGGGATTTTTTGGCAAAAGTTAAGTACAAGCAGTTAAGTTTTGCAGCCGTGGCTGGGCAGATGCTTGGCAGTGACCTAGGGGCATGTGTGTTGCTTCAGAAAGTATTCCTGAGGGAAAAAATAAAAGTGAAGTAGAGAAGTAGATGAGCTGAGTGACTGTGATGCAGTCGATGCACCCAGTACGATGATGTGTTTGCACAACCTGCACGATTTAGTGGGAGAGCCCAGCAATGATGTTGTCTGAGGGATATGGGAGAAGCTGAAAATAAGAATATCCAGAGGCTAACTGCAGAAGTAAATCAAGTAAGAAGAGCATACAAAAGCAGCGTGGAATATTCTATCTCATATTTGTCCAGATTTATGAGAAAGTCATGAAAATCCATGGCACAGCTCCCTTAACATGTTGATTCTGGCTGCCTCCTTACAGTACAGCTCCCTTAGGCAGATGAATCTTTCAAAAATGAAAATGGCAATAATTCTATGGTATTATCATTACTATTTATGTTTTATAAGATAGAAGATTTATAAAGTTTGTATTCATTATTCTTCAGATGTCTCATTAATATATTTTAATAATCAGTTACGATGTTCTGCTCAAGGTGTGTCAGCAAGCTCTTGAATTCACTGAAGGGTCAATGTTTCTTCTTGTCTAAAATACATACTTCAATTTTTGTTGTGATTTCATTGGAACATTCCTTCTCATCATATACAAAATCATAGTAATTGTTCAAATACATGCAGTGAACAATTATGAGCCTTTCATTTCTGTGTTATGGATGTCCCACTGGTATCAGATGTTGTAAGGCTTATTGCATATCTAAAACGTGAGGAGGCAGTGAATATCTACATATATTAAAACCAAACTTCCCAATGATCACAGAATGTATTTGTAGTTGTACTTTATATTTGAGAAGATAAATATTCAAAATATTATGTGAAAATATTATGACATAATTTCATAATAAGATCATCTTTTTACATAGAATTGGATATTCTTTAAAGGTAGGTATAGGCTTTTCTAAAATTTATCATTAGGAGACTTTGCCCTGTGTGAATATAAAATAGTATATCTACAAATCGAGTGCTCCTATGCCTTCAGTGACATGGTCTGACATTGATTTGTTTTTTGTTTTGTATTGATGTGTACATGGTATGTACATGGTGGGGAGTTTTCATAATTTTCTATAATTTCTACCTTATCTTAGAAAATATTTGACTGAGCTCATCTTCTGCATGGCTCTATGTCTTTTGTCATTCCCCAGATTATCTGGATTTAAGCATATCTTTAATAGCTCTCCATCCAATCTTGATTTTGCTAGATCAGATTAGCTATAAATTCACAGAAATAATTACATGAGGAAAATTCCTTATGTCTTAGAAACAAACAAATAACTGTTAAAGAAGTCTTTCAATCAACATGCCCTGGGTATTTTGAATATGTTTTCTCTTATGAGCACTGGTTTTGTTATCCTACTCTAGGATGTCTCAAATTTTGTATTATCTAAAATTTAATCTCACAAGTACTCATTGTAGGGAGATGTCAAACTACGCCATAGACTTACAACATTTTGCCAAACCTCTACAATCTCTCATCAAATTTATGACATTGAAAAATATTATCAGAAACTGACAAATATCCTCTATTTTATAGCTTCTCTATGCCTTCTCCGCCCAAGAATCATCTACATGGTCTAGAATATATATATATATATATATATATATATATATATATATATATATATATATATATATACTATATATATATAGATAGATAGATAGATATAGCTCAACAGGTATGTAGTAATTTTATCTTGTTTTATTTTGATACAAAGCTAGCATTGCTATAATATAATGAATATAACATATTACCCATCTGAATGTTATTGTAATTATATCCTGGTAAAGAACTTTATTCTTAAATAATTACTTACTTTAAAATCTTAATACTATTAGATTTTGTTTCAGAAGAAAATGTAAAACTAGGAATATAGCCAAAGAACTCAGTACACTACAGAGATATTTGCTAAGCCTTGTTCATCATTGTTCAATTAATAATAATCAGTTTGTAATAGACGATGATCTACGCAGAGAATCACAACTGTTCAAAGTATAGAGAATAACAGAGTGCAGAATATTTAGCCTTAAGTAGAACATAGATATCATACCATTTTTTCAACAGTTCAGAGATCCCTGTGGAAAAAGAAGGAAAATAAATGTAAGGGGCAAAGATGTTGGAGGATTACAAGGAAAAAGGTGTCTTCTAAGCATAGGAGTGCAGCTACACATATGAACATATAGCAGTTGTTATAGGATGCACAAGACTTGTGCTAGACTAAGACAAGCCAAATTTCAGCACAGAGAGGGAAGCTGGACAGGAAGCTTCATCCCTGTCCAGACAAAGACATAATTTCAATTCTTAATGGAAATGGAACTCCATAATAAGTGGACCACAATCTAGTTGAAAAGCACACATTAAATAGTATTAGGACAGTCTAAATTGGCTTTGATTGAAAAATATAAGAAAAATGATACTCATTGAGTGAGAAGGGAAGGGAGAGTTGGAGATCTGGGAAACATTGTCAGAAGGGAAGAAGAATATGATAACAACTTATATAAAACTCCCTAAAACTTAAAAAAGTTATGAGGTAGAATGTAGAAGAGAACTTATCTCCACATGTATGCTATTACATTAATATGCAAATATCTAAAGATGTATATACATGCATATATACATTTACATATACAGAGAGAAAAATCCCTCTTAGTATGATTCAAAGTATGGTGGATTATTTTGTGATCCAAAGATTTGTTGTCTGAAAACCTCAAGTCAATGGTTTCAAAGCCAATTTTAGGCACATGGTTATTTTAGGCCCAAACTGACCTTCAAGAGATCTTGTCTAAAAAGGAATCCAAAACAAGAAACAAAATTTAAAAGAATGAAGGTATTTAAGGAAGTATACTGGTTTCAATCATTCAGTCACTGGAAGGAGTAATCATTGTAACACATAACATGTTTGGATTTTAAATACAAAGACATAATTACTGTGCCTTAAGACATAATAGACATTATTTAATGACTACTTTTAAATACTGACTTAAAGACATAATGTGTCTTGTGATATTATCATAACTGAAATGACCCTAACTAGGACAGCAAAATGCTCCCAGAGAATTACCATATGACCGAAACTTAATTGATATGGTGACCCCTGAAAAGGTATGAACTTGCTGAGTTTGGAAATTCAGTACTTAAAGATAATGATAAAGATGAAATAGCTCTCCTGTGTTGATTAGTGCTCTGTGGTGTGCCTAACACCTTCATTTGCCTTGGGTCTGACTTTGTAATTTCCATTTCATCTTTCTTATTCAATATAATCATTCAACAGCTTTCCTAGATTACTTTATTAATATTTTAGAAACATAATAGTATAAATAGGGGGAGGAAAGACTTCTCTAAATTTTGTTAGGCAAGAATGTCTAATCTGACAGCCTTCTACATCCAAATCCTTAAGCATTCAATAAATTACATCATGTTGTTTTAGTATTTCAGTTTATGAACCTAGTTGACAACTTGTGGAATCAGGTAACAGAAAGGAAAGAAAAGAATCAGTGAATTGAAAGAAAGATGCAAAATAGCCTTGAAATATATTTTGCATTGAGAGCAGGGTTCTATACACTGTGATAGAGAATTAGTGCATTATGTAAAAGATCATGCAAACTAAAACCAAGTCTTATCCACATGTAGTCAATCATTTCAAAAGAGAAAAACAAAAGTAAAACAACAATAACAAAACAAACACCTAAACCCCATGCATCCATCTCTCTATACTTAACTGTTTTTCTGTGCATAAATGTTAGCCAGAATACTCTGAAGACCAGAGTCTTTAGAATTTATGTTGGATTGAGCATTTCTGAGTTACAGATCATTATTTGTAAAGTTAAATTGTGCTAAATTTAAGTTGTCAATAGTTTTATGCCTTGTCTAGTTTTATGTCAACTTAAACAAGCTAGAGTCATCAGAAAGGAGGGAGCCTGAATTGCAAATATGCTTCTATAACATCAGGCGGTAGGCAAGCCTGTACAGCATTTTTCTTAATAAGTTATTGTGTGGAAGAGCTCAGCCCGTAGGAATGGTTCTACCTCTGGGCTGGTGTTAAGAAAGCAGGTTGAGCAAGTCATGTTGAGTAAGCCAGTAAGCAGCACTACTCCATAGCCTTTGTATAGGTTCCAGACTCCGTATCCTACCCTGTGTGGTGGACTTCCCTCAGTGATGGACTGTTACCTGGCAATATAAGTCAAATTCCTTCCCAAGGAGGTCATGATGTTTTATCAGAGCAACAGTAACCCTAGCTAGGGCCTTTGCTTTCTGACCAGTAGAAAGCAGCTATCTAGGAGAGTATATTAGTATCATATTCTCTGGAAAAGTTGAAAGGAATTATTGGTAAGTAATGTGAAGGATATTTCAAATGACACGCCATGGTTAATGGATCTAATAATATGGATATATACCTTTCCAAACAACAATGTGACTGTGGAGAAAAAGAAGTTAAGAAGATAAAAGTTACAAATTCAGTTTTGATAAGCATTCAAGTTGAGGTATTATGAAATGTCTCAGTAGAAGTTCTTACAGCTGTTTAGATTTATGTTGCTGAACCTGACTGAGGTGACAGGCATTGTTAAATGTTTGAAATTTAAATTGCTCAAATATTATATTCAGGAAAAGCTTTACAAAATGACTACAATTTTATGTAGTCTTATTTACAGTGAAGTCAAGGAGACATTAGAAATGTTTGTTAATTTTTTTTAACCACATTGAATTCATAAAACAATTTTATGAGAAAGGAGAATATCATTTCTCAAACCCCCAACAATTAATTAAAATATACTATTCACTAGCAGACTACAGACAGCAAACAATAAAAGTGCAAAATCTAACCATGGGAGCATTATACCTTTTATGGAGTAATATTTGATTGATCTTGGCATGCTTCTCCCACAGATTTGAGCCAGGATTTGAACCTTTATATGCTGCTGTTGATTTCCACTGATTATCTGGAAACTTAATTTTATGGGTACTCATTCTGTTTCTTGTTTTGTTTTCTTAAATACATGTACATTTAATCTTCTTTTAAAATCTGCTATTCACTGTTAAATAGCACGACAGTGCCATCCTAAAGCAAGCTCTAGCACACAGTCCAAAATAAAAACTGTATACTCCACCATTTACTCTTTAGGGTTTTTGTTGTTGTTGTTGGTTGTTGTTGTTGTTGTTGTTGTTGTTGTTGTTGTTTGGCTTTTCAATGGTTTGTGACTTCTTCATCTTTATAGACCTGCTGACTTGCACAGTATAATTGCTGCTGAAAATAATATAGCATCTCTTTAAACGTATTGTTTGTTGACTTTTTCACTAAAATTATTCAATTGTCCAACACATGATGATAAGGTGAAGAGGTCTTTGAAAGATGAAACATTTAAAAATCAGGATCTAATTATGTGGATTAGCTGTTGCTAATGATGGTAATTTGATAAAGATCATTTTTAAATACTTACTTTAATCCTTGAACAATATGTTTTATATTTTAAAGAAAAACAACTGCTCAAATCTCTAAATTATGTATAACTTTTGGAAAGTAATTTTTGACAAGATTTATTTTCATACTGTACAGTGATTCATACTGTACATTTCCACCCCTCTTTAAAGCATTACATTTTCTACATCGCTGGTACTGACCATACTTCCATGGTACTCTTCTTTTTATATGCATTAAAATATCTTTTAAATGCATTAAATATCAGGAATGTAGCATTATACATATGGTTTTATTTCTTAGGTCATAATACAGTACATGTCTAATTAAATAAACAAAAGTAATTTTATCTTTATATTTAATAATCGGTATCTCTTATAAAATAGATCATGGATTATTGACTCTAATAGGTATATTTGCTTCATACCATTCACAAATATCCCTCCAAGTCAAATAAAACTACTAGCATTTGACCGCCTACTCCAATCCATTTCCATGTAAGACATTTCTTGATAATGACAACAGTCAGTTCTCAACATGTATCGTACCATCATGAGAAGCTTCCTACTGTGTTCTTTTGCCTTCTGCATCCTACGAAATCCAGCTACTCATTTTATTGCAAGGCTCTTGTTCCATCTCTTCTCCATAACCTGTCTCCCATAAGATATATTTGATATTCTTAGAAATATCATGTTACCTTTTGCTCTTTATCTTCATTATCTATCAGATGATTTAAATAAGGCACAGAATTCTGATTCTTTAGGGTATAAAACTTCTTCTGTATTTGGAGACATTTAGATTCCAGTTTCCCTTCCTTGTCAATGAAATTGGACATTTATTCATGAGTTTTTTTTTAAATATTTCTAGTTTAATATCACAATCAAGTCAATAACATGAATTAATCACTTTCATTACAAATACAGTTGCTATAGGCCAATCCTTTTTTTTTTTTTTATTAACTTGAGTATTTCTTATATACATTTCGAATGTTATTCCCTTTCCCGGTTTCCGGGCAAATATCCCCCTCCCCCCTCCCCTTCCTTATGGGTGTTCCCCTCCCAACTCTCCCCCCATTGCCGCCCTCCCCCCATAGACTAGTTCACTGGGGGTTCAGTCTTAGCAGGACCCAGGGCTTCCCCTTCCACTGGTGCTCTTACTAGGATATTCATTGCTAAATATGGGGTCAGAGTCCAGGGTCAGTCCATGTATAGTCTTTAGGTAGTGGCTTAGTCCCTGGAAGCTCTGGTTGCTTGGCATTGTTGTACTTTTGGGGTCTCGAGCCCCTTCAAGCTCTTCCAGTTCTTTCTCTGATTCCTTCAACAGGGGACCTATTCTCAGTTCAGTGGTTTGCTGCTGGCATTCGCCTCTGTATTTGCTGTATTCTGGCTGTGTCTCTCAGGAGCGATCTACATCCGGCTCCTGTCGGTCTACACTTCTTTGCTTCATCCATCTTGTCTAATTGGGTGGCTGTATATGTATGGGCCACATGTGGGGCAGGCTCTGAATGGGTGTTCCTTCAGTCTCTGTTTTAATCTTTGCCTCTCCCTTCCCTGCCAAGGGTATTCTTTTTCCTCATTTAAAGAAGGAGTGAAGCATTCACATTTTGATCATCCGTCTTGAGTTTCGTTTGTTCTACGGATCTAGGGTAATTCACGCATTTGGGCTAATAGCCACTTATCAATGAGTGCATACCATGTATGTCTTTCTGTGATTGGGTTAGCTCACTCAGGATGATCTTTTCCAGTTCCAACCATTTGCCTACGAATTTCATAAACTCGTTGTTTTTGATAGCTGAGTAATATACCATTGTGTAGATGTACCACATTTTCTGTATCCATTCCTCTGTTGAAGGGCATCTGGGTTCTTTCCATTTTCTGGCTATTATAAATAAGGCTGCGATGAACATAGTGGAGCACGTGTCTCTTTTATATGTTGAGGCATCTTTTGGGTATATGCCCAAGAGAGGTATAGCTGGATCCTCAGGCAGTTCAATGTCCAATTTTCTGAGGAACCTCCAGACTGATTTCCAGAATGGTTTTACCAGTCTGCAATCCCACCAACAATGGAGGAGTGTTCCTCTTTCTCCACATCCTCGCCAGCATCTGTTGTCACCTGAGTTTTTGATCTTAGCCATTCTCACTGGTGTGAGGTGAAATCTCAGGGTTGTTTTGATTTGCATTTCCCTTATGACTAAAGATGTTGAACATTTCTTTAGGTGTTTCTCAGCCATTCGGCATTCCTCAGCTGTGAATTCTTTGTTTAGCTCTGAACCCCATTTTTTAATAGGGTTATTTGTTTCCCTGCGGTCTAACTTCTTGAGTTCTTTGTATATTTTGGATATAAGGCCTCTATCTGTTGTAGGATTGGTAAAGATCTTTTCCCAATCTGTTGGTTGCCGTTTTGTCCTAACCACAGTGTCCTTTGCCTTACAGAAGCTTTGCAGTTTTATGAGATCCCATTTGTCGATTCTTGATCTTAGAGCATAAGCCATTGGTGTTTTGTTCAGGAAATTTTTTCCAGTGCCTATGTGTTCCAGATGCTTCCCTAGTTTTTCTTCTATTAGTTTGAGTGTGTCTGGTTTGATGTGGAGGTCCGTGATCGACTTGGACTTAAGCTTTGTACAGGGTGATAAGCATGGATCGATCTGCATTCTTCTACATGTTGCCCTCCAGTTGAATCAGCATCATTTGCTGAAAATGCTATCTTTTTTCCACTGGATGGTTTTGGCTCCTTTGTCAAAAATCAAGTGACCATAGGTGTGTGGGTTCATTTCTGGGTCTTCAATTCTATTCCATTGGTCTGTCTGTCTGTCTCTGTACCAATACCATGCAGTTTTTATCACTATTGCTCTGTAATACTGCTTGAGTTCAGGGATAGTGATTCCCCCTGAAGTCCTTTTATTGTTGAGGATAGCTTTAGCTATCCTGGGTTTTTTGTTATTCCACATGAATTTGCAAATTGTTCTGTCTAACTCTTTGAAGAATTGGATTGGTATTTTGATGGGGATTGCATTGAATCTGTAGATTGCTTTTGGTAAAATGGCCATTTTTACTATATTAATCCTGCCAATCCATGAGCATGGGAGATCTTTCCATCTTCTGAGGTCTTCTTCAATTTCTTTCCTCAGTGTCTTGAAGTTCTTATTGTGCAGATCTTTTACTTGCTTGGTTAAAGTCACACCGAGGTACTTTATATTATTTGGGCCTATTATGAAGGGTGTCATTTCCCTAATTTCTTTCTCGGCTTGTTTCTCTTTTGTATAGAGGAAGGCAACTGATTTATTTGAGTTAATTTTATACCCAGCCACTTTGCTGAAGTTGTTTATCAGCTTTAGTAGTTCTCTGGGGGAACTTTTGGGATCACTTAAATATACTATCATGTCATCTGCAAATAGTGATATTTTGACCTCTTCTTTTCCGATCTGTATCCCCTTGATCTCCTTTTGTTGTCTGGTTGCTCTGGCTAGAACTTCAAGAACTATATTGAATAAGTAGGGAGAGAGTGGGCAGCCTTGTCTAGTCCCTGATTTTAGTGGGATTGCTTCAATTTTCTCTCCATTTAGTTTAATGTTAGCAACTGGTTTGCTGTATATGGCTTTTTCTATGTTTAGGTATGGGCCTTGAATTCCTATTCTTTCCAGGACTTTTATCATGAAGGGGTGTTGAATTTTGTCAAATGCTTTCTCGGCATCTAATGAAATGATCATGTGGTTTTGTTCTTTCAGTTTGTTTATATAATGGATCACGTTGATGGTTTTCCGTATATTAAACCATCCCTGCATGCCTGGGATAAAGCCTACTTGACCATGGTGGATGATTGTTTTGATGTGCTCTTGGATTCGGTTTGCCAGAATTTTGTTGAGTATTTTTGCATTGATATTCATAAGGGAAATTGGTCTGAAGTTCTCTTTCTTTGTTGTGTCTTTGTGTGGTTTAGGTATAAGAGTAATTGTGGCTTCGTAGAAGGTATTCTGTAGTGATCCATCTGTTTCAATTTTGTGGAATAGTTTGGATAATATTGGTATGAGGTCTTCTATGAAGGTTTGATAGAATTCTGCACTAAACCCGTCTGGACCTGGGCTCTTTTTGGTTGGGAGACCTTTAATGACTGCTTCTATTTCCTTAGGAGTTATGGGGTTGTTTAACTGGTTTATCTGTTCCTGATTTAACTTTGATACCTGGTATCTGTCTAGGAAATTGTCCATTTCCTGAAGATTTTCAAATTTTGTTGAATATAGGTTTTTATAGTAAGATCTGATGATTTTTTGAATTTCCTCTGAATCTGTAATTATGTCTCCCTTTTCATTTCTGATTTTGTTAATTTGGACGCACTCTCTGTGTCCTCTCGTTAGTCTGGCTAAGGGTTTATCTATCTTGTTGATTTTCTCAAAGAACCAACTTTTGGTTCTGTTGATTCTTTCTATGGTCCTTTTTGTTTCTACTTGGTTGATTTCAGCTCTGAGTTTGATTATTTCCTCCCTTCTACTCCTCCTGGGTGTATTTGCTTCTTTTTGTTCTAGAGCTTTTAGGTGTGCTGTCAAGCTGCTGACACATGCTCTTTCCTGTTTCTTTCTGCAGGCACTCAGCGCTATGTGTTTTCCTCTTAGCACAGCTTTCATTGTGTCCCATAAGTTTGGGTATGTTGTATCTTCATTTTCATTAAATTCTAAAAAGTTTTTAATTTCTTTCTTTATTTCTTCCTTGACCAGGTTATCATTGAGTAGAGCATTGTTCAATTTCCACGTATATGTGGGCATTCTTCCCTTATTGTTATTGAAGACCAGTTTTAGGCCGTGGTGGTCCGATAGCACGCATGGGATTATTTCTATCTTTCTGTACCTGTTGATGCCCATTTTTTGAAGAATTATATGGTCAATTTTGGAGAAAGTACCATGAGGAGCTAAGAAGAAGGTATATCCTTTTGCTTTAGGATAGAATGTTCTATAAATATCCGTTAAGTCCATTTGGCTCATGACTTCTCTTAGTCTGTCGACATCACTGTTTAATTTCTGTTTCCATGATCTGTCCATTGATGAGAGTGGGGTGTTGAAGTCTCCCACTATTATTGTGTGAGGTGCAATGTGTGTTTTGAGCTTTAGTAAGGTTTCTTTTACGTATGTAGGTGCCCTTGTATTTGGGGCATAGATATTTAGGATTGAGAGTTCATCTTGGTGGATTTTTCCTTTGATGAATATGAAGTGTCCTTATCTTTTTTGATGACTTTTAGTTGGAAATTGATTTTATTTGATATTAGAATGGCTACTCCAGCTTGCTTCTTCTGACCATTTGCTTGGAAAGTTGTTTTCCAGCCTTTCACTCTGAGGTAGTGTCTGTCTTTGTCTCTGAGGTGTGTTTCCTGTAGGCAGCAGAATGCAGGGTCCTCGTTGCGTATCCAGTTTGTTAATCTATGTCTTTTTATTGGGGAGTTGAGGCCATTGATATTGAGAGATATTAAGGAATAGTGATTATTGTTTCCCTTTATATTCATATTTGGCTGCGAGATTATGTTTGTGTGCTTTCATTCTCTTTGTTTTGTTGCCAAGACGATTAGTTTCTTGCTTCTTCTAGGGTATAGCTTGCCTCCTTATGTTGGGCTTTACCATTTATTATCATTTGTAGTGCTGGATTTGTAGAAAGATATTGTGTAAATTTGGTTTTGTCATGGAATATCTTGGTTTCTCCATCAATGTTAATTGAGAGTTTTGCTGGATACAGTAACCTGGGCTGGCATTTGTGTTCTCTTAGGGTCTGTATGACATCAGTCCAGGATCTTCTTGCCTTCATAGTTTCTGGCGAGAAGTCTGGTGTGATTCTGATAGGTCTCCCTTTATATGTTACTTGACCTTTTTCCCTTACTGCTTTTAATATTCTTTCTTTATTTTGTGCGTTTGGTGTTTTGACAATTATGTGACAGGAGGTGTTTCTTTTCTGGTCCAATCTATTTGGAGTTCTGTAGGCTTCTTGTTTGTCTATGGGTATCTCTTTTTTTAGGTTAGGGAAGTTTTCTTCTATGATTTTGTTGAAGATATTTACTGGTCCTTTGAGCTGGGAGTCTTCACTCTCTTCTATGCCTATTATCCTTAGGTTTGATCTTCTCATTGAGTCCTGGATTTCCTGTATGTTTTGGACCAGTAGCTTTTTCCGCTTTACATTATCTTTGACAGTTGAGTCAATGATTTCTATGGAATCTTCTGCTCCTGAGATTCTCTCTTCCATCTCTTGTATTCTGTTGGTGAAGCTTGTATCTACAGCTCCTTGTCTCTTCTTTTGGTTTTCTATATCCAGGGTTGTTTCCATGTGTTCTTTCTTGATTGCTTCTATTTCCATTTTTAATTCCTTCAACTGTTTGATTGTGTTTTCCTGGAATTCTTTCAGGGATTTTTGTGTCTCCTCTCTATGGGCTTCTACTTGTTTATTTATGTTTTCCTGGAATTCTTTCAGGGATTTTTGCGATTCTTTCAGGCATTTTTGCGATTCCTCTCTGTAGGCTTCTACTTGTTCTCTAAGGGAGTTCTTCATGTCTTTCTTGAAGTCCTCCAGCATCATGATCAAAAATGATTTTGGAACTAGATCTTGCTTTTCTGGTGTGTTTGGATATTCCATATTTGTTTTGATGGGAGAATTGGGCTCCGATGGTGCCATGTAATCTTGGTTTCTGTTGCTTGGGTTCCTGCGCTTGCCTCTCGCCATCAGATTATCTCTAGTGTTACTTTGTTCTGCTATTTCTGACAGTGGCTAGACTGTCCTATAAGCCTGTGTGTCAGGAGTGCTGTAGACCTCTCTTTCAGTCAGTTATGGGGACAGAGTGTTCTGCTTTCGGGCGTGTAGTTTTTCCTCTCTACAGGTCTTCAGCTGTTCCTGTGGGCCTGTGTCTTGAGTTCACCAGGCAGCTTTCTTGCAGCAGAAAATTTGGTCTTACCTGTGGTCCGGAGGCTCAAGTTCGCTCGTGGGGTGCTGCCCAGGGGCTCTCTGCAGCGGCAGCAACCAGGAAGACCTGTGCCGCCCCTTCCGGGAGCTTCAGTGCACCAGGGTTCCAGATGGTCTTTGGCTTTTTCCTCTGGCATCCGAGATGTGTGTGCAGGGAGCAGTCTCTTCTGGTTTCCCAGGCTTGTCTGCCTCTCTGAAGGTTTAGCTCTCCCTCCCACGGGATTTGGGTGCAGAGAACTGTTTATCCGGTCTATTTCTATCAGGTTCCGGAGGTATCTCAGGCAGGGGTCCTGCCGCTCCTGGGCCCTCCCCCACGGGAGCCCAGAGGCCTTATACAGTTTCCTCTTGGGCCAGGGATGTGGGCAGGGGTGAGCAGTGTTGGTGGTCTCTTCTGCTCTGCAGCCTCAGGAGTGCCCACCTGACCAGGCGGTTGGGTCTCTCTCTCACAGGGTCTGGGAGCAGAGAGCTGCTGTGGGCCGGGATCCGCGGGTGGGGCCAATCCTTAATAATAGCGTGATCATTTATTTCTTAGCCTCCATTAGTATTCTCAACCAATTACTGTGCTTTGCATTGGTAGACAGTTTTTATAAAAACATGATGACATTATTTATTTGCATACATATAACACACTTTGCCTTACATAGAAGAAGTTTCATGCCCCAATTCTGGCTACTTTGCCAACACCATTCCTATTTCTTTCTTATTAATTACTTTGTTTTGTCAATATTTGCCTTCTTATTCTTAAACCTGAGGTTCATTCTTCTCTGTCTTTGCTATTTAAATTTTTGTTCCTTTAATTATTTTATAACCCTATAACCATCTAATAATCTTAGATGCTGAGACTTTTTTTAATGTCACTTTCTTGGATTTAAAAATCGTCCTGTATAAACATGCTTTTAATTATTATTTTATCAGTCTTTGTTGTGTTTCTAAAGCATTTATCACTAGAGAAATTTGTATTAACTATTCATTGATTTTATTTATAAAATGTCATTTATCTATCCTACTGTGAATTCTATGGTAGAATATCCTGGTCTTATTCTCATCTATAAAATATTAATGACTAGTAAGTGCTTAATACATATTTTCATGAATAAATAAATCATTAATAGAAATTCACTACTTATCTGATTCACAGAGAGTTAGATAAAATTTTAGAAGAATGTATTTGGAGAATGATATGAATATCTTCTTATTTTTGTGGGTTTGTGCATATAATGCTTAACTTATTAATTTGTCCTGAAACCTACACATCCATCTTGTTTTTGTCAGAGAACTTTCACAGGCACTATATCTGCTGGCTGGTTGATTTTGTACTTTTCATTCTCTTAAACTCTGAAAAAACATGTATTATTGATATGAACTACTCAGCTGTAAGTGTTCTCTTTTAAGAACTGATTCATATTCACATGACAAAAATTTGTCAAATTACAGAATTTTATATGCATTTTATAATTCAGCTCACTTGTGGGTACTTATATTGATCAGTTGTTATTGAATTATTGGTGAATTTATGAATTTCCAGCTACTTGCTGAATCTTGTCTCATGCATTTTGGAATACTAGTAGACGTTTCCTTATAAAGCACAAGCTGACTCCATGGCTGGAAAACACCAGTCTCTAGATGAACAATTCCGTGTCTTCATATCATCTTAATGTCTGTTATCTAACCCTCTCTTAAAAAATAATGTTCTACAATGCCAAGCAACCAGAGCTTCCAGGGTCTAAGCCACTACCTAAAGACTATACATGGACTGACCCTGGACTCTGACCTCATAGGTAGCAATGAATATCCTAGTAAGATCATTTGTGTAAGGAGAAGCCCTGGGTCCTGCTAAGACTGAACGTGATTGTTGGGGGGAGTGTGGCAATGGGGGGAAGATGAGGAGGGGAACACCCATACAGAAGGGGAGGGGGAGGGATTAGGGGGATGTTGGCCCGTAAACCGGGAAAGGGAATAACACTCGAAATGTAAATAAGAAATACTCAAGTTAAAAAAAAAAAAAAAAGAAGGAAGATCTTGCTAAGGCTAGCCCTAGGCACTGAGGAATGGAACAACTAGGTCATATTGTAGACCTAGCTTTAGATTTTTTTTTAAGACTCTATATGCTGTCTTCTATTGTAGAAATACTGGTTCTCAGATCCAACAGACAATATATAATTGTTCTTTTTGTCCCTATCATCATGAGAATATTTTTCTGTAAATAAATGCCATTCTGACTCACATAAAAAATAATAATGTTCTAATATTTGTACTTCAGATGAAAAGCCATATTTATCATGCATATTTAAATTTGAATTAATGATTCAGAAAATTTTTATTTTCTTATGACTTTCCCAGGGTACAATGAACAGGGTACCATTCTTCTCACACTGCCATTCAAGGACAACATTTGTCCTTCATTCATTCAGGGCGATTCCTCATTTGTACATCAGCCTTGTGAGGGAATATTGAAACACCAAGGAATTTTATAAGAAAATTGGTTGATTATTTTTAAGGAAAATCTATACTTTTTTTCAGAACTCTAGATAGTTGAGCTTAATAAATATGGTTTGAATATGGTTCATGTAATAATAACTAGGTTGAGTATTATAAATCAAAATAAACAAGTTCTCCTTTTGTGAGGAACTTAAAATCTAGTAAGTAGTGGAGACATTAACCATGTGTGTACATACATTTATATTGCTATATTAATCTATGTTATTAGTAAAGCTAAAAGTCTAATTAGAAAAACTAAGCCAAGCCACTAGAAGCATAAAGAGTAACACCATGAATTAAGGTCACAAATTCATCTACTATGGTCATAGAATTTGCTTCCAGGATGCTGTCTATGAACAAGCTAAGGACAAACTGAAATTTCCTTGAGCCTTAGTTGTACAGTCATTGTTGGGGAAAACAAATGACTAAAATTTGCCATTTAATTTATTTTAAGAAAATATTGTAAGCTTGCATATAAATAATGATTGCAAAAAATTACATGTGGACATAGGTATCCAACAGATGGAAGATTTTATTTCTGGCTAGTCTTATGGCATGGACTAGCATAATGGTCTGCTCACTTTTCTTCAGGCTTTTAATTAGTGTGTAATATAACTCCTTCTGTTTACTTTTTAAAATTATCTTTAATCATTTTTATAGTCCAGTTATTATCCCACTCCCGGTCTGCCCTCTGATAGCTCCTTATCCCATTCCTCCTCCCCCATTTTCAAGAGGATATCCTGTCCCCCAAATACCGCTGTGTCACCCCACTTCACCTTGCCTCCACATTCCATGAGGCCTCAAGTCTCTCCAGGGTTAGGCGTGTCTTATCTCACTGAGACCATACCAGCTATCATTCTGCTGTACATGTGTTCAGGGCCTCAGACCAGCTAGTGTATCCTGCCTGGTTGGTGGCACAGTGTCTGAGATATCTCAGGGGTCCAGGTTAATTGAGACTGCTGGTCTTCCTATGGTGTCACTCCCTTCTAAACTTATTCTAGCCTTTATCTAATTCAACCACAGGGGTCTCCAACTTCAATCCATTGGTTGGGTATAAGTACCCTTGTCTGTCTTGGACAGCTCCTTGACTCTTTATGGGTAGCCATGCTATGCTAAGGTCAGTAAGCACACCATAGCATCAGAGTTGGATCCTAATTTGGGTCAGTGACTGGATACCCTTTCCTTCAGTCTCTTCTACATTTTTGTCCCTGCAGTTCTTTTAGACAAGAACAATTTTGGGTCAGAGATTTGACTATGACTTGGCAATCCCGTCCCTCCATTTGATGCCCTGTCTTTCTTCTGTTGGTAAACTCTACAAGTTCCCTCTCTCCACTGTTAGATATTTTATCTAAAGTCCTACTCTTTGAGTACTGAGAATCTCTAACCTCTCAGGTCTCTGGTACATTCTGGAGGGTACCCCATCTTCCACCTCCTGAGTTTGATTGTTTTCCATTCTTTCTGCTGTCCCTCATGGCTTCACTCCTGCCTGCCCCCAAAACCTGATCATGTTCCCCATTTCCCTTCCTCCTCCCATCTCCCACCCAGATCCCTCCTTCTTCCCCCATGATTGTTTTCTTCTCCCTCCCAAGTGGAATTGAAACATCCTCACTTGAGCCCTTCTGCTTGTAAACCTTCTTGAGTCCTGTGGATTGAATACTAGGCATTTTGTATTTTTTTGGATAATATCCACTTATTAGTAAGTACATATCATGCATGTCCTTTTGGGTCTGAGTTAACTCACTCAGGATAATATTAATTTGCCTGCAAAACTCATGGTGTTCTCATTCATAATAGCTACTCAGTATACCATTGTAAATGAACCACATTTTCTGTATTCATACTTCTATTGTGGAACATCTGGGGATTTTTTTGGTTTTTTTTTTTTGTTGTTTTGTTTTTTTTAAATATATATAGCTTCTGGCTATCACAAATAAGGTGACTATGAGCATAGTGGAGTATGTGCTCCTGTGGCATGCTGGGACAACTTTTGGGTATATGAGCAAGAGCAATATAGCTGAGTTTTCATTAGATTTTTCCAAATTGCTGAGGAACCTCCAGATTGATTTCCAGAGTGGATTTACCAGTTTGCTATCCTACCAGCAATGGAGGAGTGTTCCTTTTTCTCTACATTCTCCCTAACATGTGTTGTCACCTGATTTGTGTAAGGTTGAATCTTAGGGTTATTTTGATTTGCATTTTCCTGATCACTAATGACTTTGAACATTTCCTTAAGTGCTTCTCAGCCATTCAGGATTCCTCTATTGTGAATATATACCCCATTTTTTATTGGGTTGTTTGGTTTTTTGAAGGTTAGCTTCTTGAGTTCTTTATATAATGTGGGTATTAGTCATCTATGAGATAAGGGTTAGTGAAGTTTTCTTTTTTTTGTTTTCCCAATATGTAGGTTGGTGATTTGTCCTATTGACTATGTCCTTCGCCATACAGAAGCTTTTCCATTCATGAGGTCCTATTTATCAATTCATGATCACAGAGCCTGAGCCATTGGATTTCTTTTGGGGAAATTTCCCCTGCCTTCATGCCAATGAGTTCGAGGCTCATTCCCACTTTCTCTTCTATTATATCCAATATATCTGTGTAACTGACTTCTTTAAAGCATTTTGTCCATGTCTTTGGTTAATCTTCCCAACAATGTCTCTCCCTTACCTCCTTCTTCCAATCCTTAGATATTGAGTGTATACTTCTCTCTCTGGTATTGTTTTGTACTTTTATACCACATGTGTTCTATTATTTACTGCCCACAATTCCTTCATGAAAGCCTCTCTTTCTTCTTTTCATGGTTTCTCTTTTGGTTTCCGAACCTCCACACAGACTAAATCCCCCATAAACACACACATATGAATACTAGAAGTTAGTATGCTACATGTAAATGAGAAGATGTACCATTTTCTCCAACTATTGAAACATGTTTCCAAAAATGTTACAAATATATTTTCATATTGATTAAAATTCCCTTGTATATATGTTCTGTATTCTTTTCCATCCATCTGTTGAGGGGATTTGAGCTTGGTAGGGTACAGAATAATTATCTATCTATCTATCTATCTATCTATCTATCTATCTACCTATCTATCTATTATCTATCTATATCTATATCTATATCTATATCTATATCTATATCTATATCTATATCTATATCTATATCTATATCTATATCTATATATCTTTGTAATTGGTTATAGAATCTTTCATTTATATGACTTTTAACTTTTAACTTGTGCATTTTTAACATACAATATATTTACAATAATCACATTGTACATTTCCAAATCCTTCAAATATTAGTGTAGAAAGGCATTTAATTTGAGACGGCTGGTAGAAAAAGGTTTTACCATGTCTCATAACATTTTTTACGTATGAATCGCCATAATATAAAAATTAATGTAAGCTACTAAATATATAACTTTACTATACATTAATTATTCATATTCTCACTTAAATACAACTAACATACCTATTTTGTATTATTAAGATTAAGTTGAAATCAGATACTTCTAAGAAATAATTATCTATGAGTACTTTTAGCCTTGTCCCAACTAAACACATAAGTTGTATGCAAACATACTCTCCCATGTTAATACACATGGTTACATATTTGTAAACCAAATTCTTCAATGTCAAACAGATAGTGATTAATCATGATGAAAACAAATGCTTTTATTTTCACCTGCAAATATCTGACAAAATATTTTAACATTTTTCATTGGGTATTTTTTTATACTTGTAGCACAAAGGCAGATTTTTATATAGTTGAGATAATAAACTATTTAACATATTTAAATATGTAGCAGATACAGAGTATATCAGTACAGAGTAAATACTTTTGGCTTGAAATTTTAGTTCTCTATGTGCCTGTCATCTTGGCTCTTGAATTCACAGTCTGAGCTACAATTTTGTCACTTATGTGTTTGAAGAGCTCTATTCCAGAGCTTAAATCTAAAATAACAAATGATGTGTGTAAACAAGTATACCAATCAGGCTTTGAAAAATCAGCACCACTGTCTTTTTTCCTTACAGTAAATTATGTGTAGTTCTTGCTATATAAGTAGATATTTCAATGAAGTTTATTAATGTTTCATGTGAAATGTTTTCTCTATTTGTCTTTCAATTTATAATCTTATACATGGATAAAACTGGTGCAATGTCAATCATAATCAAAGGCATTTGATTTAATCATCAAGCTGCCATGTAAACACTATATTTCTCTGTTTCTTAATTACTGTTTACTGCACACATATAGCATGATAGATGAATCCTTTAAAGTAAGACAAATTTGGTTTTAGTTTCTGATAATAGTATTCTTATCTGCTGCTGGATGGAATTAAGGGATGCTTTAGGTCACCGATGAGGTATACCTCTTGGTTTGTCAGTCTATGGTGGTTTTCCAGAGATGGTTAGATGAGATGAAACAACCTGGCCAGAATGTTGGTTGCATGAGCCCATGACTAGGAAACCTGAATGTATAAATGGAGAAAGGAGAAACCCATTTAAGCATTTTAACTCCTTCTTGTCTTTCCCTAGGTCCTCAGGTACAGGACTCCTATTTACACCCTTCTGTGGTATTGAACACTGACTTGTCTTCCCTGTTCTGACAGACAGTTCTCTGAAATTGAAATCTGAAAAAGTCTCTTTCCCTAAATAATAAAAGAGTAAACAGTGTAGATCTATCCTGGGTATAATACCTTAGGTTATTTTTAATGTTTATTATAGTTTTCGTATCTTAACTTTAACATCATTTTAATGACATAGATTTTGATTAATTTCCTCACCATTTATTTTTTATTTTTATTTTTTGCTCAAGGAAAATGACTTTATTTAATTGATAAAATGGAGTGAACAATACAATTGTAATGTGACTCAGTTGCCATTTTCTTTTTTCCTTCAATTTTTTGTTGTTATAATTTTTTTCCTTTCACTGAAATAGGGTCTTTTTTCATACAACATATACTGGTTATTGTTTCATGCCCCTGTACACCTCCCTGTTCCTCCTTACCTCTCTTCCTCCCTGGATCCAGTCTCTTTCGTCTCTATTTAGAATGGAGCAGGCTTCTAAGAGATAAAATAAAACATAAAAATTAAAATACAATAAAATAAATCAAAAGCCATCAAATCAAATGGCCTTGCTTTCCTGGTGTCCTCCAACCCCTCTGACTGTTAAACTCTTTTCATTTCTTTGTCCATACAGTTTCCTGAGCTCTGAGTGGAGGGACTGATGGAGACTCTCACTTAGATCTGTGTGTTCCAATTTCCCTATGTAATATCTGGTATTCTCTATATTTGTTCCAATCTTCTACAGGAGAATGCTTCTCCGATGATGGCTGAATAAAGCACTGATCTATTAGTAGTAGAGCATTTTTAGAAGTCACTGTGCCATGACTTCTATTTTTAAGACAGAGTATTTGGTTTTAACTTAGGTCTCTGAGCTATCTAGTCTCTGGTTCTTGGTTACTCAAAGATTCTGGAGGATGAATTACAACTCAGTGGAGTGGCCCTTAAGTTAAACCAATGTTGTGTACTTTCATATGATTTGTACCACCATTGCCCTAGTATATTTTGTAGGAAGTGGAGTTATTATAGATCAAAGTCTTTGTTTTTATATCATCCAGATTGAACACTAGATTGAAATTGACTCTTTTTTTCATTTTCATTTTTGTTTTTCAGAAAGGGTCTCACTGTTTCACTCAGGCTAACTTCAAATTCAAGAACCCCTACATCAATCCTGTTTTCTTTGGTCAGAGAACTGATCTATTACACCAGCACTACCTTTCCCTTTCTTACAATTATATTATCTACTCACCTAGGCTGAGATGAAACCTTTGGATCTATATGGAAATTCCTGATTGCCGAAGCTTGTGGTCATATGGCATCTTTACCTTCAACTTAGATAGATAATGATCTGCCAAGAATTGCATGGCTAAGAGATTGACCTAACTGTGGTAACTAAAAATGAAGAAAAGACACACAGTCATATGTACAGAAATGCTGGCATTGAGTGAGTTTAGATGGAGATACACAGGTACCAGCTTAGAAATTCAGCATACTTATTTTATATCTCATAGTGGAGGAGGTAGGGATATTGTATATAGCTAGACCATGAGATAGGGTCATGTTCTATAAATGAAAAGGAGGAATCTTCAGTTAATCTTGTAGAGATATCTCTGTAAAGGAGGCATCTTTGGTTGTAAATATCCAAGAGAAAGAGGGTGCAGTTGTCTTATTCTTCACACATAGTCAGTATCTGCAAATGGACCAAATGAATGCTTTCTCAATTCCCTAAGCTTAACATAGAGATGACTTTGATATTCTCTTATCTCTGGAGTCTTGGGACTCTTGGCATGGCTATATTCCTTCTTTCTGCATGATGATCATTTACTCATCTAGTATACTAAATCATCTCTATCAAAAATGAAACATTAATAAAAATCTAACTGTAATTATTTTAAATTAATTTTGTCTTATTGACTATATCCTTTGCCTTACTGAAACTTTCCAGTTTCATGAAGTCCCATTTATCAATTCTTGATCTTAGAGCCATTATAGTTCTATTTAGGAAATTTCCCCCTATGTCAATGAGTTCAAGGCTCTTTCCCAATTTCTCTTCTATTAGATTCAGTGACTCTGATTTTATGTTGACGTCCTTGATCCACAGGGACTTGAGGTTTGTGCATGGTGACAAATATGGGTCTATTTTTATTTTCCTACATACAGACAGCCAGTTAAACCAGCACGATTCATTGAAGATGCGTTCTTTATTCATTGCATAATTTTGGCTTCTTTGTCAAAGATCAAGTGTGCGTAAATGTGTGTGGTATTATTTTTTTTTGTCTTCAATTCTATTGCATTAAACAGTCTGTCCATCTCTGTGCCAATACCATGTAGTTTTTATCACCATTGCTCTTTAGTGGAGCTTGAGGTCAGGGATGGTGATTCTCCCAGTCATTCTTTTATTGTTAAGAATTGTTTTCACTATTGACTTCCTTCCTTTCTTTCTTCCTTTCTTTCTTTCTTTCTTTCTTTCTTTCTTTCTTTGGGCTATTGTGGGTTTTTTTGTTTTTGTTTTTGGTTTTTATTTTACCTTTCAGATGAACTTGAGAATTGCTCTTCCCATGTTTTTGAAGAATTGTGTTGGGATTTTGATGGGGATTTCACTGAATCTGTAGATTGCCTTTGATAGCATGGCCATTTTTCCTATATTAATTCTGCCAATTAATGAACATGGGAGATCTTTCCATTTTCAGAGATCTTCGATTTCATTCTTGAGAGACTTGAAGTTCTTATTATACTGATCTTTCACTTGTTTGGTTAGAGTTACCCCAAGATATTTTTTACATTATCTGTGGCTATTGTGAAGGGAGTTGTTTCCCTAATTTTTTTCTCATCCTGTTTATCATTTGCATGAAGGAAAGCTATAGATTTTTTTGAGTTAATTTCATATCTGGCCAATTTGCTGAAGTTGTTTGTCACCTGGAGAAATTCTCTGGCAGAATTTTTGGGGTCGCTTATGTATCATCTGCAAATAGTGATATATTTAGTTCTACTTTGCCATTGATCTCTGTTTGTTGTCTTATTATTCTAGCTAGCACCTCAAATACTATGCTGAATAAATATGGGGAGAGCGGGCATCCTTGTCTTGTCCCCAATTTTAGTGGGGTTGCTTCAAATATCACTTGATTTTATTTGATCTTGGCGGTTGGTTTGCAGTAACTTGCCTTTATTATGTTTAGGTGTGGACCTTCAATTCCTTATCTGTCTAACACTTTTAACATGAAAGGGTGTTATATTGTATCAAATACTTTTACTCCATCTAAGGAGATGATCATGTGATTTTTTTCTTTGAGTTTGTTTGTATTGTTGTTTACATTAATAAATTTTCATATATTGAACTGGCCTTGCATCCCTGAAATGAAGCCTACTTGATCACGTGAATGATTGTTTTGATGTGTTCTTGGATTTGGTTTGCAAGAATTTTTTTGAGTACTTTTGCAACGATATTCATAAGTGAGATTAATCTGAGGATCTCTTTTTTGGTAGGGTCTTTGTGTGGTTTAGGTATCACAGTAATTGTGGTTTCATAGAATAAATTAGGTAGTGTTCCTTTTCTTTCAATTTATAGACTAGTTTGAGGAATATTGGTATCAGATCTTCTTTGAAGGTCTGGTGAATTTTGAACTAAATCCATCTAGCCCTGTTTTTTTTTTTTTTTTTTTTTTTTTTTTTTTTTTTTTTTTTTGGAATTTCATGTTCCTATTGTTAAGTCTCCCTTTTCTTCTCTGGTTTTGTTAATTTGGATATTGCTTCTGGGCCCTTGAGTTAGTTTGACTAGTGGTTTATCTATCTTGTTGATTCTCTCAAAGACCCAGCTTATGGTTTTGCTGATTCTTTGTATTGTTCTCTTTGTTTCTATGTTTCAGCCCTCAGTTTGACTATTTCCTGACATCTACTCCCCTTGGGTGAGTTTCTTTCTTTTTGTTCTATAGCTCTCATGTGAGTTGTTAAGTTGCTAGTGTAAGACCTTTCCAGTTTCTTTACCTGTGCTGTTTCAGTAAATGTTAAAAAAAACTAAAATGCTTCAACCTCTTGTTCCTTGCTAGTATCAGCACCCTAGAGCCGCCTGGCACTGCTGGGTACTTTTCTCTCTCTAATGCTGGCACCCATGGGGCCACAGGGCTCTTGGTTCCCTTTATTTCAGTAGCTCCACACTCCCTCAAGTACTCTCTGACCCAGGCAGTCCATGGGCTGTTCCAGTGTGGCATCTTGTCACTCTGGACTCTAGTGTTTGTTCTGGCACCTGTGGGGCCTAATGGAAGTAGCCATAATTTGGATCTGATTAATATTTTCCACGGCAATTCTCTGCTAGCCACGAACTCTCTGGTTCCAGCTACCAGGTAAAATCAGGGTTCTTGAAGTACAGCACAGGCTGGCCTATTGTGGCTCCCTGCCATGGACTCTGCTCAGATTACCAACAACCCAATGAAAGCAAGAATAAAAAAAGCTGCAACCAAACTATCAGATTCACATGTTAAATTTTCAATGCACATCCATACAATAAACTCATAACCAATTGATAAGGATATAAACTGCCCACCTAGATAAAATAAATTTGCCTACAGAAATCTATCCCTAAAGAAATATCCATAACTACCTTGGCAATTTTAGAACACCTAGATCTGGGTCATCCTTCTCCTTCTTCATTTTGATTCTCCCATTCCTTCTCCTTCTTTCTTGCCTTACAACATCTTTGTCTCCACCTTATATTTTTACTGTCCAATCATGGCCTTAACCTAACTTGTTGCAGTCCTCACCTGCATATGGACATCAACCAGCACAGTGCATTTAGTGCTATATATTTTCCTCTTAGCACTGCTTTCTTTGTGTCCCATAACCTTGGGTATGATGGTTCAACATTTTCATTAAATTCCAGAAAGTCTTTAATTTCTTTCTTTATTTCATCCCTGACAAAATTATCATAGAGTAGGGAGTTGCTCAGTTTCCACATGTATGTGGGTTTTCTGTTGCTTTTGTTGTTATTGAAGATCAGCTTTAAGCCATGGTGGTCTGATAGGGTACACGGTATTATTTCAATCTTCTTATATTGGTTGAAGGTTGTTTTGTGACCAATTACATGGTCAGTTTTGGAGATGGTACCGTGAGGTGCTGAAAAGAAGGTGTATTCTTTGGTTCTATGGTGAAATGTTCTGTAGATATCTGTTAAATACACTTGGTACATAACCTCTAGTATTTTTACTGTGTCTCTGTTCATTCTCTGTTTCAATGACCTGTCCCTTGGTGAGGGTGGGCTCTTAAAGTCTTCCACTATTATTGTGTGGGGTTCAATATGTGTTTTGAGCTTTAGTAAAGTTTCTTTTATAAATGTGGGTGAATTGCCAACCTACAGATTGGGAAAAATGTTCACTAACCCCATATCTGATAGAAGGCTAATATCCAAAATATATAAAGAATTCAATAAGCTAACCACCATAAAACCAAACAACCCAATTACAAAATGGGGTATAGAACTAAACCAAGAATTCAAAACAGAGGAATTTCGAATGCCTGAGAAGAACCTCAATAAATGTCCAAAGTCCTCAGTGATCAAAGAAATTCAAATAAACAAGATCCTAACATTTCACCTCACACCAGTAAAAATGGCTAAGATCAACTTAGGTGACAGCAGATGCTGGGGAGGATGTATAGAAAGAGCATTCTCCATTTCTGCTGGTAATGCAAACTTGTACAAAAACTCTGGAAATCAATTCAGAGGTTCCTCAGAACACTGGAAATAGACCCACAAAAAGAAACAGGAATACCCTCTTGGCAATATACCCAAAAGATGCCCTACCATTCCACAGGGCCACATGATCTATTATGCTAATAGCAGCCTTATTTGTGATAGCCAGAAGCTAGAAATAACCAAGATGTCCCATAAGAGAAGAATGGATACAGAAAATGTGGAATACTACTCAGCAATTAAGAAAGAGAACATCCTAAAATTGGACATTGAACTACCTGAGGACCCAACTATACCACTCTTGGGCACATACCAAAAAGATGCCTCAACATATAACAAAGACGCGTGCTCCACTATGTTCATAGCAGCCTTATTTATAATAGCCAGAAGCTGGAAAGAACCCAGATGTCCTTCAACAGAGGAATGGATACAGAAAATGTGGTACATCTACACAATGGAATATTACTCAGCTATCAAAAACAATGACTTAATGAAATTCATAGGCAAATGGATGGAACTGGAAAATATCATCCTGGGTGAGGTAACCCAAACGCAGAAAAACACACATAGTATGCACTCATTGATAAGTGGCTATTAGCCCAAATGCTTGAATTACCCTAGATGCACAGAACACATGAAACTCAAGAAGGATGACCAAAATGTGAATGCTTCACTCCTTTTTTAAAAGTGGAACAAGAATACCCTTGGGAGGGAATAGAGAGGCAAAGTTTAGAACAGAGGCAGAAGGAACAACCATTCAGAGCCTGCCCCACATATGGCCCATGCATATACAGCCACCAAACTAGATAAGATGGATGAAGCAAAGAAGTGCAGGCTGGATGTAGATCTCTCCCTAGAAACACAGCCAGAATACAGAAAATACATAGGTGAATGCCATCATTAAACCACTGAATTGAGAACGGGACCCCCGTTGGAGGAATCTTAGAAAGGAATGAAAGAGCTTGAAGGGGCTCGAGACCACATATGAACAACAATGCCAACCAACCAGAGCTTCCAGGGACTAAGTCACTACCCAAAGTCTATACATAGACTGACCCTGGGCTCCAACCTCGTAGGTAGCAATGAATAGCCTAGTAAGAACACCAGTGGAAGGGGAAGCCTTTGGTCATGCCAAAACTGATACCCCCCAGCAAATGTGATTGTTGGGGAGAGTGCGGTAATGGGGGGAGGATGGGGAGGGGAACACCCATAGAGAAGGGGAGTGGGAGGGGTCGGGGGATGTTGGCCCGGAGGCCAGGAAAGGGAATAACAATCAAAATGTAAATAAGAAATACCCAATTTAATAACGATTTTTTAAAAAGTAAAAAAAAAGAAAGAAAGAAAGAAAGAAAGAAAGAAAGAAAGAAAGAAAGAAAAGAAAAGAAAAGGAAAGAAAAGAAAAGATAGAGGACATCCTGAACTTTTCAGGCAAATGGAGAAACTAGAAAATGTCATCATGAGTGAAGTAATTCAGGCACCTAAGGACATTCATGGTATGTTTTCATTAATAAGTAGATATTAGCCAATAGAATAAAAAGTACAGAATTGATGACACCTGCGTTGTCACAGCACTGAGAACTGGGCTTAGGCCTGTGAGATTTAAGAAGAAACACATACTTGGGTCATTTGTGTTAAGAGAATGAAGTCTGGGCCTTGCTGAGATCTCCTTATATACAAAAGGCAAAAGTAGTGGAAAAGTACTAGACACACATCCCAAATGTCATGGGCTAGCAGGTGAAAAATCCCCAACCAGGAACCAAGAAATAACATCTGAGTCATGGAAAGTTCCGCTTCCCAAACAGGGGCCAAGAGAAGCTGTCAAGAACACAAACAAATTCTTGCCACAGCAGGCTGAAAGGTTCAGTGAGGGGGAAGGGAAACACCACAAGGTAGGGACCAATACAGAATACAGTCAACAGAATTCAAAAGGTCATTAAGCTGAAGGGCCCAGGTGAGGGCCCACTTGGGAGGCAGAAGGAAACAACCACAAGGGGATAAAGAGGGAGATACAGAGGAGGGAACATGGGTGGGGATGGGGGAAGAGGGGAACATAATCTGGTATTATGTGGCGGGAAAAAAACTGAAGCCTTGACAGCCAGAAGAAAGAATGGAAACAGGTAACCTTGGGAGGAAGAAGCTTTGGAGGACCCTCCAGAATATATCAGAGACCTGGGAAATGAGAGTCGCTCAGGACTCAAAGGGAAGGGGACCCTAGATTAAAGGCCCTACACCGAGGAGAGGAACTTATTGAATCTATCTCCAGCAGAAAGTCAGGGCATGAAGGGGGGGGGGATAAAAAAAAGTTATTTTTGTAATAAAAAAGCAGACATATTTGTTGTAGTATATAATTAATTGGAGGTTTTCACTTTACTGTTTATCATTTAGCTCCAAGATAAAAGGCTAAAAGCTTTATGTTTATAGTAAGCCTTAATAACACTAGAACTGGTCAGATAGCAGCCATCTAAGCTATTTTGTCTATTCCCCTGTCAATAACCCCAAGATATTACTTGACATGTTACACCTGGGTCACTCTGACTCAGACTGATCATCCCTCATTTCCAATTCTCATGATCCCTTACCCCAAGATACCTCTTTGCTTTTCTCCTTTCGGGGCTCTACTCACAATGGGTTATGTCTCCCACTTCAATCAATAACTAAAGAATAGCTCTGTAAGCTTGCCTACAACCCAATCCTATTAATCGATTTTCCTATTTGGGGTTTTCTCCTCTTGGACAACTCTAAATAGTGTCAAGTTAACATAAAGATAACCAGACCATCAACTAAAACCAATTAGCATGGTGTGAGTTAGTAATACATAGGACTAAAGACTCAAAGAGAGATAAAATGCAAAAATTAAGAATTATTAAGTAATAGACATTGAATCTAGAAAGAGAGAAATGAGAACATTATGCTTAACATTTTCAAAACTTACATAAAGTATAGAGACTGAGTTGTAACAGTATTTAAAAGAAATATAGCTATTTCAAGAGTTATTTGCATTAAAAATATGTTAATAATATCCTTGTGATGAGACATTATTGTCCATCACTAGTGTTGGAAAATGATGGTCATGCATATAAAGTTGACTTTTCTATTGCCTTTCATAATTGATTTCTCTTGATGCTCATCTCCTTTGCTGTGGCATCTTTGTAAAGTTCATGCTTGGGTGCAGCTTCAGAGTCAATTTCCAGTCAAGCTCAGTAGCATGTCTACAAGTAATTTATGCATGGGAAATATGAAAAAGAAATAGCACTTCTTATGTTTGATATGAGACAGCATCGCTAGCTGGGACATCGAGTTGGGGAAAAAAAATGGTACCACTTAGAATTCACTTATTCATGCCTCTTTTTTTTTTCTTTTCAGAAATCAACCTGATGAATGAGTGTCATTTGTTTGAAACTTGTCATTGTTTTAAATTCATTTATTTTATGTATGTTAGTGCTCTATCTGCATATGTACCTGCATGCCAGCAGAGGTCATCAGATCACATTCTACAACATCTACAGATGGTTGTGACCCACAAGATGGTTTACTGGGAATTGAACTCAGGACCTCTGAAAAAGAAGACAGTGCTCTTAACTGTTGAGCCATCTCTCCAGCCCCTTCATTTTTAAAGTAATTGATAACATTAAAAATATCTTTTGTTCAGGTCAGGATGGCTCATGCTTATAATTACATTCTCCTGTGTCTGTGGCCATAAATTCAAGGCCAGCCTTGTTTACAAGTGAGTTCCAGGCCAAACTCGATTACAAGAGTAAAATCTTATCTCAACACTCACCCCTTAAATATTCTACTTGTGAGTATATATAAATATATTGGTTTTTTTTCTTTTTGTTTTTCGGAGCTGGGAACTGAACCCAGGGCCTTGAGCTTGCTAGGCAAGTGCTCTACTACTGAGCTAAATCCCCAACCCCTAAATATATTGTTTTATTTTGCCTTTTCTTGTTCCTCTAAATCTCACTCCATAATTCAATGAAAATTGTAGCAAAACTCAAACACTTTTTACTTTTAGGTTTTCAACTCCATTGATAACCTTGGTATCATTCAGAAATAAAATTAGATTAATTTTAGCAGGTTGTATGTTCAGTTTTAAGAGAGTAGCCATTTTCCCTTAGTAGTAAGTTGTACATCTTTTTGCATGATGAAGATGATTTTTCCTATTATAACTTCACTTCTCATATGTTATTTGGGGTTTAATTGCCAGGAATGCAGAATTGTTCAAATTAGAACCTTCTATAGTATAACAAGTTACTATCCTGGCTGCAAGCACTACAAACAGAGCACCAAGTATGCTACCTACATCTTTATAAAACATAACAGCTGACTTGAATGTGGAAGATCAATATCAAAGCATTTCAGCACTATATAAATACTGTCAAGTTAGTATACAGACTTGACCTTTCTAAATAAAAGTACTTCATGTAAATAAATTTATGTAAAAGTAACATTTCATTTATTAAGCAAAAACCCAACACGATGTACTTTGCACTAATTGTCAAACAGTAAACCAATGCTTTTTTTTTAAAGAATGTTATATTTTGTTTCCAGTGTTTACTTTGAATAACACCGTGTACTTCTGACACATGATTTACAATATTTGAAGACTAAACTGATATAACCTTCTTCCTGGGGACTAGTTTTCATGGTGCCAGAAGTTTCTAAGCAAGCTGCCAACTTGAAAGGATATCAACAGTTCTACATAGCTGTGATACATATGAACCATAACAATGGCTGACAAAGAAAAGACCTTCCTAAAGGTACAGTAATGGTACTTATGTATTAGTGGTAACCAACAATTCTCTAATAGGACATCAGGTCTACTCAACAGTAGGGCAATCGTATCTGGTAGTGGAAACTTAGCCAACTATATGGGCAAAGGAGAATCTACACCTGCAACTTAGACAAGAATAATTCCTAATTGTATTGTACCCACAGATAAGTATGGCTGTTACTCTTTATAAAAAAAAATCTCTTTGTAGCACCAGAGAACATTACAGAAAAGTACAACTGGTCAAAATGAAGAGGACACTTGATTCACAGGGAACCTAGCCTTGTAAGAACCTATACAATTTAACACCTGTACCCAACGCTTAGGGGACAGCATCTAAGAGGTGAGGGAAGGATTACAAAAGCTATAATATCATGAAGTTGGTGTAGCACAAAAATAGAGAATGCTTTCCAATTGTTCTACTGTGAGGCGAATCAAGGTTCCGTCATAGGATGGACTTCAAATCTGTAGCTAGTTTTCTCAATAATTTACTGTTCAGAGGGAGGCAACATCATTGTCAAAAGCTGGAGTATAAGGTTGGGGTAGGATGATGTGAAAGATATAATAGCACTCCACAAATAAAGTAGAACCAACAGAACCCACAGAACCAACAGAAACCACCACTCTGTCACTGATTTTGCTATTATTTACTAATAACAAGCTGCCATAGTAGTTTAGTATGTATTGAGAGAAAAATTTTCAAAGCCTCAAAAATTTACTGATGTTCCTAATTTTCTTTGATAAATTCCTGTCCTATAAATGTCTGCACTTTTACACGCACAACTAGGATCATTGAATTGTATGTGGGTAATATAGCACAACAGTAAAATTGGATATGGGCTACAATTACTGATTAATCTTTCTGTCACTTGTAATCTTAGGCAGCACTCTGGTGATTCATAGCTAATTCTTTTGAAAAATAAACCTTGATATCTTCACAAATGTGCTAGAAAATGTAACCTAGTATTATGAATAATAATGTAGAGTGTCAGTGAGGAAAAAATAACAATTTAATAAACTAAAGGCAAAATAGAACAGTGAATGTTGAATGAATCATTAATCTAACCATCAGTGTTTTTATCAGATTAGACATTTCACACAGGTTATGAGAGCTGTAAGTTTATTCAAAGTCACATTTTTACAGTATTTATGTACATCTGATTATAGCCATTTGAGTAAGAATATGGGAATAGAAGTTAAGACTAAAGATGAAAAATAAATAGATTTCATGAAACCAAGAGATAAAAAGGAATATTCATTTCTCTTGACTTCTTCATTCGCGTGTCATTCTCTCAATAATAATCCTCATTAGTTTTAAAATTGTTTTAATTCTTGATAAGTTTTTATATGTATTATGTATGTATGATATGCATGGTAATAATTTGATATACAATTATGTTGTTAACTGATCAAATACAGTTATTTTTTTCTATTCTTTTTTTGGAGCTGGGAACTGAGCCCAGGGCCTTGCAGTTGCTAGGCAAGCGCTCTACCACTGAGCCAAATCCCCAACCCCTCAAATACAGTTATTTAACTGCTATGATCAGACACTAATATTTTAAGGAACACAGTAAGGCATGCTCTTATACTAGAATACATAGCACATTCTTGCTCTTGTATCACTCTTTCGTGAAACAGATCTGAGGAGCTTATCATTCTTGTCTAATGGAAAATTTTTTGCCCAGTGATCAGTGTCTCCCCTTCATTATTCATTCCACTGTACAGCCTGTGGTAACCAACATTCTACTCTCCCCTTCTGAGAGTTGACTTTCATAGATTTCATCTGTAAGAGAAGTCAGGGAACATTACTCATGCTGTGCTGGCTTCTGTTAGGTAGTATCATTTCCCACAGGTTTAACATCTATGACAAATGACATTTCTATCTTTTACGAAGCTGAATGTTACTCTACTATGTATATATTTCACCTTATGTTCACCATCTCCTTTTCATTTATATGGTGAATCACAAACAAATGTAGATGTCTTTGCTATCATTCGTACTAAAAATAGATTTTTATCACAATAAAAAAGAAAGGATTTCATCTAAAAACATCAAATATCAGTAAAAAATGTATGTAAAAGAATAGCAAGCATATATATTACCAACATGTATAATTTATATATTTGAAGATAAGTTCAAAGAAATTAAAACACAGGAACCTGACTGTGTATCTATATACAAGTCCTCATTCCAAATATTGAAGGAGGGACAACTTTGAATTTGAGATGCTGAGAGATAGAAGAGTGATACTTTATGAAATTTTAACAATAGTGTGTGAGCAACAAATTATGATTTACTCAGGGTGCTGTTGAACATGGAAAACAAGATATAATGCAGCACAGTTATAAACAAGTTTTAAAGAATATAAATTTGTCATATAATTTTTTTTCCTTTTCTTTTTTTTCGGAGCTGGGGACCGAACCCAGGGCCTTGTGCTTACTAGGCAAGCGCTCTACCACTGAGCTAAATCTCCAATCCCTGTCATATAATTTAATATCCAAGTTAGGAAGACTCCTTCCAAAACCCCTTTTATTAATATAAGTGTACTTATACATTACCAGGTGATAATTTTTTGATCAATTTATAATTTTCTTTATCACAAAAGAATAGCAAGGGATATAATGAAGTGTTTATCAGAGCATCAAATGGTCTTTGTTGTCTCCTAATGTTTGGATGTGTTATTGGATTACAGCAAACGCATGAACAATGCTGAACATCGTAGATCAATTAGGGCAATGGAAATCGAAAGGATCTATAATCCTTGTTATAGTGACTATTATCATAAAGAAAAGAATTAGTCAATAGAGATTGGTAGATTCAGGGGCATTTTTGAGACTTCCATTTTCACTTGTGTACTGGGCAGAAGTCTTCTGTGAAGAGTCAATGGCTTAGCAAATGCACTTAGCAAGGATCAAACAGATCCTCATGATGAAAGGTGTCTTCAGTACCAAATCCAACCCCGACACGGTAACAAAGGAGATGAAAGAAATGTTTGTATCAAGATGGAACCAATCTTAGCCCTTTCAAAGCACAAACTGAAATAGTGACAAAGGTTCAATATGTTGCTTTGACTTTTTACAAAGATCACAGGAAATTGTGGAATTTCTTGGTTCTTCCTTATTGTCTTAAACCACAGTCACAGTAATTTTTGGTTTTGAGAAATATGGGTCATCTATGTAAGGCGTGCTTCTGTGTGTCTGTGTGTGTGCATGTGAGCACATGTGAGTTTGTGTGTTTATTTATGTCTGTGTGTCTGCCCCTGTGTGTGTTATGAAACTTAACGTTTTGATAGCTCATATTCTGAATCTGTCAATTACTTTTTAGCATTATATATTATTTGCCTCTGCTCATTTTTATACTAACATTGATGACATTTGTAATAAATTTCATTATGTTTATATTCCCCAAATCATTTATGTATTCTCTTCATGTGTTTGCATGAGTGTGGTATGCATGAATATTTGTATGCATATTGTTATGTGTATGAGTTTGATGTGTATGTGGGTGAATGAGGACATAAAGGGTACAAGCAAAATTGAGAGCCAAGGTCAGGCTGGCAATCTTTTAGAAATTTACTTCAAATCTACTTTGGTTGCTCTCTGCCTTCTTCTTTTGAGGCAAGGTGTACTGTCTAAACCCAGCACACCTGTGTAGTCTCACTGTCTAGCTTTCTTTGGGGAAAACTTGTCTTTGTGACCAAAATAACAGAATATTCATCAAGCACACTTAGCATTTTAATGGTTTCTGAGAAACTGTATCCTCTTCTTTCTGGCAGGCACAGAAAAGTTTTCTCAATTTCCCAGCACTATTTTATTATATTAATTAAGGTTAAGATTATTAGGATGTTTGTCTTATAAAGTTTTCTTGAAAAAATGGTGCTCATAATATATTAATCATTTATAGTTCATAAAATCCTATGTTGCAGCCTTCTGTAACTTGCACATGCTTAAATATCCTGTTGTAGTAATCACAGGTGTTGACTGTGGTGTCTCCAGTGGTTGACATGCCATCTCAAAAACCTAGTGTATTTGGGAAACATTCCTCTTTCTAATAAATGTAGTAGAAAATGTAATTTTTGCTATAAAATGCATAGAATGTGTTTCTCATTCCTTCTTATCTCATGAATTTCAAGCTTATTACAAGTATTAAATTGGTATTTCTCTACCTTGTCCCCTCAGAACAAGAAAAACTGTTACCTTTACTGGTGATAATTCTATTTTCCATTCAATAAATAACCTAAATATCAACCTAAATTTATACCTATTGAATTGTATAGGTATATTTATTCATCTCCAAATAAATCTGGTAAGTGCATGTGAGCTTGGGAAATAAATGCCAGGAAAGGTCTGGTCTTTAATCAGAGTGACTTTAATTTGAATTCTAATGTTCAGAATCCTACATTTCTATTCTGCTTTTATAGTTCTGTATTCTGTGTTTACTAACCACTGGCTTTTCTTTACCATAATCCTAAATGAATTATTTAATATTTAAATAATGCAGTCATATATAACATAAAAACTCAGAATATTTTCTATCTGCGAATTGAAGAAATCTAGCAATATCTAAGATATCTTGTTCACGATTGATATAATAGATTTGTTTTTCACAATTTATCTTCCTTAATTCAAATATAAGTATCTTAATATCTTATCAAATGTCATTAGATAGTCAGGGATTTATGGACTCACAGGATTTTCCTGGAAAGATTAAAGTTTAACCTTTAAAAATAAACCGACATGTTTTTGCAACACCACACTGAAGCATAAAACATAATTATTCCTTTTAACCAATCACCAATGAAAATAAGAATTTCATATACTGAGAGTTAGATTTTTAAATCAGACATTATGTGAAGAGAGAGTTTCAATTGGAGGACTCCACTGGGTCCTTCTCCTCAGAGCTCTGCATACTCCCATATCAGACAGGGAAGAAAGGCTGTAGTAGTCAGAGAGGAAGGAGGACAGCAGAAGAACGTGACCCATCAGCTCAACTAATGATGGGTCATAAGCATCCACAAAAACTGAAGCAGCAAGCACTGGCCTACATGGATCATCACCAGGTCCTCTGCATACATATTATGTCACGGTGTTTTGTGGTATTCCTAACAGTGGGAGCAGGTGTGTCTCAGACCCTATTGCCTTCTCTTGCAACTCTTTTCCTCCTATTAACTCACTTTTCCCTCCCTCAATACAAGGGCTTTTGCCCTCTTTTTTGTTATTGTATCTTCTTTTGTTTGGTTGTTATCTCTTTAAGGAAAATGGAGGTGGAGTGGATCTAGGGGAGAAGGGAGGTGGGGGAGAGCTGCGAGAAGGAGTAGAGGAGGCAAAAACTTTGGTCATGAGGCATTTTATGAAGGGATCTATTTTCAATTAAAAAATTAAATAAAAGTAAACAAACTAACAGTGCCGTATGTGTCTGGATAATCATAAGATAGAATGTGATTTCCTTTGATGTATGTTTTTATGCTGTAATAACTGTGGTAGCAATCATTCTTCAGTCATTCTGAGATGAATATATAACTCCATTCAAGGACACAGATTGTTTCTCAAGAACGTCTTGAACAGTCATCACTCTTGAGTGGAAAATTGTATTAAGAAGTAAAATTAACAGAAGATTTCATTTAAAAAACCCTTAAAGTCCTTTTTGCTCATAAAATCCCAATAAGTATTCAAAATTTCCTTTGTATGAATCATTGTAAAGGCTGCTCTTATTAACACACACACACACACACACACACACATACACACACATGTATGTACACACACACACACACACACACAATGGATTTATTCATGTATTATTGAAAATACCTCAAAACAGTAATACTATATACAACAAATCAATAGCCAACATTATGTTAAATGGAGACTGAGAGCAGTTACTTTAACAGTGGCTGTCGCAGCTACTTGACTTCATGTGGAATTAACTTAAACTTAAAAAAAAAAAAGAGGGACACACCTGTGAGGGATTTTTGCTTGATTGAAGTGGAAAGATCACCTTCTAATCAGGATTTTTGAGGTAGGAAGATATAACTTTAATCTAGAGCTCTTGAGCTGGGAAAACCCACCTCTAATCAGGTGCATACCATTAGCTGGAAGTCAGTATAAGTGCATGAAAGAAGTATGCTTTTACTCTACACTTGCTTGTTCTTGCTATGCTCGTAAACCCATTCATTCATAGGAACTATGCTTATAATTAATTTCACTGGTACATTTAAGTTATTTTAATTCCAGTTTAGTAAGATAAATATTTTCATCATATCATCTTATCATTACAACCAGTGGTATTTTCAAATTACCAAAGTATTCTATGTTTTAACATTTTAAGTAGCACCCACCTTAGCTATTAGAATTTGCTATGTATTGAGGACTACAGGCAATTAATGACGGCTGAGAACATCAGTCTTCTCCAAAGATGACCCTTTTGATATATTATCCAATCCCAACTGGCAATCTATAGATATTTAAACACATGAATAAAATATTGAACTCATCAGGTTTTAGATATACATATTATAAACATGTTACACCCAAACACACACATATAGACAATAATAAATAAAAACAAGCCATGAATTTGAAAGGGAATCAGGGAGCATAGGAGGAATCTGAGGTGGGAGACGAAGAAGGGAATGATTTAAATAAAATATTTCTCAAAAATAATTAGAATTAAAAGATAATTGCTCAAGTACATGAGGCATGGGTATCTTCAATAAATTAACTCCTTGACATTGACTCTCAGGATATAATGCTAGATGCTGTCATAAGTTTCAGTTTTTAATTTTTACATTATGCTTTCAAATATATATTTATTGAATCATATTGTACTCTCTCATTAATCTCCCTGCTTAATTTGCTATTTGTGCTATTGGCATTCAATGTACTTTCTATGCCTTATTTGGACTTGCTTATTTACCTAATCATCACTGTCTTATACCTAGAAACTTTTAATATATACATAAGTATCTGATAAATATTTAGTTTAAAAATAAAATGGTGATTTTCTTTCAAACTCAATTTGTTGTTTTGCTAGTCAGATTTAAGCCCCATCATAGAAGCTATTTGACTCTGACTTAATTTAAAGTCCCAAGTTTCTGAAAAACCTTGAAAACTTTCTTTTTCGTCTTTATTGGTTATTTTATTTATTTACACTTCAAATGTTGTCCCTCTTCCCGATTTCCCCTCCACAAACCCCTTATTCCTTCATCCATTCCCCTGCCTCTACCCATCCACTGACTCCCACCTCCCAGCCCTATCTGCTATGTTGGGGCATTGAGCCTTCACAGAACCAAGGGCCCCCCTCCCATTGATGCCAAATAAGATGATCCTCTGCTACATGTGCATCTGGAGCCATGGGGCCCTCCAGGTGTATTCTTTGGGTGGTGTTTTAGTCCCTGGGAGCTTTGGTGGGTCTGGTTGGTTGATGTTGCTGATCTTCCTATGGGGTTACAGAACCCTTCAATGCTTTCAGTCCTTGTCCTAACTCCTACATTGGGGTCTGCACGCTCAGTCCGATGTGTTGCTGCATGCATCCACATCTGTATTGTTCAGGCTCCGGCAGAGCCTCTCAGGACACAGCTGTACCAGACTCCTATCAGCAATCACTTCTTGGCATCAGCAATAGTGTCTGTGTTTATTGTCTACAGGTGGGATGGATCCCTAAGTGTAGCAGTCTCTGGATGGCCTTTCCTTCAGTATTTGCTCCACTCTTTGTCACTGCATTTACTTTTGACAGAGAAATTCTGGATTAATAATTTAGACGTGGGTGGGTGGCCCCAACCCTCAAACAGTGGCCATGCCTGTGCACTGGATATGGCCTCTATAGGTTCTATCTCCCCTTTGTTGGGTATTTCAGCTAAGGTCTTTCCTGTTGGGTCCTGGACACCTCTCAGGTCCCTGGCATCTGGGACTATCTAGTGGCTATCCCAAGTTCCCCCTCCATCATGCTGCACACCATCTTTTAAATTCCTGACACTCTGTACTTCTCCACAATCTCCTCCCATATCTGAACTAGCCCCCCTTTCCCCCTCTTCTTCCTAGATCACCCTCTTCCTCAACTTCCAGAGAGTATTCTCTTCCCCTTTCTAAGTATGACAATAGCATCCACACATTGGTGTGCACTTCTTTCTTCTTGGTTTGCATATAGTCAATTGTTGCTGTAAAATTATAAAAAATGCTGTTTTATCCAGCACCATAGTGCCCCAAGATATCGCGTAGATATCTTCATCTCAGTAAGCAAAGCGTCTCACCCACTTTGCTCTATCCCTTATCACACTGCTGATGGCTCCTTTCTGAGCCTGACAACAATCTCTCTACCCATCTAGTTCCCAAGGCAGGTTCCCACCATGCCAGACAAACACATACCAATTCTGTGGTGGTTCAGTGTCTTCAGCCACCATATACTCTCTTTAATTTAATTAAATCGCCACATGACAGAACACAACACAATAACCTCTGATCCAAGTGATAAGATATAATTGCCCACCTAAACATACAAAGCCCTGTACACATCCATCCCTTAAGAATGTTTATAACAACCTGTAAATGTACAGAGAAGAATCTTAACATCTGCCTCCATGTTTTCTCAGCTGCTTCTGCTTTCCTGCTCCAGTCTTCTCCTCTCTAAAAGTTTTCTACCACATATTCTTCCTTCTCATCCAATGACAGGCCTCGTTGTATCTTGTACCTGCCTTCACTTGCATAATGGCATCATCTTACAGTCTATGAATTATATCATGGGTATTCCCAGCCTCTTTTTGGGTAATATTCATTATTGATGAGTACAGACCATGTATGTTCTTTTGTGACTCGGTTACCTCATTCAGAATATTTTCAAGTCCCATTCATTTACTAGTGAATTTCATGAGGTCATTGTTTCTAATAGTTGAGTAGTACACAATTATATAAAGGAAACACATTTTTGGTATCCATTCCTCTGTTTAGGGATATCTGGGTTGTTTTCCGCTTCTGGCTATTATAAATAAAGCTTCTATGAACATAACGGAGCATGTGTTTTTGTTGTATGTAGGAACATCTTTTGGATATATGTTCAGAAGTGGTATAGCTGGATCCTCAGGTATAACTATTTCCAATTTTCTGAGGAACTACCAGGCTGACTTCCAGAGTGGTTGTATCAGCTTGCAAACTCACCAACAATTGAGTGTTCCTCTTCTCTACATCCTCACCATCATCTGTTATCACCTGAGTTTTTGAACTTAGTCATTCTGACTGATATGAGGTAGAATCTCAGGGTCATTTTGATGCATTTCCCTGATGACTAAAGGTTTTGAACCTTCTTTTAAGTGCTTCTAAGTAATTCAAGATCCCTTGGTTGAGAATTTCAGCTCTGTACCCTATTTTTAATAGGGCTATTTGGTTTCTAGATTCTAATTTCTTGAGTTATTTGCATATTTTTGATGTTGGCCCTCTATTACATGTAGGATTGGTAAAGATCTTTACCTAATCTGTGGGTTGGCATTTTGTCCTGTTTACAGAAGCTTTTCAATTCTATGAGATACCATTTGGCAACTGTTGATTTTAGAGCATAAACCATTGGTGTTCTGTTCAAAAAATTTTCCCTTGTGCCTATGTGTTTGTGGTTCTTTCATACCTTTCTTCTATTATATTAATCATATCTGGTTTTAATTGGAGGTCCCTGGACTTGAGCTTTGTACAAGGAGATATGAGTAGATCTATTTGCATTCTTCTACATGCTTACCACCAGTTGAAACAACACCATTTGTTGAAAAAGCTGTCTTCTTTCCACTGGATGGTTTTGGCTCCTTCATCAAAGATTAAGTGACAATAGGTGTGTGGGTTCATTTCTGGGTCTTCAGTTCTATTCCATTGATCTACTTGCCTGTTTTTGTACCAATGCCATACAGTTTTTATCACTTTTGCTCTATAATATAGCTTGAGGTCAGGGATGGTGATTCCCCCAAGTTTCTTTTGTTGTTGAGAATGGTTTTGCTCACTTGTTTTTTGTTCGTTTATTTGTTTGTTTTGATTTGTTTTTTAGTCCAGATAAATTTGAGAATTGTTCTTTCTATCTCTGTGAAAAGTTGAGTTGTAATTTTGATGAGGATTGCATTGAATCTGTAGGTTTTTGATAAGATGGCCATTTTTTCCTATCTTAATCCTGCTGATACATGAGGATGGGAAATCTTTTCATCTTCTTAGATCTTCTTCAACTTCTTCCTGAGACTTAAAGTTCTTATCATACAGATCTTTCAGTTTTTTTAATTAGAGTCACACCAAGATCATTTGTATTATTTGTGACTATTGTAAATTCTGTCATTCCCCTAATTTCTTTCTCAGCCCACTTATCCTTTGAGTAGAAGAAAGCTACTTATTTGTTTGAGTTAATTTTGTATCCTGCCCCTTTGCTGAAGTTGTTTATCAGATGTAGGAATTCTCTCATGAAATTTTTAGGTCAGTTATGTATATCACATCACCTGCAAATAGTGGTATCTTGACTTCCTCCTTTCCAATATTTATCACTTTCATCTCTTTTTTTTTTTTTTTTGCCTAATTGCTCTGTCTAGAACTTCAAGTACTATTTTGCATAGATGAGGGACAGTGGAAGGCCTTGTCTTGTCCCTGATTTTAATGGGATTGCTTCAAGTTTCTCTCCATTTAGTTTGATGTTTCCTATTGGTTTGCTGCAAATTGCTTTTGTTATATTTACATATGGACATTGAATTCCTGATCTCTTCAATACGTTTAGAATGAAGGGATGTTATATGTTGTCAAAGGATTTATCAGCATCTAATTAGATGATCTTATGGTTTTGTTCTTTTAGTTTGTGCATATAGTGGATTGCATTGATAGATTTTCTTATATTGTACTATCCCTGAATTTCTGGGATGAAGCCTACTTGGTAAATGATAACTTTCTTGAGCTTAAGAAATGTAATCCTTTCGTTTTCCTACATTCACTTAAGTGAACAGCAAATTTCAGTTAATGCTCCTGTGTTGGTAATTCCAGTGCTCTCCTTTCTCTTCTGTGGTATGGTGTGACAAGCCTGCTCCATCACTTTTGTCATTCGACATCTCTAGACATTTTCATCACCTCACCATTTCATGCCTTCATTTTCACACAACTCCTTCAAGTTTATTCTCAGTTTTCTGACTGGAGACTAATAATTTTACAGAATACTATTCACATAGTTTCTTCATATCATGATTTTTAGCCTTTGCATCCCATTAAATATTACTATTCTCCACCTTCTGATTCCACCATTTTTCTACAAACTTCTCTGATATTCTATTAAAGCTACTTTATTTCATTCATTACCTAATAAAAGGTAGCCGTGTGTGTGTGTGTGTGTGTGTGTGTGTGTGTGTGTGTGTGTGTGTGTGTGGTGAGCTATATTGTGTGGGAGTTGTCTGCCTACACCTAGAGGCCAGAAGAAGCTTGAACATGAGCTGCCATGTAAGTATTGAAAATTGAAGTTTTCTCTAAGAAGTCACTGCTCTTGTATATTGAGCTCCCTCCTTAGCCTTGCATTTAAAATTTTTAACACTAAGTAAAATACTTAAAGAAAAGTAAGAAATCACAAATTAAATGTCTGTTACAATCTTTATCACAAAAAATAACTGAAACAATAGAAATTATAAACAGCAGCTGTTTCTCACGGCCATGGAAGACAAGAGATCCAGGACCAAATGCACAGCAGGCAAATCTTTGTCAATGGCTCACTCTAATTCCACAATGTTGCTATGAATGGTGTACCTTTCTTTTACAGTTACTTTCCATGATTAACAAACAAAGAAACAGCAACAACGACAACAACAATATTAAGTAGAAGGGGACCGATTATTTCCTACCTGTCTTTAATGAATGCCTATGACAGTGGAAGTCTTAGCTCCAGAAAGACTCATTGAATGCTGTTGTTTTGAGGATCAATCTGGAATATGATATTTTTGAGTGTGCTCAAACATTTGAACATATTAATAAATTGGCAGAGATGATTAATACATATTTTTCAGTTCTAAAAGTAGTGTGATTCTTAGGTAATTGGGCTACAGTGAACTTCTTTGGGATGTTTGATACATTAAATTCCTTTTCACCTCCTTCAGATTTCCTTCTCTCTGCAACTGCAACCTCACCAACCAGGCCAATTAAGGAAGTGGAATGTTAAATTGATCACCTCAAGATGTTTTGGTTAAGTCAATACTAGCTAGGACATGAGAAAAAATTAGCTGCCATTTACTGAAGAACAGGATGCAACATTTATTTCTCTTCTACACTGACATGCTGCACTGACATGCTAAAAGGAGAAAAATAAATAAATAAAAGGCAACTGTGAATCCATTAAGATAGAATAGATGCATTGTTCTCTTCCAGCTGATCTGAGCTATCTATCAAAATGTCCCCAGGCCAAACTATAGAACTTTAGTATAAAACCCTGAATCTTAAAAATGTTATTTATCACATTATACAAGTTTGGGGGTTAGGAAGATAGCGCTGCATGCTATTCATCTTTCTTGGAAAGTTTCTTAAGTTAGTTTTAAAATAAGTGACAAATGGTAATTTCAACATGCTACAAAGAAGATTGATCTACAAATGCTAATAAATAGATTGGTTCTCATTATTTATCCTCTTTGTAAATTAAAATGAAGGCAGACTTGCAGTAGATATTTACAGATTCATTTTAGAGACAGTATTGTCTTTCCCTATATACTTTGCTATTTTTAATTATATTTTTCATTCTTATTGCTGGGGTTAGTCTATTGCAATGTATAGAAATGCGAAAATCTGAACCCAGAGATCTGGTTATCCTCTAGAAGAGTGCACCACCGTGTACACTGGCTTTTGTTGTGTTCACCTCAGTGCCCAATTAAAATTATGGTTAATAATTGATTAGAGCTAGTAATTTCACAGTAGAGAGAGAAGCCAGCGAAGGATCATGAAAGACCACCCAGAAGAAAGAGAGAGAAGATGGAGAGAAGAGGAGGCTGCTGTGAGTCTGGACAGATCATGAGTTTGTGGCCAGGAGAGGCACACACTCAGAGCATGATGTTGGAGCAGAAACAGCCCAGATGAGACCCAAACAGCAAGACTTATGACTGAGATATAGGTGAGAATAACATAGAACATGCCCAATCTAGGCTTACAGCTTGTAAATAAAATACCAGGGTTATGTACATTTTATATGGGCAAGCTAAGACTTTTCATAATTCCTTTTTTTTTCTTTCTGTATTATCTATGGTACCCATTATTTATATTATACTTTACCCTCTATTTGAGTCATCCCTCCTTATTATATTCCTAAATATATCTTTAAGGAAATTTGATGGTTAAAAATTTTATGACTGGCAGCAGCTCTCTGCTCCCAGACACAGTGGGAGAGAGACCCGACTGCCTGGTCAGGTGGGCACTCCTGAGGCTGCAGAGCGGAAGAGACCACCAACACTGCCCACCCCTGCCCACATCCCTGGCCCAAGAGGAAACTGTATAAGGCCTCTGGGCTCCCGTGGGGGAGGGCCCAGGAGCGGCAGGACCGCTGCCTCTGAGACACCGCTGGAACCTGAAGGAAACAGACTGGATAAATAGTTCTCTGCACCCAAATCCCGTGGGAGGGAGAGCTAAACCTTCAGAGCGGCAGACACGCCTGGGAAACCAGAAGAGACTGCACTCTGCATACACATCTCGGACGCCAGAGGAAAACACCAAACGCCATCTGGAACCCTGGTGCACTGAAGCTCCCGGAAACGGCGGCACAGATATTCCTGGTTGCTGCTGACGTGGAGAGCTCATGGGCAGCACCCCGCGAGCAAACTTGAGCCTCGGGACCACAGGTAAGACCAACTTTTCTGCTGCAAGTGACCTGTCTGGTGAACTCAAGACACAGGCCCACAGGAACAGCTGAAGACCTGTAGAGAGGGAAAACTACACGCCCGAAAGCAGAACACTCTGTCGCCATAACAGGCTGAAAGAAAACAGGAAAACAGGTCTACAGCACTCCTGACACACAGGCTTATAGGGCAGTCTAGCCACTGTCAGAAATAGCAGAACAAAGTAACACTAGAGATAATCTGATGGTGAGAGGCAAGCGCAGGAACACAAGCAACAGAAACCAAGACTACATGGCAACATCGGAGCCTAATTCTCCCACCAAAACAAACATGGAATATCCAAACACACCAGAAAAGCAAGATCTAGTTTCAAAATGATATTTGATCATGATGCTGAAGGATGTCAAGAAAGACGTGAAGAACTCCCTTAGAGAACAAGTAGAAGCCTACAGAGAGGAATCACAAAAATGCCTGAAAGATTTCCAGGAAAACATAAATAAACAAGTAGAAGCCCATAGAGAGGAGACACAAAAATCCCTGAAAGAATTCCAGGAAAACATAAATAAACAAGTAGAAGCCCATAGAGAGGAGACACAAAAATCCCTGAAAGAATTCCAGGAAAACACAATCAAACAGTTGAAGGAATTAAAAATGGAAATAGAAGCAATCAAGAAAGAACACATGGAAACAACCCTGGATATAGAAAACCAAAAGAAGAGACAAGGAGCTGTAGATACAAGCTTCACCAACAGAATACAGGAGATGGAAGAGAGAATCTCAGAAGCAGAAGATTCCATAGAAATCATTGACTCAACTGTCAAAGATAATGTAAGGCAGAAAAAGCTACTGGTCCAAAACATACAGGAAATCCAGGACTCAATGAGAAGATCAAACCTAAGGATAATAGGTATAAAAGAGAGTGAAGACTCCCAGCTCAAAGGACCAGTAAATATCTTCAACAAAATCATAGAAGAAAACTTCCCTAACCTAAACAAAGAGATACCCATAGGCATACAAGAAGCCTACAGAACTCCAAATAGATTGGACCAGAAAAGAAACACCTCCCGTCACATAATAGTCAAAACACCAAACGCACAAAATAAAGAAAGAATATTAAAAGCAGTAAGGGAAAAAGGTCAAGTAACATATAAAGGCAGACCTATCAAAATCACACCAGAATTTTCGCCAGAAACTATGAATGCCAGAAGATCCTGGACAGATGTCATACAGACCCTAAGAGAACACAAATGCCAGCCCAGGTTACTGTATCCTGTAAAACTCTCAATTAACATGGATGGAGAAACCAAGATATTCCATGACAAAACCAAATTTACACAATATCTTTCTACAAATCCAGCACTACAAAGGATAATAAATGGTAAAGCCCAACATAAGGAGGCAAGCTATACCCTAGAAGAAGCAAGAAACTAATCGTCTTGGCAACAAAACAAAGAGAAGAAAAGCACACAAACATAACCTCACATCCAAATATGAATAAGACAGGAAGCAATAATCACTATTCCTTAATATCTCTCAACATCAATGGCCTCAACTCCCCAATAAAGAGACATAGATTAACAAACTGGATACGCAACGAGGACCCTGCATTCTGCTGCCTACAGGAAACACACCTCAGAGACAAAGACAGACACTACCTCAGAGTGAAAGGCTGGAAAACAACTTTCCAAGCAAATGGTCAGAAGAAGCAAGCTGGAGTTGCCATTTTAATATCAGATAAAATCAATTTTCACTAAAAGTCATCAAAAAAGATAAGGAAGGACACTTCATATTCATCAAAGGAAAAATCCACCAAGATGAACTCTCAATCCTAAATATCTATGCCCCAAATACAAGGGCACCTACATACGTAAAAGAAACCTTACTAAAGCTCAAAATACACATTGCACCTCATACAATAGTAGTGGGAGATTTCAACACCCCATTCTCATCAATGGACAGATCATGGAGACAAAAATTAAACAGAGACGTAGACAGACTAAGAGAAGTCATGAGCCAAATGGACTTAACGGATATTTATAGAACATTCTATCCTAAAGCAAAAGGATATACCTTCTTCTCAGCTCCTCATGGTACTTTCTCTAAAATTGACCATATAATTGGTCAAAAAACGGGCCTCAACAGGTACAGAAAGATAGAAATAATCCCATGCGTGCTATCGGACCACCACGGCCTAAAACTGGTTTTCAATAACAATGAGGGAAGAAGGCCCACATATACGTGGAAATTGAACAATGCTCTACTCAATGATAACCTGGTCAAGGAAGAAATAAAGAAAGAAATTAAAGACATTTTAGAATTTAATGAAAATGTAGGTACAACATACCCAAACTTATGGGACACAATGAAAGCTGTGCTAAGAGGAAAACTCATAGCGCTGAGTGCCTGCAGAAAGAAACAGGACAGAGCATATGTCAGCAGCTTGACAGCACACCCAAAAGCTCTAGAACAAAAAGAAGCAAATATACCCAGGAGGAGTAGAAGGCAGGAAATAATCAAACTCAGAGCTGAAATCAACCAAGTAGAAACAAAAAGGACCATAGAAAGAATCAACAGAAACAAAAGTTGGTTCTTTGAGAAAATCAACAAGATAGATAAACCCTTAGCCAGACTAACAAGAGGACACAGAGAGTGCGTCCAAATTAATAAAATCAGAAATGAAAAGGGAGACATAACTACAGATTCAGAGGAAATTCAAAAAATCATCAGATCTTACTATAAAAGCCTATATTCAACAAAACTTGAAAATCTGCAGGAAATGGACAATTTCCTAGACAGATACCAGGTACTGAGGTTAAATCAGGAACAGATAAACCAGATAAACAACCCTATACCTCCTAAGGAAATAGAAGCAGTCATTAAAGGTCTCCCAACCAAAAAGAGCCCAGGTCCAGACGGGTTTAGTGCAGAATTCTATCAGACCTTCATAGAAGATATCATACCAATATTATCCAAATTATTCCACAAAATTGAAACAGATGGAGCACTACCGAATTCCTTCTATGAAGCCACAATTACTCTTATACCTAAACCACACAAAGACCCAACAAAGAAAGAGAACTTCAGACCAATTTCCCTTATGAATATCGACGCAAAAATACTCAATAAAATTCTGGCAAACCGAATCCAAGAGCACATCAAAACAATCATCCACCATGATCAAGTAGGCTTCATCCCAGGCATGCACGGATGGTTTAACGTATGGAAAACCATCAATGTGATCCATTATATAAACAAACTGAAAGAACAAAACCACATGATCATTTCATTAGATGATGAGAAAGCATTTGACAAAATTCAACACCCCTTCATGATTAAAGTCCTGGAAAGAATAGAAATTCAAGGTCCATACCTAAACACAGTAAAAGCCATATACAGCAAACCAGTTGCTAACATTAAACTAAATGGAGAGAAACTTGAAGCAATCCCACTAAAATCAGGGACTAGACAAGGCTGCCCACTCTCTCCCTACTTATTCAATATAGTTCTTGAAGTTCTAGCCAGAGCAATCAGACAACAAAAGGAGGTCAAGGGGATACAGATCGGAAAAGAAGAAGTCAAAATATCACTATTTGCAGATGATATGATAGTATATTTAAGTGATCCCAAAAGTTCCACCAGAGAACTGCTAAAGCTGACAAACAACTTCAGCAAAGTGGCTGGGTATAAAATTAACTCAAATAAATCAGTAGCCTTCCTCTACACAAAAGAGAAACAAGCCGAGAAAGAAATTAGGGAAACGACACCCTTCATAATAGACCCAAATAATATAAAGTACCTCGGTGTGACTTTAACCAAGCAAGTAAAAGATCTGTACAATAAGAACTTCAAGACACTGAAGAAAGAAATTGAAGAAGACCTTAGAAGATGGAAATATCTCCCATGCTCATGGATTGGCAGGATCAATATAGTAAAAATGGCCATTTTACCAAAAGCAATCTACAGATTCAATGCAATCCCCATCAAAATACCAATCCAATTCTTCAAAGAGTTACACAGAACAATTTGCAAATTCATCTGGAATAACAAAAAACCCAGGATAGCTAAAACTATCCTCAACAATAAAAGGACTTCAGGGGGAATCACTATCCCTGAACTCAAGCAGTATTACAGAGCAATAGTGATAAAAACTGCATGGTATTGGTACAGAGACAGACAGATAGACCAATGGAATAGAATTGAAGACCCAGAAATGAACCCACACACCTATGGTCACTTGATTTTTGACAAAGGAGCCAAAACCATCCAATGGAAAAAAGATAGCATTTTCAGCAAATGGTGCTGGTTCAACTGGATGTCAATATGTAGAAGAATGCAGATCGATCCATGCATATCACCCTGTACAAAGCTTAAGTCCAAGTGCATCAAGGACCTCCACATCAAACCAGACACACTCAAACTAATAGAAGAAAAACTAGGGAAGCATCTGGAACACATGGGCACTGGAAAAAATTTCCTGAACAAAACACCAATGGATTATGCTCTAAGATCAAGAATCAACAAATGGGATCTCATAAAACTGCAAAGCTTCTGTAAGGCAAAGGACACTGTGGTTAGGACAAACGGCAACCAACAGATTGGGAAAAGATCTTTACCAATCCTACAACAGATAGAGGCCTTATATCCAAAATATACAAAAAACTCAAGAAGTTAGACCGCAGGGAGACAAATAACCCTATTAAAAAATGGGGTTCAGAGCTAAACAAAGAATTCACAGCTGAGGAATGCCGAATGCCTGAGAAACACCTAAAGAAATGTTCAACATCTTTAGTCATAAGGGAAATGCAAATCAAAACAACCCTGAGATTTCACCTCACACCAGTGAGAATGGCTAAGATCAAAAACTCAGGTGATAGCAGATGCTGGCGAGGATGCGGAGAAAGAGGAACACTCCTCCATTGTTGGTGGGATTGCAGACTGGTACAACCATTCTGGAAATCAGTCTGGAGGTTCCTCAGAAAATTGGACATTGAACTGCCTGAGGATCCAGCTGTACCTCTTTTGTGCATATACCCAAAAGATGCCTCAACATATAAAAGAGACACGTGCTCCACTATGTTCATCGCAGCCTTATTTATAATAGCCAGAAGGTGGAAGGAACCCTGATGCCCTTCAACAGAGGAATGGATACAGAAAATGTGGTATATCTACACAATGGAATATTACTCAGCTATCAAAAACAACGGCTTTATGAAATTCGTAGGCAAATGGTTGGAACTGGAAAATATCATTCTGAGTGAGCTAACCCAATCACAGAAAGACATACATGGTATGCACTCATTGATAAGTGGCTATTAGCCCAAATGCTTGAATTACCCTAGATGCCTAGAACAAATGAAACTCAAGACGGATGATCAAAAGGTGAATGTTTCACGCCTTCTTTAAAAGGGGAACAAGAATACCCTTGGCAGGGAAGAGAGATGCAAAGATTAAAACAGAGACTGAAGTAACACCAATTCAGAGCCTGCCCCACATGTGGCCCATACATATACAGCCACCCAATTAGACAAGATGGATGAAGCAAAGAAGTGCAGACCGACAGGAGCTGGATGTAGATCGCTCGTGAGAGACACAGCCAGAATACAGCAAATACAGAGGCGAATGCTAGCAGCAAACCACTGAACTGAGAATATAACCCCCGTTGAAGGAATCAGAGAAAGAACTGGAAGAGCTTGAAGGGGCTCGACACCCCATATGTACAACAATGCCAAGCAACCAGAACTTCCAGGGACTAAGTCACTACCTAAAGACTATACATGGACTGACCCTGGACTCTGACCACATAGGTAACAATGAACATCTTAGTAAGAACACCAGTGGAAGGGGAAGCCCTGGGTCCTGCTAAGACTGAACCCCCAGTGAACTAGACTGTTGGGGGGAGGGCGGCAATGGGTGAGGATTGGGAGGGGAATACCCATAAGGAAGGGGAAGGGGAGGGGGGAGGGGGATTTTTGCCCGGAAACCGGGAAAGGGAATAACACTCGAAATGTATATAAGAAATACTCAAGTTAATAAAAAAAAATTTAAAGATAAAAAAAAAGAAACATGTTTAAAGCAGAGCTTAAGTAAATTCAGTTGTTTATATCAAGAGCTCTGAAGTCTTAGCTTGTATTTTAATTCAAAAAGGATTTATAAAAATATTAAATTAAAGTTTAATGAAACAAAAAAAAAGAAAAGAAAATCATTTCAAAACAGGAGAGGGGATATCTATATTACACACTAAAAGATCCCAGCTATTTGGGTATCTATATGATGCACTGTCGTATTTACTATATGAAAAGAATTCATAAAAATATGTATTATGAGGAAGAGGATCTGAGTTTCCTCCTTGGTGAAACACAAAATATTTCAATAAGGTGTGTGATCTCACACACTCTTTTCTTATGAACGCAGTGTGCATGAATACACAATAGTTGTGTTTCCACAAAACAAAGCTGCGGACCAAGTTCTGGTAAGAGGAAGAAGTCTTTTTCTATCCTGTTAATATACATCAAAATAACATTTTTTAAAATGCACATGCTTGCTGAGACGTGATATGCACTAGTGAGGACAGACGCTAATGCTGGGCAGGTTTTCCTTGACCCATTTGCTTAGTGGCTCTAAAAAGAACTGATGTGTGCAAGAGAACTAATCAAAGAGCAAAGTACATAATAAAAGCCCCCCTCATTTAGGAATATAGGAGAGTGAAGGGAACATGGGTCTTCACTGAAATAAACATGTGTTTGCAGTTATTCAGAAACCAGACAGTGTCTCTCAAATCAGACTTTGAACAGAGACCTCACCATTGACCACACAGATGTTGCCTCAGTACGGCAACTGCTCAGCAACCATTACAATGGTGTCTACCACGCAAAGCCCATTTGACAAATTGTAGCCTGACTTGGAAAAAATAAAATTAATTTAAAATAATAACTAAACCCCCAAACATAAAAAAATTTATGACTAAATATTATTAGCAATTTGTTTTTAAGTCATTTATGATTACTGACACATTTATGTGTAAGTCAATTACTTTGATCTTGCGTTTGTTTTACTTTTCCATATTGGCTTTGATTATTTAATTTGTTATAATCATTCATTATTGTTAATGTTTTAATTTTCTATTCTTTTCAAATTTTATAATTTTATAATAGGAAGAGCAACTAGCCTCATCAAGTAATTCTATCCTAAATTAGAATATGACTGGCTACCTTAGTATTTTAAATTTTTTAATTTGACCTGTTAACTTTTTAGCTGTATTTATAATTTGTGGAGTGACATCATGTAATTTGAAAGCTATTCTTCAATGTCCACATATATTCCCTCAAATATTTATCTCCTAACTTTTGTTGTTTATAAACCCTACTAATATAATTAATTTTGCTTATTTATCAGTTAATTTTTCCTTTTTTAAAGAAGGTAGTCTAGATCATCAGGAAAACATACTTTTAGATGAAGAAAAACTCCTTAGAGTCTGAGTGAGAAAATATTTACAATTTACGATACATAAATATGTTTTAAATCTCTGTGGGCACAGAGACCCACTGGGTATAAGGTAGGTTCTCATTTCCTTAAGAAATTTTCTCACTTTAAAAGCAGAGTGGTGTAAGGCAAAGGACACTGTTGTTAGGACAAAACGGCAACCAACAGATTGGGAAAGATCTTTACCAATCCTACAACTGATAGAGGGCTAATACCCAAAATATACAAAGAACTCAAGAAGTTAGACCGCAGGGAGACAAATAACCCTATTAAAAAAGGGGGATCAGAGCTAAACAAGGAATTCACAGCTGAGGAATGCTGAATGGCTGAGAAACACCTAAAGAAATGTTTAACATCTTTAGTCATAAGGGAAATGCAAATCAAAACAACCCTGTGATTCTACCTCACAACAGTCAGATTGGCTAAGATCAAAAACTCAGGTGACAAAAAATGCTGGCGAGGATGTGGAGAAAGAAGAACACTCCTCCATTCTTGGTGGGATTGCAGACTGGTACAACCATTCTGGAAATCAGTCTGGAGGTTACTCAGAAAATTGGACATTGAAATACCTGAGGACCCAGCTATACCACTCTTGGGCATATACCCAGAAGATGCCCCAACATATAAAAAAGACACATGCTCCACTCTGTTCATAGCAGCCTTATTTATAATAGCCAGAAGTTGGAAAGAACCCAGATGCCCTTCAACAGAGGATGGATACAGAAAATGTGGTACATCTACACAATGGAATATTACTCAGCTATCAAAAACAATGACTTCATGAAATTCATAGGCAAATGGATATAACTGGAAAATATCATCCTGAGTGAGGTAACCCAATCGCAGAAAAACACACATGGTATGCACTCATTGATAAGTGGCTATTAGCCCAAGTTCTTGAATTACCATAGATGTACAGAACACATGAAACTCAAGAAGGATGACCAAAATGCAAATGCTTCACTCATTCTTTAAAAGGGGAACAAGAATCCCCTTGGCAGGGAATAGGGAGGCAAAGTTTAGAACAGAGGCAGAAGGAAAACCCATCCAGAGCCTGCCCCACATGTGGCCCATACATATACAGCCACCAAACTAGATAAGATGGATGAAGCAAAGAAGTGCAGGCTGACAGGAACCGGATGTAAATCTCTCCTGAGAGACACAGCCAGAATACAGCAAGTACATAGGCGAATGCCATCATTAAACCACTGAACTGAAAATGGGACCCCCGTTGAAGGAATCAGTGAAAGGACTGAAAGAGCTTGAAGGGGCTTGATACCCTATATGAACAACAATGCCAACCAACCAGAGCTTCCAGGGACTAAACCACTACCCAAAGACGATACACATGGACTGACCCTGGGCTCCAATCTCATAGGTAGCAATGAATAGCCTAGTAAGAGCACCAGTAGAAGGGGAAGCCCTTGGTCCTGCCAAGGCTGAACCCCCAGTGAACGTGATTGTTGGGCGGGAGGTTGGTAATAGGGTGAGGATGTGGAAGGGAACACCCATATAGAAGGGGAGGTGGAGGGCTTAGGGGGATGTTGGCCCAGAAACCAGGAAGGGGAATAACAATCGAAATGTAAATAAGAAATACTCAAGTTAATAAAGGTGGAAAAAAAATCTCTGCAGCCAATGGATTCTATGTTCTTTTGCTTGTCTGAAATTATCCCTGTTTTATCTCCATTTTAAAAATATAGTTTCACTTGGCATCGAATATAGAATAATGATATATTTCAAGATGTTAATTTTTCTCTAATATTTTGTCTTCTTAGAAATATTACTCATTTACTTGGGTCAGATTTCAATCTTCTTGTATCCTCTTGGCATCCTCATAATATAAGGCAGCTCAAGAAGTGTTTGCTTATATCAGAAGTAGCATACATTTGAAGAACTTAGGAGTGTTCTTTGAAATGTTATAACACACTATTGAAATGCAGAGGGAAGTCACTAAGTTATACAGCTCATCCGTAAAGTTAATCAGTGTTCATTTTGTTGTAATAACTAATAACACCATGTTTCCGAGGATCTTAACTTTCATCAATTTTACCAATTTGCTCAATTTTCCAATAGTTTCAGTTTATTTATGTTTATGGTATATGTGTAGATATTTTACTTGCCTGGATCAATGAGTACCATGTTTATGCAGGGCCCTCAGAGACCAGAGGTGGGCATTGGATCTCAGGAACTAGGATTGTAAGAAGTCGTTAGCAGTTGTGTGGAGATGGGAACCAAACACAGGTATTCTGCAAGAGCAAGTGCTTCTACCTGCAAAGTTATCTATCCAGCTTATCTTTGTCTTTACTTGGAATATAGTAATTAGTTCTATAAGATATGAGGTTCTGAGAATGGTGATTTTCTGTTTCCTGCTTTTCTTTCTTTCTTTTTTATTTTTTTTAAATAATTTTTGTCTGTCAACCAAAGTATGAATTAAAATATTATTGGTTCTAACATAGGAGGAATTAGTCTAAATAATCTTAGGAAATTATCCAAATGTATTGCTGTGTAAGATAGTATACTATTTAATAATTTTTAGGTATCATTGAAAATAATGGGTCCAATCTTTATATTTTAATGTGCATATACCATTATTGTTCATTCTAGTAATCCCCTTACATCTCTCTTCCTTTTTATTGGTTCATATGATTTTACTGTGTTTTGCATGTGATATAAATTTTTAGCCTGAAGTCTGACTTTAATGGATAACTTCTTATTTATATTAATTCACTAAAAAAGCTATTTCTTTTTTTTTTCATTTTGTAGGAATCAATCATTTATCTTCTTCAATGTTGTTCTCAGTTTCCTAATCTGTGAGTCTTTCCTTGGCCATCTTACGTGCCATGTATACCTCCTTCTTAACCTTCCAATTACCTGCAATGATTTTCCTTTAAGTCATAGTATTTCCATTGCATATGCTTTGCCTCCTTTATTGAATTGTGTCTGTATAATAAAACAAGGTTGTTCCTTTTTACAAGACCCTGGGTCTAGTACTAGAACACTGGAAAACATGAACAGAGAGAATGATCAAGTTGGATATATCATAAAGAAGAATTATGCACCATCTTTTAATTGTCCACAGGCTATATATCCCTTTAAGTAAATATAAGAATTATATTATATTTCAAACTCATGTCTCCAGACTCCTTATACATTAGGTTTAATAAAGTATTTTTAGTATATGTTTACAGATTGGTTAAGAAGTGTTTAGTGAAAGGCATGACATAAAGCTTAAGTTTAGATTAAGTTCCATCCAGGATGATCAGAGAACTACAAGCGGTCCATCGCAGTGTTAAATTATCTTCACGAGTGAAAACTTTAAATTTTACAACTAGTTCCCATTCAGTCAAATCCAATTATTTGTAATAGAAATCATGATTTTGATTTTGTTATAAGAAAAGTGAAGAAATATAATTCATAAGACACAAGTATACATACCATAGAATATTCGTGGTTAAATGATAAGAGGAACACAGATCAAGAGTAAGAAATGAGGAATAACCAATGGAACAAGCATGATTATACTGGCTTAGTTCTGATGGTTTGGGCGAAATCTGGTTAAATTTTCAAATCTCAGGGTGTTACCTACTACCTTTAAAATATTAAAATAACAGCACTGTGTGACTTTTAGGGAGGAATAGTTTTAAACAGAACAATATGTTACCATAACTGTATTTAGAACTGTTAGTGGGAGAGGATGTTTAGTCCTGCATTGACTTGATGTTTAAAGACAGTCAGGTACTCAAGGGGTTTATTAGGGTGAGTCTGGGAGTAGGTGGGAGCTGTGACCTAGACCCAACATGAATAAATAAATTAGTAAAAAATAAAAGTGTTGGCTTTTATAAAGATTCAATGATGGTTAAATTCTATGATGGAGCTGAGAAAACACATGAAAGCCCTTATTTTCCAAACCTTGTCACTGATTAAATATAAACAGATATCTGAATAATTTTTTTACTTGGTTACATTAGGTGATGTGTAGATTATTTGAAAAAAGCAGCCTTTCCTTTAATGAAAAATGAAGTTCAGAAAGCTGCTGAAAAGAACTTCTGATCTGTCTAATGTTGCTTAGCTCTGACTTCCCGTTTCATACTGACTAAGTTTGAAGATTTATTTTCCCTGGCACTTTGTTCTGATGAGGACAACTCATCTACATTCCATTTATTGCATTTACATTTATTTTATTACATACATTATATTTATTCCAGAAATAAATTATATTTCTTGAATTTTAGTGAACAAGACTTTGGAAATACTAGTCAGTGGATAGTATTTCTAGTTTTATTTATATTTAGATATAAATTGTATCCATGGTCTATGACTGTATATATTTCCTCACTTAACCTTCAGGAAATTTCTTTACGTTTTATCATCATCTTTTCCTGTTTATCCTAAATACTTTCTAACATTAAATTCTTTCTAACATTAAATTGGATATATATATATATATATATATTATATATATATATATATATCGTATTTGTATACTGAATCCCATCGTGATGGGATGAGAAGCCAGAATTCTTTGTTCCTTTGTCTCCACTATCTTACGAAAAAGGCTGTTGATTTCACCTCAAAATCTTTTGATTTATGTTCTCTGTGTGATGTCTGAAAATAACCTCATATATTTTTCAGATGACACAAAGAATTGGATATGATGTCTCCACTGTTTACAGATTTTTTTCCATGGCAGATAGATACAGAGTTTCTTATTTTCCCAGAAGTGTTAATTGAAGTACATTTAATGACAACACACACACACACGCACACACACATACACACACACACACATACACACACACAGACAGACACACACAAGCCAAGAACAACTACAACCACCACCACCACGACCACCACCACCACCATCACCACCCCCATCACCACCCCCACCACCCCCACCACCACCCCCACCACCACCACCACCACCATCACCACCACCACCACCACCACCACCACCACCACCACCACCACCACCACCACCACCACCACCACAACAACAAAAAGTAATCTCACTTACTTCTGATGGCATTCAATGCAATAAATAACATTTCAGGTCTTATTTATTTATTTATTTATTTATTTATTTATTTTCCACATGGAAAAGTTTAATGAGAGAAGAAGAGGGGAGAAGTAAAGGCTGTTCATGAGCACATGGAGTGAAGTGGGGAAGGGAATGGGAGAGGAGAGAAGGGACAGGGACAAAGGGGAAGAGGGCAAGAAAGCAGAGAAGAGAGTAAGAGCACTAGTTGTATTTAAATGGTGCCTTTGGGAGAAAGACGTGGAAGAAAACATGCTAGAAACAGTCGCTCATTTTTCACACATATTCATACAGTTGACTGACAGTTCTTTCTAGATTCTTGCCCAGAAATCTGTTTTAGGTACTCAACTGTCAGCATCCTGTGTTGGTAAATTCAAGAATCTAGGTAGTAGTGGTTAGTTTGTTTTAATCCCTGTGAGCTGTGCAGCCTCCAGTATACTATTTTAGGAAGAGAGATGTGTCCAATGCAATTGACATTCATAGTGATGCAAAGACCACAAGGCAGTCTGTCAGTGTAAAGCATGCGCACTGTGAAGTTTAGAGTTAGCTCTGAGAGGAGAAAATTCCTCAAATCCGTTATGGTGGTAAAACTCTATAGAATGAAAGTTAAAAAGACTGGCACTGTACTTACTGAAATACCTAAAGTAGTAAAGATATAGTAAACACTATGGAATAGTAGATAGACAGAAAGAGAGGTAGGTAGGTAGATGGATGGATGGATTGATAGATAGTTTCAAAGTGAAAACATTCTTTAGCCAGCTTATTCATTTGGGTCATTAAATATGGTGTTAATTTATTGCAATATCACCACATTCATATTTTCCATTTAAGACCTTTAATTATTATAGTATAACAACACTATTAATTTGAATATGTAAGTTGAAATATTGACCATATGTTAGTTTTTCTTTTCCTATTTACTTTGGTGTTCCCAAATGAAAGCCTCAGAAAGATGGATTTTTTTTTCTAAGTAATTTTTTTTCTTTTCTTGCATTGGATATTTTCTTTATTAACATTTCAAATGATATCTCCTTTTCCAGTTTCCCCTCCGGAAACCCCCTATGCCATCCCCTCTTTCCCTGCTTGTATGAGCGTGCTCACACACCCACCCACCTACTCTCTCTTGCCTTCCCGCCCTGACATTGCCCTACACTGGGGTATTGGACCATCACAGGACCAAGGTTCTCTCCTCCCATTGATGCTTGACAGGCCATCCTCTGCTACATGTGTGTCTGGAGCCACAGGTCTCTCCATGTGGACACTTTTGTTGGTGGTTTAGTCCCTGGGAGTGCTGGGGGGGGTCTAGTTGGTTGATATTTTTGTTCTTCCTATGAGGCAGTAAACCCCTTCAGGTTCTTCAGTCCTTTCTCTAACTCCTCCATTGGGGACCCTGTTCTTAGTACAATTGTTGGTTTAACATGCATACTGTGATGATTAGTTTTAATTGACAAGTTTGCACAACTAGGAATTACCTGGTAAGTTAGACTAATGAGGAATTATTTAGATCTGGTAGGATTGTAGGCATGTCTCTGCAAAGTGGTTTGGATTGTCAACTGATGTGGGAAGACACATGTTGAATATGTGCAGCCACAATCCCACGGCTTGAGCCCTGAGCTATACCTCTTTTGGGCATATACCCAAAAGATGCCCCAACATATAACAAAGACACATGCTCCACTATGTTCATAGCAGCCTTATTTGTAATAGCCAGAAGCTGGAAAGAACCCAGATGCCCTTTAACAGAGAATGGATACAGAAAATATGGTACATCTACACAATGGAATATTACTCAGCTATCAAAAACAATGACATTATGAAATTCATAGGCAAATGGATGGAACTGGAAAATATCATTCCTGAGTGAGATAACTCAATCACAAAAAAACACACATGGTATGCACTCATTGATAAGTGGATATTAGCCCAAATTCTTGAATTACCCTAGATGCACAGAACACATGAAACTCAAGAAGGATGACCAAAATGCAAATGCTTCACTCCTTCTTTAAAAGGGGAACAAGAATACCCTTGGCAGGGGATAGGGAGGCAAAGTTTAGAACAGAGGCAGAAGGAACACCCATTCAGAGCCTGCCTCACATGTGGCCTGTATATATAAAGCCACCAAACTAGATAAGATGGATGAAGCAAAGAAGTGCAGGCCAACAGGAACCTGATGTAAATCTCTCCTGAGAGACACAGCCAGAATACAGCAAGTACATAGGCGAATGCCAGCAGCAAACCACTGAACTGAGAATAGGACCCCCGTTGAAGGTATCAGAGAAAGGACTGGAAGAGCTTGATGGGGCTTGAGACCCCATATGAACAACAATGCCAACCAACCAGAGATTCCAGGGACTAAGCCACTACCCAAAGACTATACATGGACTGACCTTGGACTCCAACTGCATGTGTAGCAATGAATAGACTAGTAAGAGCACCAGTGGAAGGGGAAGCCCTTGGTCCTGCCAAGACTGAACCCCCAGTGAACGTGATGGTTGGGCGAGAGGGCGGTAATGGGGGGAGGATGTGGAGGAGAACACCCATAGAGAAGTGGAGGGGTAGGTGTTAGAGGGATGTTGGCCCGGAAACCGGAAAGGGGGATAACAATCGAAATGTAAATAAGCAATACTCAAGTTAACCAAGATGAAAAAAATTGGTAGAGATTGAAAGACTGAAAAAGTAAAAAAAAAAAAAAAGTTAACAGCTTAAGCAGGCAACATTTTGTTCTTTTCCTCTTGATTGTGGACATGATAGGACTATGTGTTTGAATTCTGGTCTGAATTCTGGTCTTGGCTACTCTGAAATGTTGGAATGTAATATAGATTTGTTAAAAAAATCTATTGTCCTCAAAATTGTTTTGGTTCAGGATTTTCTCACAGCAACAGAAGTGAAACTAGCACACATATTTAGAATTTTCAGTTGAAAATATTTGTCTCTGAAATGCTGACTAAATTGTAAATACAATTGAATATGAACGAATAAAATGTAGAGTGTGTAAGTGACCTGTAAAATTTGAACATCAACACAGTTAATATTAGACTCACGACAGTGAGTTTTTTAATTAAGAGAAGAAAGGGGCCTAGAGGGGGATCAATATTGTTTTATATTATTTTGATATGTTTTACAGCTTTGACAGAATTTCTTAAATCTGCTCACAAAAGTTAAATTATTCATAAAATAAATTACATATGAAATTTCACAAACCTAATAAATATAAGCATGATATAGGGTGGTGTGGAACTATATTAATGAAACAAATTAATATGTGCCACTAATAAGCAATAAAATTATGATTTATAAGACGATGACCAGTGAAAAGCTGGGGAATCTACTCTTTGCTAGTTTACCACACCTTATGCTCTGAATCAAATAAACTGATGAAGTCTTCACAGAATCCCTCACGAAGAACACTTATACAGATTCTCTGAATAGATAAATACATATGTAGAGAGGATAAAGAGATGGTAAGCAGATGGTCAGATATACAGTTAGATAATAAATAGATTGACACTAGATAGTTGGTGGGTATATGTATGAACAGATGAGTAGATGATAGAATTTGTGACGTTCAACTTTTCTCAGGCATAGTGATTATACATTCATGGATTTCACTATTTTCTCTCTTTTCTTTTACTTTTCTACTCCAATCATAATACCCTGCAAGGATCATATTTCTACTCTATGATATTGCTAGTTGTGGAATTGGTAATAGATTTTTATGGGAGGTTTGTCCCCATTGCTTTTGTGGGTGTGCTTTTTTTTTAAACATTCTATGTCTTCACCTATCTTAAAAAAGGTGGGGTTTGAAATCAGTATGTCTATACCAATCACTGCATTGTCATACAAAAGTTATTGTTTTCTGACTCAACTTTGTGGTTACTAATGCTCACTGTTAATTTGATGAAATCTAGAGTTACCTAGGAGACACTTTGGTCATTTCTGTGTGGATATTTCCAGAGACATTTGATGAGGAGGAAGCCACTATGAATGGGATCAGGAAAATTTCTTGGGCAATGATTGAAATCAGAATAAAGAGAAAAGGGAAAGAGATGAGAACCAGCATATATCTCACCCCTCTTTTTGATTATAGATACCTCATTCTCCCATATTGATGCCTTCCCAGATAGATAATCTCTGTAACTCCTAAACTGGAATCAAGTATATTGCCCTGTTTTAAATTGTTTTTGTCATAACAACAACAAAACAATGGAAGAAATCTCCCCATCCTTGATGAATGAGGTTTGTGATAATATTTGGCATATCATTTGCTATAGGTCCCCCTCATTAGAAACAGTGAATTATTAGTTTACAAATGAAGAATTCTGTTGATATTGGAAGGCTATACAATCTGTCCTTGAAATCTTTTGTCATGATCTCCATTGTATCTTTTAACTAAATTGTTACTAATTAGGCCACATCTTATGTACACATTAGTATGCTTTACCTGAGTGTCAATATCTAGGTTGATCTGTTTTTGTGAAATCCCAGAGAACACCAGGTAAATCTTTACTCCTATTATTGTGTTAATCTTTGTTACTAGAGCAATGGGATTCGGATTCATTTTCAGTGTCAGTAAGCACCTTACATAGAAACATTTGTTTTGCTTCTGAAAATGCAAAAGGGATAAGAAGACAGTAGTTGTGATTGTGTATTGCATTATGTACAATTTGTAGTATACTATTAGAAAAATCTATATTGAATAAAAGACAATTTACCTGAAGTAACCATAAAGCAATATAATTAGCAATCTCAGGAATAATCTACTAGAGTAAGCATTATTAATAATTTAAGTATAGAAGTTCTGACGTGTAACCCAACTTCTGAAAATAAATGATATAAATATCTCATTATTGTCTAGAACTAACCTAGTAGATGTATTCCCTTCTTCTGGACACTAATCTTCACATAATTCTTAGCTTTTGACCTCTAGAGTATTGTTTCTGTTTGTTTTCTGCTCTTATCATGGTATTTTATGATAATATGTCTCTTGTATTCCTTAATATGACTCTTATTTCCTCATTTCTTTAAAAAGTCCACATAATACTGTGGCTTTGATTATCTCTTGTGTAAGCTTACTCTGTAGCCCAATTTTGGTGTTAGCCTCTGCAAGAGCCTACTTCATATAGCTATTATCTCTTCAGATCTCTCCACAGACAACAGACAGGATAACATGTAAAGCAAGGACACTGTTTTCATTTCTTTGCCACTACTACAATAGAGGATATGTAATAAAACAGGTTGGAAAGTATGTACATATAGGTTGGCACATGTTGGGACTGTTAGAAGCAGAGTTGTTTTATTGATAGTGTCTGGCATTCAGAGGCAAAGGCTGACTTAGAACACAGGCTTTTGAAAGTCTGGCCCAGTATATCCTTTAAGGAGCTAATGACTGAGTGACACGTCTATATTTCACATTGCTTGGTATCTATAAGTGTTGTACATTTCTAACCTTTTCATTTCAGTGAAGCTTGGTATAATTATATATTTCTTTTCTTTCTGTTCTAGTGTATTTCTAATTACTTTTTGACTTTGAACTAATTAGTAATTATGCTATTCATTTTAAATAATTAGACACCTATTCAATCCTAGGCAATTATTAAAGATTTTTAAAACATACTCATAAGTTCAAATTTTAATGGAAATATTTGTTAATATATAAAGCAATATAATTTTAATTTTAAATTGCTTTCAAAAATTTATATATGTTTGTGTTGTTTGACCATACCTAGAGTATTGAGCATGCAACTGGTATTTCAGGTTGGGAATTGAAAGGCCAGCTTTAAGTATATAATAAGAGCTACAGTAGGAAAATGTCAGTGTGTTGTTGCTGTCAAGGTCTGACATGTCACTCTCCAAGATCAGTATAGCCTGCCTGTCACCCGAATAGCCAAAAGCTTTTTTGACTCCCATCAAATCAATATAACAATAAGCTTCCTAGTATAAAAATAAGAAAATGACCTATAATTGCTAACTCAATAATGCAAAGGACCTTTTTTGGTTTGGGGAGAGTTATTAATACAAGAAGTAAGAATAGATATTGCTATCCAAAGTACTTCAAGAATATGTAGAATGGAATAATCAATAACCTTAATTCAATGAGCAGTTCATAAAACAGAAAATATTAGTACTGTAACAGTCAAATAAAAATGTACTGATGAAAGTACTGTAAATGGAAAATAACCATGAGATATTTTTTCACAGAATAACAAGAAATGCAAATTTACAGGCAGGATATATCATTTTCATTTCAATACATATTTTTGAACTTGAACATGCCTATTATGGTGAAAATACTTGATGCATTGCATTTTAAATTTTTTCTTAAATACAATAAAATTAAATGCAGCAGAGAAAAACAAAAAGTGCACAAGTTTGAAATAGCTACATAAAATAGTAATGTAGTTCATGTTATTATTCATGAAGTCATAAAATATATTATTATTACATAGACATCTCATAAATATCGGTTCATGATGAATATGTGTATGTGAAGAACTCTAAGTAGGATGAGGTTATCAGGAATATGGGAAGCAAAATAAAATATTCACAGTTGAATTTGATGACTGTCAAGACTTTGCTATATTTTATACATTGCAAGATGGTTTTATTTTTAAAATATATTCGACATGAATGCCGTGTTTCTAGTTCAGCTCATGTTTTTTTTTTCTGTAGCTCATTTACAAGAAATGAAGATTTAATTTAAGTAATACTGCACACTTCAGTGACTACAGATACAATTCTGTGCCTCACTGAAGATGACAGGAGACTTAATATACAATGGCATCACATGCTGTCTATGGAGGCAAGGGGCAATCTGGGCCAGCATTTGACTGGTAGTCTTGGGATTTTCACCATGTACCAAGACTAAAGGTGAGGCTTATCCTGAACATAAAAAGGTCAAGTTTGAAATTAAACTGGACAAGTGTTTGATTTCAATAGAAAATGCTGTCTCTGGGACTCTGTTAAGCTAGTTATTTTGTTAAATGTTCTCTGAAGCCCTATAGCACACAGTGTCCATCACAATCTTAACATTTTTGTATTAACTGTTCTTTAGTTTTATTTTATATTTTTGGTAATTCTATGAACTCAATAATTCTATGAATGCAGCAATTCTGTGAAAAATTTATACACCATAGTCTGATCTTACATGTATGCTTCTACCATTTACACTTTATTCCAAATCCAACTTTGTGTCTTCATTTTTATAACACACTCTAGTCCCAATATGTTGACTCTACATGTTTAGGTGTGTGAGTATCCACTGAAGCATCTTAGACCTATTATGGGCTACATCCTAGGGAAGCTATCCCTCGCACCAGCAGGAGCTTTTAATTTTCAGCAATTCCCCAGGCATTATTGGATCTCATGTCCACCTTCCACAATGGCATTTTTTTAATGGCTTGAGCTTGCACCCATATCTTGTGAATGCTATTACGAACTACTGTTAAGTTCATAAGTACAAACTATTTTTTTTCCAAAAAATGTTGTCTCCGTATACTCGTCCACTGCCAGGACACTTTCAGTCTTCCCTGCCTCTCTTCTACAATGAACTGTTATCCTTGGTAGTGGGGATATGGTATCCATGTCCCCTTAAGAGCTGAGACTCCACAGTCATTTCTTCTCTGTATTATGAGGAGATATAGAGAGAAGGTCTCTAGGCTGATCATCATCTTCTTCAAAAAGAAGATTCTCTACTGAGTTTTGAGAGGTGAAATGGTCTATGGGTATAATTAGAAGTCATTAGGAGTTACTTTAGAAATATGTGACATTTGTTGGTTACAAAAAATCTGCTCTCCACTAGGGTCTCTGGTCTGTATAGTCATGGATTCAATAGCTCAATATTGCTGCTATGCACAGGTTCCATCTTTTAAAGCAGGACTTATATCCAATCAGAAAGTAAATAGTTACTCTGAAGGAATTTGTACAACTATTGTACCAGTGGAGATTTCTTCCCAGGAAGGCAACATCTGGACAAGACTGGTAGTGACTTTTCTTCTCTCGTATCATGCACAGCACTTCATTGCACTATGAAAGCTAACAGGTCAAGCCACCAAACACAGATGATATTGTGGATACCAAGAAGTACATGCTGACAGAAGCCTGATATTGCTGTTTCCTGAGAAGCTCTACCGGAGCCTGAAAAATAGAGAGGTGGATGCTTACAGACAACCATTGAACTAAGAATATTGTACCCAATGGATGAGTTAGAGAATAGACTAAAGGATATGAAGGGGTTTGCAACCCACAAGAACAGCAACAATATCAACCAAATAGACACCCCTAGAACTTTCAAGGACTAAACCACCATTCCCAGAGTACACAGGGACAGACCTATGGCTCCAGCTGCATAGGTGATAGAGGATGGCCTTTTCAGGCATGAATGGGATCAGAAGCCCTTGGACTTATCAATGCTAGATGTCCCAGTATAGGGGAATGTCAGGACAGGGCATTGGGAGTGATTGGTGGGTAGGTAAGAGAGCACCCTCATAGAAGCAGGGATATATAGCAGGCTTCTGGAGGGGAAAATAGGAAAGCAGATAACCTTTGAAAATAAATTTAAAAATATCCAATACAAAAAAAGAAAAAAAATAAAAGAAAACAAACAAACAACAAAACAACATAAATATTTCAAGTCAATAATCAAATTCTATGGCTCCAGAGTGTTAAACCTTCAGCCATAAGGTCTTATTGCCAAGGTAAGGAGGGTACCAATGAAAATGGCAAGTCTGTAATACTTGGGTTATTGATATTAGCATTGAACTGTGGAATGCACTGGTCCACAGCTCTAGTAGAAACCACCTATTCTTGACATCAGGTGTTTTATTTGCTAGCCTGTGATGTCTAGTTGGAAAACTGTTTTCTATTATAGGGTAACCATATTTAAGTTCTTATTTTATAAGAATACATTTTATTTTAGGATAAATTTAGATACTGGGTCTCCATGACACTTTTAGAAGCTCTATTGTGTTAGTTTTCTCTCTCTTTATTCTCTTCTTTACCATGCATCTCAATGTCCTCCTTAACTGGTTCTATTCCATTGTTCTCCTTTACCCTTTACACTTGTGTGTTTTACTTTTGTTTTATGAAGGTTCCATCCCATAACACCTTACTACTATCCTAATATATAAGGCTATCCAAAATAAATATTCGTCAATATCTAAAAATTCAATGCTAATATCAAACAAATGAAACAAAAAATTGTGGCATTTGTATTTTTGGTTGAGACTTACCTTATTCAGAGTGATGATTTCTATTTCTACTTACCTGTAAATTTCATTTTTCATAACTATTGGATTATATTCTATTGTATAAATGTACTGCAATTTTATAAGACATTGGTGGTGGTTTGCATAAGATGTGTAGACCTGTGGAGGTCCAGTATATGTTACCACAGTCTCTGTGATTTCATCGATGCTTCAGTTCTACTGTGGTGTTAGGAAGGTTTTACTTCTTTGGTAACCTCCAACACCTCTGCCACTTGCAATCTTTCTGCCTCTTCTGCTAAGTTCCCTGGGGAAGGATTTTATATTTGGACTGTCTCCATTTTTGTATCCATCTACTGCAGGAAGGAGGTTCTTTGATGGTAACTGAACAAAATACTGATCTATGAGTATAGCAGAATGTTGTTAAGAGCTATGTGATTGCTATGTTTCTATGGCAGTAGAGTAGCATTTGCATTACTCTTGGTCTTTGGCCTATCTAGCCTCAGCAGTCTTAGGAATAGGTGCCATCTCATGGAATAGGTTTTAAATCCAGTACAATACTGGTTGGTATTCCCACAAGCTTTTTGCCACTACTGCAAAATTTGTGTTTTGAATTCTGAGTTACTTCCCTCAGGATGAGGGTTTTTTTTCCCTAGATAAGTCTATTTAACTGCAAATTTCAGAATTTCACATTTTTAAAGGTTAAGCAATAACTCATGTGTAAATGTACCACATTTTCTGTATGCATTCTTCTGTTAATAGATATATAGGGTATTTTCAATACCTAACTGTTATAAACAGAGGTGCAATAACTGTGGTTGAGCATGTGTCTCTGTAGTAGAATGAAACTTCCTTTGGATAATGTTAAGAGTGGTATATTTAGCTTCTTAGGCATATCTATTCCAAGCTTTCTAAGGCATTGACACTTGATTTTCATAGGAGTTTTAAAAGACTGCATTCCCAACAGCAATGGATGAGTGTTCCCTTTACTCTACATCCTTAATAACCTGCGTTGTGATTTGTTTTGTAGATGTGGCCATTCACAGTGGTATAAGATGACATTTCAAAATAATTTTTATTTTTATATCTCCAATAACTAAGGATCTTAAACATTTCTTTTTTCTTAGCCACAAAATATAATTTTTAGATAAATCAAAATTATATACTTGATTCTGATGTAGTTATCTGCATTTATATTTTAGAGGGTTATTTGATATGATTTGGTACTTCATATTCATAGAAAATTCACTGAAAAACTGTTTCAATTAACTGTGGCTTTTAGTAGTAGCTGCACTTTTCCTTGAATATGTGTTGTGTGGTATAAGAGATGATACTTACATTTTATAATAAAACATGTCTAAATGCAAATTTGTCAATACACAACATTGATGCCCCCTTCACTGCTTTATGTTGCATTTTCCACATTACTTATATTTTTGCGGGTTTTTTTTATTTTTTATTAGGTATATTTCTTTACTTACATTTCAAACGTTATTCCCCTTCCTGGTTTCCTGTCCATAAACCCTCATTCACTGCCCTCCTCCTCCCCCATAAGGGTATTCCTCCTGTACATCCCCCTTATTGCACCCCCCCCATGTTCCCCTGCACTGGGGATCCAACCTTGGCAGGACCAATGACTTCCCCTTCCCCTGATGCCCTAACAAGACTATTCTCTGCTACATATGCAGTAGGAGCCCTGGGTCAGTCCATGTATAGTCTTTCAGTAGTGGTTTAGTCCCTGGAAGCTCTGGTTGGTTGGCATTGTTGCTTTTATGGGGTTACAAGCTCCTTCAACTCTTTCAGTTCTTCCTCTAATTACCCCCAAGGCAGTCCTATTCTCAGGTCGGTCTATAGAGAGATCTATGTCCAGTGCATTTTCTAGCTTCATCAATCTTATTTAATTTTGGTGGATGGATTATATATATATATATATATATATATCATATATATATAAATATATATCATGTGGGTCAGGCTTTGAATGCCCGTTCCTTCAGTTGCTGCTCTAAACTTTGCTTCCATATCCCCTCCTATGGATATTTTCCCCCCTTTTAAGAAGGAGGGGGACCATCTGCATTTTGCTCATCCTTCTTCTTGAGCTTCCTGTAGTCTGTGGATTGCATCTTGGGTAATTTGAGCTTTTTGGCTAATATCCATTTATTAATGAGTGCATACCAAGTGTGTTTTTCTGTGATTGAGTAACCTCACTCAGGATGATATTTTCTAGTTCATTCCATTTGCCTATGAATTTCATGAAGTTATTGTTTTTGATAGCTGAGTAGTACGCCATTGTGTAGATGTACCATATTTTTTAATCCATTCCTCTGTTGAAGGTCATCTGGGTCCTTTCCAGATTTTGGTTATTATAAATAAGGCTGCTATGAACATAGTGGAGCATGTTCCTTTGTTGTATGTTGGAGCATCTTTTGGGAATATGACCAAGAGAGGTATACCTGTGTCTTCAGGTAGTGGAATGTCCAATTTTCTGAAGAATCTCCAGATTGATTTCCAGAGTGATTGTATCAGTCTGCAATCCCACCAACAATGGAGGAGTGTTCCTCTTTCTCCACATCCTCGCCAGAATCTGCTGTCACCTGAGTTTTTTATCTTAGTCATTCTGACTGGTGTGAAGTGGAATCTCAGGGTTGTTTTGATTCTCATTTCCCTGATGACTAATGATGTAGAACATTTCTTTACGTGCTTTTTTGGCCATCCAATAATCCTCAGTTGAGAATGTTTAGTTTAGCTCTGTACTCCATCTTTAATAGGGTTATTTGGCTCTCTGGAGTCTAATTTCTTGAGTTCTTTCTATATTTTGGCTAATGCCTTCTATCAGACGTAGGATTGATAAAGATCTTTTCCCAATCTGCTGGTTGCCATTTTGTCCTAATGACAGTGTCTTTTGCTTTACAAAAGCTTTGCAGTTTTATGAGTTCCCATTTGTTGATTCTTGATCTTAGAGCATGAATCATTGGTGGGGGATGGTGATTCCCCCAAATGTTCTTTTATTTTTGAGGATAGTTTTCGGTATTCTGGGATTTTTGTTATTCCAAATGAATTTGCAAATTGCTTTTCTTTCTATCTCTATAAAGAAATGAGTAGGAATTTTGATGGGGATTGCATTGAATCTGTATATTCTTTTTGGCAAAATGGCCATCTTTTCTATATTTATCCTGCCAATCCATGAGCATGGAAGATCTTTCCATCTTCTGAGACCTTCTTTAATTTCTTTCTTCAGAGGCTTGAAGTTCTTGTCATACAGATCTTTCATTTGCTTGGTTAAAGTCACACCAAGATATTTTATGTTATTTGGGACTATTGTGAATGGTGTCATTGCCTTTATTTCTTTGTCAGTCTGTTTATCCTTTGAGTAGAGGAAGGCTACTGATTTGTTTGAGTTAATTTTATACCCTGACAATTTGCTGAAGATGTTTTTCATGTTAAGTAATTCTCTGGTGGAACTTTTGGGTTCACTTAAGTATACTACCATATCATCTGAAAATAGTGATATTTTGATTTCTTCCCTTCCAATTTGTTTCCCTTTGACCTCCTTTCACTGTCTGATTGCTCTGGCTAGGACTTTGAGTACTATATTGAGTAAGTAGGGAGAGAGTAGGCAGCCTTGTCTAGTCCCTGATTTTAGTGGGATTGCTTCAAGCTTCTCTCCATTTAGGTTGTTTGTTATTAGATATTTTATGTATTTATATTTCAACTGTTACCATTTTTTCTCCCTCTCCCATACTCCCTCTCCCTCCCCCTGTTTCTACGAAGATGATCCCACTCCCACCGACCCACTCCCACCTCAACACACTAGCATTCACCTACACTGGGGAAATGAGCCTTCATATAACCAAAGACTTCTCCACCTATTGGTGCCAGAAAATTACTATATGTGAGGCTGGAGACTTGGATCCCTCCATATGTACCCTTTGGTTGCTGGTTAGTTCCTGGGAGCTCTGATTGGGTCTGATTGGTTGATATTGTTGTTCTTCCTATGGGAATGCAAACCCTTTCAGTCCTTTCTCTAACTCCTCCATTGTGGTCCGTGTGCTCAGTCCAATGGTTAGCTATAAGAATCTTCATCTGTATCAGCAAGGCTTTGGCAGAGCCTCTCAGGAGACATCCATATCAGGCTCCTGTCTTCAAGCATTTCTTTCATGTCATATTTTCCACAATAATACATTTTGATTATTTGGTTAACATTTGCCATTTTGTTGGGTCTTTCTTATGTAAAAGAAGTAAAAATGAAATAACTCTAAGTAGCTTTGATCTCTTAAAATCTATTCCAATTTTTGTACTATTAAATCTTCTACAAGCCATTCTGCATAGCTTATCCCTAGTCTATAACTATTCTGTATATTCTACCAAGTCTTTCTGCAATCCAGAAAATTAATAATAAAAATCAATAATAACAATAATTACCATCTTTATCATCATAACAATCATCAAAACTTGCCCATTAATACTTTCTTCTTTTGTTTAAGAAAAATTCTGACAACCTTGAAAAAGATGATTTAAATACCTTTGCAAATCATTCCTGATATATTTCTGAAATATTTCTTCCCAAGTCACTTTTAATAATATTCAAGATTGAATCCTGTGTGTGCAGCATTAGGTAAAGTCTTAGAAAGGAAGCTGAAGAGCCAGCACCCAGGGAGCTCTAAACATTTGCTTGAGGAGCTAAAGGTCCATTCTGACTCCCTTTCACAGTGTTTTTATGTTTACATGGCAGAAGTGTGCAGAGACTGTACTGTGCTGTCAAAGAATATTTGACTTTTCCAATGTGTCAACTGTGCAAAGAACAAAATGATAGTTTCATATAACAGGTCAAGTCAGGGCCCAGGGCAGCATTTGCAGTTAGTTCATTTTACTTTTGTGTTCTGTGACTCCTGAGACATTTAATAAATAGGGAATCTTGTTTATGCATCTCAGTGATGTTTTGAATGAATGTTAGTTATTGGGTTTGAGACAATTTAATGTGTTTAGTAAAAGTTGTTGGACATAAATAGATACTTCTTATACATTGGAACAAATGGATATATTTATTTGAGAGGCAGAATATTTTAATAAAGTGCTTTCTGATTCAAACTATGCAGGAGTACTCTTGGAAGCCATCTTTTCACTTGGTAAGGTTAAAAGCCCCACATTTTAGATGAATATATAAAATGTGCATCATTCTGAATTGCATATATATATATGTATATGATAATATTATTCAACAAAGTTGATTAGATGAACACAATACTGTATCAGTCATTATCCAGTTGTTCTCTATTAGAACTCTACAGAGAAAAAAGACACACTAATGTAATGATGAGACAGATGGGTAGAAAGACTTTTTGCATAAGTGGAATTGGTTCAAATGACAAATGTGTCTTTAAAATCTTATGTTTAGCTTGAAAGTTTTCAGAAAAGCCAGTGATATCTTTGGGAGACCTGATAATTAAGAATGCTGAAGACAAAGAAGGATCATACTTTAGCTAAGGTAGAGAATAACTCAAAATATATGTTTCCTTTTCTTCTAGCAATATAACCAACATATAAGAAAATGTACACCCAAAAGGGCAGGAGAAGGGACTCTTTTCAACTACAACATATCGTATATTGCTTAGGAATTATGATATCTTGTGATAAAACATGTTGATTTGCTATTTCATCATTGCCCTAACAACACAGGGAATTTAAAAATTAGGACAAATTTGTAGTGTTATGTGTTGATATAATTTGTGGGACTACCATCATTTCTACAGTGATTAGCTAAATAACATTATGTGGAATAGGGGTGCATTAATTTCTTAAGAAATGCTCTTTTGGTGAGCACTGAAAATATACATAAAGAAACATTACATAGACTGAGCAAGTTGCATTTAGGTGTCAATGAATATATAGCTATATATTTTTTTTGTTTTTTTATATTTATGAATAATTTATTTATTCTTCTCCATATTTAGTCATTATTTGAGACAGAGAATTGCTTCATACCCCAGGCTAGCCTTGAGACCACGATGTTCTCACCTTTGATTTACAAGTTTTTTTTTTTTTTATTTTAGATTTTTTATTAACTTGAGTATTTCTTATTTACATTTCGAATGTTATTCCCTTTCCCGGTTTCCGGGCAAACATCACCCTAATCACTCCCCCTCCCATTCTTTAATGGTATACCCCTCCCCACCCTCCCCCCATTGCCGCCCGCCCCTCAACAATCACGTTCACTGGGGGTTCAGTCTTAGCAGGACCCAGGGCTTCCATTACCCCTGGTGTCTTACTAGGTTATTCAATGCCACCTATGAGGTCAGAGTCCAGGGTCAGTCCATGTATAGTCTTTAGGTAGTGGCTTAGTCCCTGAAAGCTCTGGTTGCTTGGCATTGTTCTTCATAAGGGGACTCGAGCCCCTTCAAGCTCTTCCAGTTCTTTTTCTGATTCCTTCAATGGGGGTCCTATTCTCAGTTCAGTGGTTTGGTGCTGGCATTCGTCTCTGTATTTGCTGTATTCTGGTTGTGTCACTCAGGAGAGATCTACATCCGGCTCCTGTCTACCTACACGTCTTTGCTTCATCCATCTTGTCTAATTGGGTGGCTGTATATGTATGGGCCACATGTGGGGCAGGCTCTGAATGGGTGTTCCTTCTGTCTCTGTTTTAATCTTTGCCTCTCTATTCCCTGCCAAGGGTATTCTTGTTCCCCCTTTTAGAGAAGGAGTGAAGCATTCACATTTTGATCATCCGTCTTGGGTTTTATGTGTTCTATGCATCTAGGGTAATTCAAGCATTTGGACTAATAGCCACTTATCAATGAATGCATGCCATGTATGTTTTTCTGTGATTGGGTTACCTCACTCAGGATGATATTTTCCAGTTCCAAACATTTTCTATGAATTTCATAAAAGCATTGCTTTTGATAGCTGAGTAATATTCCATTGTGTAGATGTACCACATTTTCTGTATCCATTCCTCTGTTGAAGGGCATCTGGGTTCTTTCCAGCTTCTGGCTATTATAGATAAGGCTGCTATGAACATAGTGGAGTACGTGTCTTTTTTATATGTTCGGGCATCTTTTGGGTATATTCCCAAGGGTGGTATAGCTGGATCCTCAGGTAGTTCAATGTCCAATTTTCTGAGGATCCTCCAGACTGATTTCCAGAATGGTTGTACCAGTCTGCAATCCCACCAAGAATGGAGGAGTGTTCCTCTTTCTCCACATCCTTGCCAGCATTTGTTGTCACCTGAGTTTTTGATCTTAGCCATTCTCACTGGTGTGAGGTGAGCTCTCAGGGTTTTTTTGATTTGCATTTCCCTTATGACTAAAGATGTTAAACATTTCTTTAGGTGTTTCTCAGCCATTCGACATTCCTCAGCTGTGAATTCTTTGTTTAGTCCTGAACCCCATTTTTTAATAGGGTTATTTATCTCCCAGTGGTCTAACTTCTTCAGTTCTTTGTATATTTTGTACATAAGTACTCTATCTGTTGTAGGATTGGTAAAGATCTTTTCCCAATCTGTTGGTTGCTGTTTTTTCCTAACTACTGTGTCCTTTGCCTTACAGAAGCTTTGCAGTTTTATGAAATCCCATTTGTCAATTATTAATCTTAGAGCATAAGCCATTGGTATTTTGTTCAGGAAATTTTTTCCAGTGCCCATGTGTTCGAGATGCTGCCCTAGTTTTTCTTCTATTAGTTTGAGTGTATCTGGTTTGATGTGGAGGTCCTTGATCCACTTGTACTTAGGCTTTGTACAGGGTGATAAGCATGGATCGATTTGCATTCTTCTACATGTTGACCTCCAGTTGAAACAGCACCATTTGCTGAAAATGTTATCTTTTTTCCATTGAATCGTTTTGGCTCCTTTGTCAAAAATCAGGTGCCCATAGGTGTGTGGGTTCATTTCTGGGTCTTCAATTCTGTTCCATTGGTCTATCTGTCTGTCTCTGTACCAATACCATGCAGTTTTTATCACTATTGCTCTGTAATACTGCTTGAGTTCAGGGATAGTGATTCCCCCTGAAGTCCTTTTATTGTTGAGGATAGTTTTAGCTATCCTGGGTTTCTTGTTATTCCAGATGAATTTGCAAATTGTTCTGTCTAACTCTTTGAAGAATTGGATTGGCATTTTGATGGGGATTGCATTGAATCTGTAGATTGCTTTTGGTAAAATGGCCATTTTTACTATATTAATCCTGCCAATCCATGAGCATGGGAGATCTTTCCATCTTCTGAGGTCTTCTTCAATTTCTTTCTTCAGAGTCTTGAAGTTCTTATTGTACAGATCTTTTACTTGCTTGGTTAAAGTCACACCGAGGTACTTTATATTGTTTGGGTCTATTATGAAGGGTGTCGTTTCGCGAATTTCTTTCTCGGCTTGTTTCTCTTTTGTGTAGAGGAAGGCAACTGATTTATTTGAGTTATTTTTATACCCAGCCACTTTGCTGAAGTTGTTTATCAGCTTTAGTAGTTCTCTGGTGGAACTTTTGGAATCACCTAAATATACTATCATATCATCTGCAAATAGTGATATTTTGACTTCTTCTTTTCCAATCTGTATCCCCTTGATTTCCTTTTGTTGTCTGATTGCTCTGGCTGGAACTTCTAGAACTATGTTGAATAAGTAGGGAGAGAGTGAGCAGCCTTGTTTATTCCCTGATTTTAGTAGGATTGCTTCAAGTTTCTCTCCATTTAGTTTAATGTTAGCAACTGTTTTGCTGTATATGGGTTTTACTATGTTTAGGTATGGGCCTTGAATTCCTATTCTTTCCTGGACTTTTATCATGAAGGGGTGTTGAATTTTGTCAAACTTTCTCAGCGTCTAATGAAATGATCATGTGGTTTTGTTCTTTCAGTTTGTTTCACTCTCTGTTTCCTCTCGTTAGTCTGGCTAAGGGTTTATCTATCTTGTTGATTTTCTCAAAGAACCAACTTTTGGTTTTGTTGATTCTTTCTATGGTCCTTTTTCTTTCTATTTGGCTGATTTCAGCTCTGAATTTGATTATTTCCTGTCTTCTACTCCTCCTGGGTGTGTTTGCTTCTTTTTGTTCTAGAGCTTTTAGGTGTGCTGTCAAGCTGCTTAGATATGCTCTCTCCTGTTTCTTTCTGCAGGCACTCAGAGTTATGAGGTTTCCTCTTAGCACAGCTTTCATTGTGTCCCATAAGTTTGGGTATGTTGTAACTTCATTTTCATTAAATTCTAAAAGGTCTTTAATTTCTTTCTTTATTTCTTCCTTGACCATGTTATCGTTGAGTAGAGCATTGTTCAACTTCCACGTATATGTGGGCGTTCTTCCCTTATTGTTATTGAAGACCAGCTTTAGGCCATGTTGGTCTGATAGCACGCATGGGATTATTTCTATCTTTCTATACCTGTTGAGGCCTGTTTTTGACGAATTATATGGTCAATTTTGGAGAAAGTACCATGAGGAACTGAGAGGAAGTTATATCCTTTTGCTTGAGGATAGAATGTTCTATAAATATCTGTTAAGTCCATTTGGTTCATGACTTCTCTTAGTCTGTCTACGTCTCTGTTTAATTTCTGTTTCCATGATCTGTCCATTGATGAGAGTCGGGTGTTGAAATCTCCTACTATTATTGTGTGAGGTGCAATGTGTGTTTTGAGCTTTAGTAAGGTTTCTTTTACGTATGTAGGTGCCCTTGTATTTGGGGCATAGATATTTAGGATTGAGAGTTCATCTGGTGGATTTTTCCTTTGATGAATATGAAGTGTCCTTCCTTATCTTTTTTGATGACTTTTAGTTGAAAATTGATTTTATTTTATATTAGAATTGCTACTCCAGACTGCTTCTTCCAACCATTTGCTTGGAAAGTTGTTTTCCAGCCTTTCACTCTGAGGTAGTGTGTGTCTTTGTCTCTGAGGTTTGTTTCCTGTAGGCAGAAGAATGCAGGGTCCTCCTTCCATTTCTAATTTGTTAATCTATGTCTTTTTATTGGGGTGTTGAGACTATAGATGTTGAGAGATATTAAGGAATAGTGATTATTGCTTCCAGTTATATTCATATTTATTTGTGGATGTGAGGTTATGTTTGTGTGCTTTTCTTCTCTTTGTTTTGTTGCCAAGACGATTAGATTCTTGCTTTTTCTAGGGTGTAGCTTTCCTCCTTATGTTCGGCATTACCATTTATTATCCTTTGTAGTGCTGGATTTATAGAAAGATAAATTTGGCTTTTTCATGGAATATCTTGGTTTCTCTATCTATGTTAATTGAGAGTTTTGCAGGATACAGTAACCTGGGCTGGCATTTGTGTTCTCTTAGGGTCTGTATGACATCAGTCCATGATCTTCTGGCCTTCATAGTTTCTGGCGAAAAGTCTGGTGTGATTCTGATAGGTCTGCCTTTATATGTTACTTGACCTTTTTCCCTTACTCCTTTTAATATTCTTTCTTTATTTTGTGCGTTTGGTGTTTTGACTATTATGTGACGGGAGGTGTTTCTTTTCTGGTCCAATCTATTTGGAGTTCTGTAGGCTTCTTTTATGCCTAAGGGTGTATCTTTTTTTAGGTTAGGGAAGTTTTCTTCTATGATTTTGTTGAAGATATTTACTGGTTCTTTGAGCTGGGAGTCTTCACTCTCTTCTATACCTATTATCCTTAGGTTTGATCTTCTCATTGAGTCCTGGATTTCCTGTATGTTTTGGACCAGTAGCTTTTTCAGCTTTACATTATCTTTGACTGTTGAGTCGATGATTTCTATGGAATCTTCTGCTCCTGAGATTCTCTCTTCTATCTCTTGTATTCTGTTGGTGATGCTTGTATCTACGGCTCCTTGTCTCTTCCTTTGGTTTTCTATATCCAGGGTTGTTTCCATGTGTTCTTTCTTGATTGCTTCTATTTCCATTTTTAATTCCTTCAACTGTTTGATTGTGTTTTCCTGGAATTCTTTCAGGGATTTTTGTGATTCCTCTCTATAGGTTTCTACTTGTTTATTTATGTTTTCCTGGAATTCTTTCAGGGATTTTTGTGACTCCCCTCTGTAGGCTTCTACTAGTTTATTTATGCTTTCCTGTGTTTCTCTAAGGGAGTTCTTCATGTCTTTCTTGAAGTCCTCCAGCATCATGATCAGATATGATTTTGAAACTAGATCTTGACAGATCTTCCTGGTTGCTGCCGCCGCAGAGAGCTCTTGGGCAGCACCCCGCGATCGAACTTGAGGCTCAGGACCACAGGTAAGTCCAACTTTTCTGCTGCAAGAGACCTGCCTGGTGAACTCGGGACACACAGAGGCAGAATTCCTGTAGGTCCGGGCACCTCCTGTTTTTACTGGGAGTCCCACACCCGCGGATCCAGGCCCACAGCAGCTCTCTGCTCCCAGACCCCCTGGGAGAGAGACCCCAACGCCTGGTCAGGTGGGTACTCCTGAGGCTACAGAGCGGAAGAGACCACCAACACTGCCCACCCCTGCCCACATCCCTGGCCCAAGAGGAAACTGTATAAGGCCTCTGGGTTCCCGTGGGGGAGGGCCCAGGAGCAGCAGGACCGCTGAGTCTGAGACACCACTGGAACCTGAAGGAAACAGACCGGATAAACAGTTCTCTGTATCCAAATCCTGTGGGAGGGAGAGATAAACCTTCAGAGAGGCAGACACGCCTGGGAAACCAGAAGAGACTGCACTCTGCACACACATCTCGGACGCCAGAGGAAAACACCAAACGCCATCTGGAACCCTGGTACACTGAAGCTCCCGGAAACGGCAGCACAGATCTTCCTGGTTGCTGCCACCACAGAGAGCTCATGGGCAGCACTCCGTGAGCGAACTTGATCCTTGGGACCACAGGTAAGACCAACTTTTCTGCTGCAAGAGACCTGCCTGGTGAACTCAAGACACAGGCCCACAGGAACAGCTGAAGACCTGTAGAGAGGAAAAATTACACGCCTGAAAGCAGAACACTCTGTGCCCATATCTGGCTGACAGAAAACAGGAAAACAGGTCTACAGCACTCCTGACACACAGGCTTATAGGGCAGTCTAGCCACTGTCAGAAATAGCAGAACAAAGTAACACTAGAGATAATCTGATGGCGAGAGACAAGGGCAGGAACCCAAGCAACAGAAACCAAGATTACATGGCACCATCGGAGCCCACTTCTCCCACCAAAACAAACATGGAATATCCAAACACACCAGAAAAGCAAGATCTAGTTTCAAAATCATATTTGATCATGATGCTGGAGGACTTCAAGAAAGACGCGAAGAACTCCCTTAGAAAACAAGTAGAAGCCTACAGAGAGGAATCGCAAAAATACCTGAAAAATTTCCAGGAAAACATAAATAAACAAGTAGAAGCCCATAGAGAGGAGACATAAAAATCCCTGAAAGAATTCCAGGAAAACACAATCAAACAGTTGAAGGAATTAAAAATGGAAATAGAAGCAATCAAGAAAGAACACATGGAAACAACCCTGGATATAGAAAACCAAAGGAAGAGACAAGGAGCTGTAGATACAAGCATCACCAACAGAATACAAGAGATGGAAGAGAGAGTCTCAGGAGCAGAAGATTCCATAGAAATCATTGACACAACTGTCAAAGATAATGTAAAGTGGAAAAAGCTACTGGTCCAAAACATACAGGAAATCAAGGACTCAATGAGAAGATCAAACCTAAGGACAATAGGTATACAAGAGAGTGAAGACTCCCAGCTCAAAGGACCAGTAAATATCTTCAACAAAATCATAGAATAAAACTTCCCTAACCTAAAAAAAGATACACCTTTATGCATAAAATAAGCCTACAGAACTCCAAATAGATTGGACCAGAAAAGAAACACCACCCATCACATAATTGTCAAAACACCAAACGCACAAAATAAAGAAAGAATATTAAAAGCAGTAAGGGAAAAAGGTTAAGTAACATATAAAGGCAGACCTATCAGAATCACACCAGTCTTTTCCCCAGAAACTATGAAGGCCAGAAGATCCTCAACTGATGTCATACAGACCCTGAGAGAACACAAATGTCAGCCCAGGTTACTGTATCCTGCAAAACTCTCAATTAACATAGATGGAGAAACCAAGATATTCCATGACAAAACCAAATTTACACATTATTTTCCTACAAATCCAGCACTACAAAGGATAATAAATGGTAAAGCCCAACATAAGGAGGCAAGCTATACCCTAGAAGAAGCAAGAAACTAATCGTCTTGGCAACAAAACAAAGAGAAGAAAAGCGCACAAACATAACCTCACATCCACAAATAAATATGAATATAACTGGAAGCAATAATCACTATTCCTTAATATCTCTCAACATCAATGGCTTCAACTCCCCAATAAAAAGACATAGGTTAACAATCTGGATACGCAACGAGGACCCTACATTCTTCTGCCTACAGGAAACACACCTCAGAGACAAAGACAGACATTACCTCAGAGTGAAAGGCTGGAAAACAACTTTCCAAGCAAATGATCGGAAGAAGCAAGCTGGAATAGCCATTCTAATATCAGATAAAATGAATTTTCAACTAAAAGTCATCAAAAACGATAAGGAAGGAAACTTCATAGTCATCAAAGGAAAAATCCACCAAGATGAACTCTCAATCCTAAATATCTATGCCCCAAATACAAGGGCACCAACATACGTAAAAGAAACCTTACTAAAGCTCAAAACACACATTGCACCTCACACAATAATAGTAGGAGATTTCAACACCCCACTCTCATCAATGGACAGATCATGGAAACAGAAATTAAACAGAGACGTAGACAGACTAAGAGAAGTCATGAGCCAAATGGACTTAACAGATATTTATAGAACATTCTATCCTAAAGCAAAATGATATACCTTCTTCTCAGCTCCTCATGGTACTTTCTCCAAAATTGACCATATAATTGGTCAAAAAACAGGCCTCAACAGGTAGAGAACGATAGAAATAATCCCATGCATGCTATCGGACCACCATGGCCTAAAACTGGTCTTCAATAACACTAAGGGAAGAATGCCCACATATACGTGGAAATTGAACAATGCTCTACTCAATGATAACCTGGTTAAGGAAGAAATAGAGAAAGAAATTAAAGACTTTGTAGAATTTAATGAAAATGAAGGGACAACATACCCAGACTTATGGGAAACAATGAAAGCTGTGCTAAGAGGAAAACTCATAGCTCGGAGTGCCTGCAGAAAGAAACAGGAGAGAGCATATCTCAGCAGCTTGACAGCACTCCTAAAAGCTCTAAAACAAAAAGAAGCAAATACACCCAGGAGGAGTAGAAGGCAGGAAATAATCAAACTCAGAGCTGAAATCAATCAAGTAGAAACAAAAGGGACCATAGAAAGAATCAACAGAACCAAAAGTTCGTTCTTTGAGAAAATCAACAAGATAGATAAACGCTTAGCCAGACTAACGAGAGGACACAGAGAGTGTGTCCAAATTAACAAAATCAGAAATGAAAAGTGAGACATAACTACAGATTCAGAGGAAATTCAAAAAATCATCAGATCTTACTATAAAAACCTATATTCAACAAAACTTGAAAATCTACAGGAAATAGACAATTTCCTAGACAGATACCAGGTACCGAAGTTAAATCAGGAACAGATAAACCAGTTAATCAACCCCATAACTCCTAAGGAAATAGAAGCAGTCATTAAAGGTCTCCCAACCAAAAAGAGCCCAGGTCCAGACGGTTTTAGTGCAGAATTCTATCAAACCTTCATAGAAGACCTCATACCAATATTATCCAAACTATTCCACAAAATTGAAACAGATGGATCACTACCGAATTCCTTCTATGAAGCCACAATTACTCTTATACCTAAACCACACAAAGACTCAACAAAGAAAGAGAACTTCAGACCAATTTCCTGTATGAATATCAACGCAAAAATACTCAATAAAATTCTGGCAAACCGAATCGAAGAGCACATCAAAACAATCATCCAGCATGATCAAGTAGGTTTCATCCCAGGCATGCAGGGATGGTTTAATATATGGAAAACCATCAACGTGATCCATTATATAAACAAACTGAAAGAACAAAACCACATGATCATTTCATTAGATGCTGAGAAAGCATTTGACAAAATTCAACACCCCTTCCTGATAAAAGTCCTGGAAAGAATAGGAATTCAAGGCCCATACCGAAACATAGTAAAAGCCATATACAGCAAAACAGTTACTAACATTAAACTAAATGGAGAGAAACTTGAAGCAATTCCACTAAAATCAGGGACTAGACAACGCTGCCCACTCTCTCCTGACTTAATCAATATAGTTCTAGAAGTTCTAGCCAGAGCAACCAGACAACAAAAGGAGGTCAAGGGGATACAGATCGGAAAAGAAGTCAAAATATCACTATTTGCAGATGATATGATAGTATATTTAAGTGATCCCAAAAGTTCCACCAGAGAACTACTAAAGCTGATAAACAACTTCAGCAAAGTGGCTGGGCATAAAAATAACTCAAATAAATCAGTAGCCTTCCTCTACACAAAAGAGAAACAAGCCGAGAAAGAAATTCGGGAAACGACACCCTTCATAATAGACCCAAATAATATAAAGTACCTCGGTGTGACTTTAACCAAGCAAGTAAAAGATCTGTACAATAAGAACTTCAAGACACTGAAGAAAGAAATTGAAGAAGACCTCAGAAGATGGAAAGATCTCCCATGCTCATGGATTGGCAGGATTACTATAGTAAAAATGGCCATTTTACCAAAAGTGATCTACAGATTCAATGCAATCCCCATCAAAATACCAATCCAATTCTTCAAAGAGTTAGACAGAACAATTTGCAAATTCATCTGGAATAACAAAAAACCCAGGATAGCTAAAACTATCCTCAACAATAAAAGGACTTCAGGGGAATCACTATCCCTGAATTCAAGCAGTATTACAGAGCAATAGTGATAAAAACTGCATGGTATTGGTACAGAGACAGACAGATAGACCAATGGAATAGATTTGAAGACCCAGAAATGAACCCACACACCTATGGTCACTTGATTTTTGACAAAGGTGCCAAAACCATCCAATGGAAAAAAGATAGCATTTTCAGCAAATGGTGCTGGTCCAACTGGAGGGCAACATGTAGAAGAATGCAGATCGATCCATACATATCACCCTGTACAAAGCTTAAGTCCAAGTGGATCAAGGACCTCTACATCAAACCAGACACACTCAAACTAATAGAAGAAAAACTAGGGAAACATCTGGAACACATGGGCATTGGAAAAAATTTCCTGAACAAAACACCAATGGCTTATGCTCTAAGATTAAGAATCGACAAATGGGATCTCATAAAACTGCAAAGCTTCTGTAAGGCAAAGGACACTGTGGTTAGGACAAAACGGCAACCAACAGATTGGGAAAAGATCTTTACCAATCCTACAACAGATAGAGGCCTTATATCCAAAATATACAAAGAACTCAAGAAGTTAGACCGCAGGGAAACAAATAACCCTATAAAAAATGGGGTTCAGAGCTAAACAAACAATTCACAGCTGAGGAATGCTGATTGGCTGAGAAACACCTAAAGAAATGTTCAACATCTTTAGTCATAAGGGAAATGCAAATCAAAACAACCCTGAGATTTCACCTCACCCCAGTGAGAATGGCTAAGATCAAAAACTCAGGTGACAGCAGATGCTGGCGAGGATGCGAAGAAAGAGGAACACTCCTCCATTGTTCGTGGGATTGCAGACGGGTACAACTATTCTGGAAATCAGTCTGGAGGTTCCTTAGAAAATTGGACATTGAACTGCCTGAGGATCCAGCTATACCTCTCTTGGGCATATACCCAAAAGATGCCCCAACATATAAAAAAGACACGTGCTCCACTATGTTCATAGCAGCCTTATTTATAATAGCCAGAAGCTGGAAAAAACCCAGATGCCTTTCAACAGAGGAATGGATACAGAAAATGTGGTACATCTACACAATGGAGTATTACTCAGCTATCAAAAGAAAACGACTTTATTAAATTCGTATGCAAATGGTTGGACCTAGAAAATATCATCCTGAGTGAGCTAACCCAATCACAGAAAGACATACATGGTATGCACTCATTGATAAGTGGCTCTTAGCCCAAATGCTTGAACTACCCTAGATGCCTAGAACAAATGAAACTCAAGACAGATGATCAAAATGTGAATGCTTCACTCCTTCTTTAAGAGGGGAACAAGAATACCCTTGGCAGGGAAGAGAGAGGCAAAGATTAAAACAGAGACTGAAGGAAAACCATTCAGAGCCTGCCCCACATGTGGCCCATACATGTACAGCCACCCAATTAGACAAGATGGATGAAGGAAAGAAGTGCAGACTGACAGGAGCTGGATGTAGATCGCTCCTGAGAGACACAGCCAGAATACAGCAAATACAGAGGTGAATGCCAGCAGCAAAGCACTGAACTGAGAACAGAATCCCAGTTGAAGGAATCAGAGAAAGAACTGGAAGAGCTTGAAGGGGCTCGAGACCCCATATGTACAACAATGCCAAGCAACCAGAGCTTCCAGGGACTAAGCCACTACCTAAAGACTATACATGGACTGACCCTGGACTCTGACCTCATAGGTAGCAATGAATATCCTAGTAAGAGCACCAGTGGAAGGGGAAGCCCTGGGTCCTGCTAAGACTGAACCCCCAGTGAACTAGACTGTTGGGGGGACGCGGCAATGGGGGGAGGGTTGGGAGGGGAACGCCCATAAGGAAGGGGAGGGGGGAGGGGGATGTTTGCCTGGAAACCGGGAAAGGGAATAACACTCGAAATGTATATAAGAAATACTCAAGTTAATAAAAAAAAACCTTTAATAAGATAGCTGGGATATGTACAAAATTCTCAAAGATAATTTTCTATTAAATAAAAAATAAGACAGTAAAAAAAAAAGAAAAATGAAATTATACCTGTATTTATCATGTGAAACAAATCTATTTGCAAATGAATCAAAGAACTAAACATCAAAGTCCAACATTAAAATTGCTAGAAGAAAATATAGGCAGCAACCTACCTATGGTGGGCTACCGTCTATGAAAGGAATTTCTGAACATGATTCTGTGTGATGACAAAGTAAGCCCAACAATTAACAATGGGACTTTAAAAAATTAAAAAGCTTATTCATTGCTAAAGAAACAATAAACTGTTTTACCTCCACATATGTCAATGTACCATGTGCATGCAGTACTGTTTTTAGTGAGAAAAGTGCATTAGATATCCTAGAACTGAAGTTATAGGTGATTGAAAACTATCATGTGGGTGCTTGCAACTAAACCATTTCCTTTGCAAGAGTATCACTGAGCATCTCTCTAGCCTATGAAAAGGCAGTCTTCTGCCCTGACAACTGCAACAATTCATTTAGAACAAAACTGGATGTTATCTGCTGATATTGTGAATGCATATATCCTTTGACCCAACAATCTTCTTTCTAGAAATTCATCCTATGAAAATAACATTGTGCGTGTGTAAATTATTATCTAAAAGGTCATTCAATCCTTCACTGTAATCATGAGAAACTAAAAAAAAGAAGTATTAATAAAGAATTATATAAAATAATACATAATATGGAACACTAATAAAAAAAAAGAAACTAGATCTTGCTTTTCTGGTGTGTTTGGATATTCCGTGTTTGCTTTGGTGGAAGAATTGGGCTCCGATGATGTCTTAAGTTCACCAGGCAGGTCTCTTGCAGCAGAAAAGTTGGTCTTACCTGCGGTCCTGAGGCTCAAGTTTGCTCCTGGGGTGTTGCTTATGAGCTCTCCCTCCCATGGGATTTTGGGGTGGGCAGTGTTGGTGGTCTCTTCCACTCTGCAGTCTCAGGAATACCCACCTGTATCGGCGGTGAGCTCTCACTCGCATGGGGTTTGGGAGCTGTGAGCTGGAGGCAGGGAGCGCGAGATTGGGACTCCTGCTAAAAACCAGAAGTGTCCGGTCCTAGAGGAATTTTGCCTTTGTGTGTCCCAAGGCCACCAGTCAGGTCGCCTGCAGCAGAAAAGTTGGTCTTACCTGTGGTCCTGAGGCTCAAGTTTGCTCGTGGGGTGTTGCTTATGAGCTCTCTGCGATGGCAGCAACCAGGAAGATCTGTGCCGCCCTTTCTGGGAGCTTCCGTGCACCAGGGTTCCAGATGGCGTTTGGTATTTTCCTCTGGAGTCAGAGATGTGGGCCGAGTGTAGACTCTTCTGGTTTCCCAGGCATGTCTGCCTCTCTGAAGGTTTAGCTCTCCCTCCCACGGAATTTAGGTGCAGAGAACTGTTTATCAGGTAGGTCCCTTCAGGTTCTGTTGGTGTCTCAGAAACAGCAGATTTCCTGCTCCTGTGCCCTTATCCAAGGGAACCCAGAGGCCGTATACAGTTTCCTTTTGGGCCAGGGATGTGGGCAGGGGTGGGCAGTGTTGGTGGTCTCTTCTGCTCTGCAGTCTCAGGAGTGCCCACCTGTCTGAGCGGTGAGCTCTCTCTCCCAAGGGGTTTGGGAGCTGTGAGCTGGAGGCAGGGAGCCTGAGATTGGGACTCCTGCTGAAAACCGGAAGTGTCCGGTCCTAGAGGAACTTTGCCTCTGTATGTCCCAAGGCCACCAGTCAGGTCGCTTGCAGCAGAAAAGTTGGTCTTACCTGTGGTCCCGAGGCTCAAGTTTGCTCGTGGGTTGTTGCTTATGAGCTCTCCGTGGTGGCAGCAACTGGGAAGATCTGCGCTGCCCTTTCCTGGAGCTTCAGTGCACCAGGGTTCCAGATGACATTTGGTGTTTTCCTCTGGAGTCAGAGATGTGGGCCGAGTGTAGACTCTTCTGGTTTCCCAGGCATGTCTGCCTCTCTGAAGGTTTAGCTCTCCCTCTCACGGGATTTGAGTGCAGAGAACTGTTTATCAGGTAGGTCCCTTCAGATTCCAGTGGTGTCTCAGAAGCAGCAGATTTCCTGCTCCTGTTCCCTTATCCAAGGGAACCTAGAGGCTGTATACAGTTTCCTCTTGGGCCAGGGATGTGGGCAGGGGTCTATAGCTATATATTTATATATATATATATATACATATATATTATATATACATATATGTGTATGTATGTGTATACATATATTTTTTTTTCACCACAATTTAATTTTAAAAAGGGGACTATGAAAGCAAAAGGGGTATTTAGGAGAATTTGAAGCCAGGAAAGGAAAGGGAAAATCATTTAATTACATTCTAATCTCAAAAACTAAAAACAATAAGTATAGAAAACACCATCACAAACACATGAAAAATAATATTTTCCCAGATGACCGGGGAGCACAGTAATTTTAACACTAAAAATTAACAGTTATAGCTGACAAGTAACAAAATGCTCTAATATCTGAAAAGGTCATGAAGATCATGAACAACCTCCTTATGAAACAGCTGAGGACAACAGGACATGGAGCAATCATCGAGTGATATTTATGATATAGAATTATGGTTCCTTCCTTGCCATCATTTGTATGAATCATCTTTCATGACTTTATAATCTCAAGACAAATGCCTATTACACTGGTTCTCAACTTGTGGCTTGTACATGCCTTGGCATCCAAATTGCCCTTTTATGGGGGTCATATCAATTATCCTATATACCATATATTTACATTAAGATTTAGAACAGCAGCAAGATTACAGGTATGAAGTAGTAATGAAATAATATATGGCTGAGGGTCATCACAACTCAAGGTACTATAGTAAAGGGTCACAACATTGAGAACTGCTCCTTAACGATGGGTTATTCAAGTTGAATCTTTTTTAATTGAAAATTGATTCTTTTCCTATTTAATATATCCTGATGAGAGTTTCCTCTTCCTCTACTCCTCCCAGTTCTCCTATCCCCTTTTCTGGATTCACTCCCTTCCGGTTTCTTATTGAAAAAGAATAACCTTCTATGAAATAATAGCCAAGCATGACAAAATGAAATATAAGTTAAAGCAATCACATCACATCTAGGCTAGACATGTCATTCCCACAGATGGAAGGGTACAAGGGCAGGTATAAGAATGGGAAAGCTATTTGTTCTCATACTCAGAATTCAGGTTATTTTTTTTTAAAAAGAGCTAATAGAAATGCTATAATACACACGCATATTACCTGGTACCAAAACCATGTAGACTTGTACTTGGTGTTTCAGTCTCTATGAGTTCATATGAGCCTTGCTTAATTGAGTTCAAGGGATTTATTTTAGTGTCATCTGTCACTTTTGGCTCTTACAGTCTTTCCATTTCCTCTTTTGTGGGTTTCCTGAACTCTAGAAGAGGGATTTGATAAAAATTAGAGATGTGTGTTTCAAGGTTGTTTTCTGCATAGTGTCTGGTTGTGGGTCTCTTCATCTGTTTCTGTCTGCTGCAGGAGGACATCAGCTTCTCTGATGATAACTGAATAAGGCACTAATCTATGAGTACAGCATTTACCAATAATTTTTTTTAGACTAGTAGTGTTTAGTTTTACCATAGGTTACTGGGATATTTACTCTTTGGTTCTTGTTCACACAATCACTGTTTGTTATGGCTCCCATTCCATGAAATGGGTCTTAAATCAAAACAGACACTTGTTGGTTGCCCCTACAATTCTATGCCACCATCGCCCTGGCATATCTTATATGCAGGAAAGACTATAGGTCAAAAAATCTGTGGCTTGGTTCGTCTTTAAATTCCTCTGTTGATACACCACAGGTTGCCTTTCCATACAAAAGGCATTAGAACACAGGAGTGAAGGCTCCATGCAGGTACACAAGCTTGACTTTTTCATTCTGAATGAGTTATATGAATGTTGTCCTCAGCAATGGGTCCCTGAGCTAAGTTTGTGAAGAGCAACCCACTGTTTTATGAACAGCCTGGTTTATTTGGGGATTACCTTTGGCTAACAACTTGAATGCAACTCATTTCTCGTACTAGAAGCATCCTTTAGTGAAAAGCATTGGCCAAATGGTTCACCAAATCCTCTATTGTATAAACACTGCAGATTTTCCTTACCCATCCTTTGGACATCTATGCTGGTTGTAGTGTGTGGCTATCATTAAAAGGAGCACCAAATAAACATGGTTGAGTAAGTATCCTGTAGTAGGATGAAACACTCTTTGGGTATGTACCCCGGGGTGGTGGAGCTGGATCATTAGGTAGATTGATCCCCAACATCGTGAAGAAGAGCCATGTTGATTCACATTCTGGCTGTACAAGTTTTCACTCCCACCAAAAGTGGGGGAGTTTCCCTTTTGCTCCATGTCCTCATCGGCATGAGCTGTCACTTGTGTTACTTGTGTTGATTATACTCGTTCTGATAGGTATAAGAGGGAAGCTCCAAACATTTTGATTTCCATTTCCCTGATGGGTAAAGATGTTAAACAATTCTTTAAGTATTTTTCAGGCATTTGACATTCCTCTATTGAGAATTCTGTTTTGTTGTCTTTCCCATTTTCATAGAATTATTTAGTTTTTTGCTACCTAATCTATTGAGTTCTTTATTCATTTTGGATATTATTCCTATGTTGGTCATGGTGTGGGTAAAATTTCTACTCTGTCCAATTTTGTAGATGACCACTTTGTCCACTAGACAGTGTACTTCGTCTTATAAGGTCCTGTTTGTAATTTTTTCTTTTCAAACTAACAGTGGGACACTATTGATTTAAGATAAAGTAGTGCTACTTTTATAAAATTTTGTTTCCCTGTATTTGGGGCATAAATGCTAAGTATTTTATGATCACTGATGGATTTTTATCTTTTATGAGTATTTAGTACATTCCCTATCTCTTTTGATTAATTTTAGTTTGAAGTGTATTTTGTTAGATATTACAATGGCTATAACTGCTTGCTTCTTAAGTCCACTTACTTGGAACATAGTTTTCCAATACATTACCCTAAGGTTGTTTCTATCCTAAATGCAGAGTTGTGTTTCTTATGTGTGGCTGGAGGACAATCCTGTTTTCATATCTATTTTGTCAGTCTGTGACTTTTTATTGGGAAATTGAGATGATTGATATTAAGAGATATCAATGACCAGTGATTGTTGATTCCTATTATTTTGATTTTGGTAGAAATGGTGGTGGTGGTTGTAGTGGTGGTGGTCTCTCTCTCTCTCTTTCTCTCTCTTTCTGTGTGTATGTGTGTGTGTGTGTGTGTGTGTGTGTGTGTGTGTGTTGTTTTCCTTCTTTTGTTTTTGCTTGTCTGTGATTATTAATTTCTTAGTTTCATTTTTTGTGGTTAACCTTCTTAGATTGGACATTTTTTTCCAGCACCTTTAATAGGGCTGAATTTCTACATAAAAATAGTTTCAATTTGGATTTATCATAGGATAGCTTACTTTTTGTACCTACGATTATTGAAATTTTTGACTAATAATGTAGTCTGGGCTGGAGTTAAAAGGGTTTCACAGGCAGGGGAGAGAAGAGTGTTGAACTAGGATTTACTTATTTTGTCTTCTTTGAATAGGGGAAGAGAGTGAAGAGAGATTATCCCAGAGCATCTGCTATAGCACTGGGAATGAGAACAGCAAATTAGATCTAGAGAAACAGAAGGAGAAACAAAAAACCTATTGACAACTACAGACAGCCTTCCTGCTTCCCTGGCAGGATTGGTCAGTGAGATAGCAGAAAGTGTTTGTTGGAGTTGGGGCCAGAGATAAAAAAGAAGTCGAAGGGATGTTAGGAGAGACAAGTCTGTGGGATCCACAGGAGATAAGAGCAGAGGGGCAAGGAAAGCTGCAGCAGAATTTCTATTGTTGAGTTAAGGATGAGACTTGGGGACTGGATTTGGAGGAGAAAAGTGTAGGTGAAGTCTTCAGTTAACTTATCGGTTTCCCTCAACTGCCCAGCTGTTGTGCTCACAGAGAATGAATATTGGTGTTGTGTCAGGAGCCATAACAGGAAATGCTAATAACTAGCAGGTGATCATCCTGAGATGGCCAGCCTCGGATTATGATAAAATCTGCTACTAGTTCAACCTCATTAAGCAAGGGTTTAAGGGATTCATTTTAGGAAAGATTTCTGCTATTAAAAATCTTTTCATATATGTATGTATGTATGTATGTATATGTATGTATATGTATGTATGAAAAATCATTTCATATATATATTTCTGGTATTAAAAATCTTTTCATGTATATATATATGTACATATATATATATTTATCATTAAGTTATAGCACACCCCTTTGGAACAGATCTGTGCAGATCTATGAAGATGTACTCTCTTATAGTGATGCTATGTAGAAAAATAGATGACTTCTTAAGACTTATTATGATCCTATAAGAATTCCTAAAGTTATAATACTGATTATTAAGCTCTTTTATAATGGGACTGCTATTAATTCTTTCTCTGATAATCAAAACAGCAGTGAGAACTCTGCCAGTCTCCCAAGTGTCACCAGTTAATTGCTTTTACATGGTAACCAGACTTTCTCCTACTCAGAGCACATTCCAAGAGGTTGTAAAATAATTACCAATGGTCAAAAAAGGGATCTAATGGTTTGTTATAGGGGCTGGGACAGAGGATAAAATATATGACTGGGTTTATCTAAACAAAATTTCACTAATAACTTAGTTATGGTTTTAAACCTTCAGTGAACCTGTAGAGCTGAGACAGGTGATGGATGTTTAGCCAGATAATTACTCCTGATGGATATGCATGTAAACATTCTCTATTGTAAACTTCTATTTCAATTTTTGATTTGATATTTCTTTGTTTGAACTTGCGATAAACTTTGTAACATGTGATCATGTATTCTGAAAGGTGTATAAGTACTGAGGACGAAGACCGAAGAGGAACTTCTTTTTCCCTGTTAGAACTTTTCCCCCTCTCCTTAGGATCTTTCTGCTTTTCCCCTTAGCTACTTTTCATAAGAAAACTTTTTACAACTTAGTAATAAACATTATAATCACTTTTCTAAGTGTTCCCTTTTCTTCCTGTGACTACTGACTAGGAGGCTGAAAGTTAGAGCCCAGATCTCCTGTTGAGATTTGTACTCAAAGGCTATTTACTTAATCCTTTGCTGTTTTAGGAAGAGGTGCTAAGTGCCAGAGACTGCAGTTTCAGGCCTCAGAGAAACAGAACTCAGAATGGCAGGTTAACTTCAGTAGCATAGTAACTTAGATATGTAAACCCTTTATTATACAGCAACCGTAATTATCTCATAAGATAAAGTCTTATCCTCCGATTACCCTTTTTCCCCTCCACTGCCTCAAGAAGAACTAACAAGAAAGAAGACCTCCGAGGGGACTGGACCCCTGGCAGTGTTCCAGGCTAAGATACTGGAATGAAGTGGGGGGAAAGAAGGTTGAAAGAGATCTTTGTGATTCAGTGGGGATTAGGTGAAATCAGAAAGGGAGACCACAGTAGGTTTCCTGCTACAGAGCTGGGAATGAGACTGGGGAGATACTGGGAGAGGTCCAGATCCAGATGTCAGCCTACATTTTACCCTGGCATGAGTAGATAGATTTAGGGCCTGGTACAAAACAACAACTGGGAACTCAGGGAGGTTAGAGGGGGAAGGTTTGTGGGACCTACAGGAGTTGGGATTTGGTGGCAGCTATGGCTGCTAAAAGGGTTCTGCTGTAGAGCTAGGGAAGGACCTGGGGACTGTTTTTTCTGGAGTTTGGGATTTGAAGAAGAGAAGATCTTCTGTAGGGCGTGGTTTTCAGGCAGCCTAACTGGTTTTGTGAGAAACTTTTCCTGTGAATTACCAAAGGATTCCTTCTAGAATTGGGAGTTCTGATAAAGTGATGAGTTCAGGGAAATTAGGAAGAGAAGATCTGTGGTATCCACAAGAGATGCAAGCCATTGTTGATTCTGTAACATATCTATTTTCATGGTTTTACAGAGATAAGATATTATTCTGTGGCCACAGGATACATGCCAGCCTCAAACTCATCCCATTCCTTCTATATTTCAGCATCAAAACTGTTAGTATTACAGGCACATTTCCACAGTCATCTTGGTTTCTATATTTTGTTTTGTGAAGCACAGCATTACTGATGATATATCTATGCATCATTGACTTGACCATTCTATCGCAACATGCCAGAAAATAAAATAGTAGCTTCCACAATTAGAAGTTGAATGGCCAATTCCTTGTCAAACTTTAGGGGACCATAAAAACCTTAATGATTTAAAGAAGAGAAAAACCGATCAACCATGGCTATCAGCTGATCACTTCTAACATATTGTGAAGAAAAAGATGAACAGTATTTTTTATAAGTTGGAAGACAGTAAATGCCCTAAAACAAATTATGATCATATGAAATGCTGCTGGATTTGTAACTGGTATGGAATTTATGAAAAGCCTCAGATATCAATGTGGTAGAGTATATTCTATCGTGTGAAAACAATGCTCATCATTTCTGTACTGCTTCATAAGTTTGACACAGTTTTCAAATGTTATCTCACTTGCTCTTTACAGCATCACTGACAGAAAGTTAAGAAGAATTATGGTAAGGTTAACCTTATGTATTCATTCATGCACCTTGGGCATAATCATCTGCTTCTGCCTCAAACAGTGATACCATAGTTTTAATACATTGATAAATTATAATAAAAATTTGGGATAAATACCACTTGCTTCGATGATGGTTGGTTATTTAATTATTTTACTTCTAAGATAACAAGGAAAGGGGTTTTTTGTATTAAGGCTTACTAATGAGGATTCTGGACTTTACTTGGTTCAGTTTTCATCATGTCACTTAATAAAGATATTGCAAATTTTGTTTACACTGCTCTAACAGGGTGGTGGCATTAAGTTTAATAACTATCTTATTTGAAAATATAAATCATCACAAAAGAATATTGCCATCCTTTGGCACATGATCTATCGTTTTTGCTTCACTAATATAGAAATTTGGACAAGTAAAGGGATTGAGCAGCACTTTCTGTAATCGCTGGGGGAAGTACATTGCATATTGCTTTGCAACAGATCATATTTGAGTGGTTGAGATTTCACTGCCCTGAAGCAAGTTATATTACAGGCCATTTATTTGTCAGAGTAGAGTTTTATTAGCAACCAGTTGCAAGCCTTGCATGAAAATGAATCCTCTCCAGCCTGAGCTTTCAAGACTAATGGAGTTCAAAATCACTCTACATCTGGGAGCCTTAGTCCAGGATCAGAGAGGTGAGGGGACTGAAGTTAATGTTCTATCCTTTGCTGCTCAGATGCAGTTGGCAACAAACACTGCATGCAATTTTTACCCTGGGTTGCTGCTGTTGACTATTTGCCTGATATGTATTTTACCTTATCCATATATTTGTGGTGTTAGTCAAGCAAAGTTGTAGCACACAAATGATAGGAAAATGGTGACTGATGCAATTTCAAAACAGGCAAAAATGATGCAATCAACATTTATTAGGAAACACAAGAAATGCAGACATACTTAATACCAACAACTTCAATGGTTGTTAGAGGGTCATTTGATAATATAAACATTTATGCAATATAAGATTAATAGTTCAATGACAGTATTTTCTGTCCTATACTAACATTTTATGATGTTCTTATTTCTACATTTACAAAGATAATGACTGTCTTGTTTAGATGTTATTGAAAGTTGGAAAAAGGACCCCTTTAAGGTGATTATATAAAAAATGCATTTACCTAAATCTTACAACCCTTAACTATCATAGAACGTCTGGAAATATTCCAGCATCTGATTTGATATAGCGTTCAGTTAATCCATTATGAAGAATGGAAATATCATTCAGATTTAATCTAGCATGTTTTGCAGATTGACATTATACTTTATCCCAGAGGTAGAGCAGTGGGTGGTAATATCCAGAAAAGGAAAGGCAATAGAAGTCTCAGGAAAGAAATGATTCTAATAGGGTCAATAGACTCAAAGTTTCTCTGGGGTTTCAGAGGTATAGTTATGGCTATCGACTAAAAACCCTTTCCCTCAAATGTCACCCTTTTTTCAAACACCTGTGTTTTCTGAGGAAGAAAGAATTATATAATTAAAAGGCAAAAAAACAAGTGGAACACTTGCCTATCATGTGCAGTCTTGAGAATTAATCACCACCATGCACATAAAAGAAAAGAAAAGTAAATTAAAGAAAAGTGTATTCCTGAGACAGTGTCTTAGTGTAGTGTCTTGCTCCTTCCAATATCCTAAAAAGTCAGAAAACAGCCCTGTGTCTGTCAGCTGTCTAAAGTGTACCACACACAATTAGAAAGAGGGGAAAAACTACTGATGGTAACTGCCTTATTGTTTTACTATTTATTGACTTCACAAGACATTGGAATGATTTCCTTATATCCCTCAGGTATGTGTAACATAATATTTTTTCAACAATGAAGGCGCTAAGAGAATTTTTCAAAGAAATTATCATTAAGGAATTTGTACAAGTCTATACTCTAGGATTACTGTATCTAGTTATTTAGAATATCCATAATTTCACACTGCAATATTTTTGTGCCAATAGTGCTTTACATCAACTCTCTCAACATTTTCATGATCTTTTTTTCCCTCTTTTGTAGGTTTTCTTTATTGGATATTTTCTGTATTTACATTTCGAGTGTTATCCCCTTTCCTTTCCTCCCACCCTACTTCCCCTGCGTCTATTCCCCCCTCCCATCCACTCCCAACTCAATACCCTGGCATTCTCCTACACTAGGGAAATGAGCCTTCACAGGTCCAAGGGCTTCTCCTCCAATTGATGCCAGACAATGCCATCCTCTGTGGCTGGAGCCATGGGTCCCTCCATGTGTACACTTTGTTAGGTGGTTTATTCCCTGAGAGCTCTGGAGGGTCTGGAGGTTAAAAATTTTGTTTTTCCAATGAGGTTGCAAACCCCTTTAGCTCCTCCAGTCCTTTCTCTAGTTCTTTCATTGGGGTCCCCATCCTCAGTACAATGGTTAGCTGCAAGCATCCTCATTTGTATCAGTAAGGCTCTGGCAAAGCCTCTCAAGAGGCATTTATATCAGGTCCCTCTCAGCAAGGACCTTGTGGCATCAGCAATAGTGGCTGGCTAATATGGGTGGAACCCCAGGTGAGGCAGTCTTTGGATGGCCATTCCTTCAGTGTCTGTTCTACTCTTTGCCCCTGTATTTCCTCTCATGAGTATATTGTTTCCCCTTCTAAGAAGGATTGAAGCATCTACATTTTGGTCTTGAATTGTATGTTAGGTATTACAAGTTTTTGGGCTAATATCCACTCAGCAGTTAGGGCATACCATGTGTGGTTTTGTGATTGGGTTGCCTCACTCAGGATGATACTTTGTAGTTCTATCCATTCGCCTAAGAATTTCATAAAGCCACTGTACTTATTAGATATTAGTCCTCTATTGGATGTAGGATTGGTAAGATCTTTTCCCAATATGAATAAGGATATAGTCAGGAGGGGGGATGAATAGAGGGTTTGTGGATGGGAAACTTGGAAAGGGGGATAACAGCTGAAATGTAAATAAAAAATATCCAATAATAATTAAATAAAATATCTCAAATTTTTAACATGTTTTCAGTGTTAGTTTAAAGATGGAGTGTAAGTTAGGCACGCAAACTTTTTGTTATATCCTGTGGATTTACAGGGAACTCATAGCTGGCAGGATTAATTGAGTAGGATGGCCTTAAATGAGTCAAGTATTAAGCATCTGAAAAGGCTGGACCCAGTGACCTCAGAGGTGCAGGGAGTATATAAATGAGGAAAGACCCTGTCTCCTAACTGAATTCTAAGGAATGCCTATGCACAGCTGATTATTTAAGAGGAAACTCTGAGAAGAAGCAATTCTGCACAGAAGTGAAATGCTTTATAGTGGAAGGATACTATAGAAACAAGTAGAGAGGAGGTTGAATTGCAGAATCTCGATATATATAAGAAATGTCATTTCTCAGGATATACACTAGTGCAAGTTATAGTGTGAAAAATAAAAAAAGATCTGGTGTGACTTAGATTCCTAATCTGCTTGTGGAGTTGAAAGCACCAAACCTTTCAAGCTATGCTTTTTCAAAGTAAAGACAGGTAGGGATCCAGAAGGCTCTCCTATTGCTATGATGTAAATAGAGAACACCTGGTTGTAGAGGCTAAATTAGCATTGGAGAGTGTGAGAATCTACTAATCTGGTTGTTAAAAGGAAGACCACATTCATAATATGGATACACGTAATATGCATTACGTAGCCTCCAATGATCAGGAAGCAATCATTACTGCTTACCCATTTTAAAAGTCTCTAAGAATGTGAAAAAGAGAGCTAGGGTGGTGTTTATATCAGATAATCACAAGAGCCATCATTTTCTTTTATCACTTGACTTTGATAAATATCATTTTTAGCTATCTGGCTTCTAAGACGTTGAAAAATAGCTAAATACACTCTGCTTGCACTTGTACATTGGATTATACTAAAGTGTCTCTTCTAATAAGGTAGAAGTGACATTTCTACTCTCTAAGCTTTCTCGTGGCATTTATGTTCTGACGCAGCTTTGTGACCACTGTGAGGAAATACACATTTTGTGGTTATTTATGTGTCAACTAATATCTCTTAAATTAATACTGTGTATTTCATGGATGTTTTTAGGAAAGAAAACTAGAAGCAAGCATTCATCTTTGATCCACACACTCATTTTGTCTCTTTTGAAGATTTCATGGCCTAACTTCCCAACTTATTCATTACTTTCCCTTCAAAGGTTAATTCACCTCAGCTTAGCTCCCCACATATGTTCTCATTAAAGTCACTGTTACAAGATTATATTCTACCTTATAAATTTCTGGAATATATTCACTGGTTTTCTCTGCTTAAAATAATTTACTTACTTCCATAACAGTAACAGCCTTACCCTCCCTAGCCTTCTCAGTCTGAACAGAATAATTCTTACTGACTTACTCATTAAGATCTCATTCAGAGTTTCTTGTTAATCTATACTCTCCTTTCAAAAAATTATGGCATACTTTCAATAGCATTGGAAACACAACGATTCATTGATTTTATGTCTCTGCCTTGCATATTATCTGAGGTTAAATCTTTATATTTTCTTGGAATCCATTCTTGGCAGTTTCAGTGCTGATTTGTATCTAACACTTGCAATAAAATTTCATGATCATGTCACTATGCACACAGATTTTTCTACCTTCACTTTGCATTCTTTTCTATCTTCTTTTTTATTAATCATTCCATTTGTTTACATCTCAAATTACATACCACTTCCTGGTTACCCCTCTACCAACCTCCAATCCCACTTCTGCCCTCCCCTCTCCCATTAGCCTATATGAGGGTGCTCCCCCACCTACCCACACACTCTCACCTCACAGCTCCAGCATCCCCCTACATTGGGGCATCAAGCCTCATCAGGACAAAGGGCCTCCCTTCCATTGCTGTCAGGCAAGGCCATCCTCTGCTACATATGTATCTGGAGCCATGGATCAGCTCCACTCATGTAGTTTTGTTAGGCAATCTGCAAATGAATCTTGAGGTCTCCACTTCCACATCTGTTTCCTTTCTTATTGTTTTCAATAATTTGGTGATGTATTTTTATTTTATTTCCCTTTCCACATTTCTCACTATTTTATATTCTCAGTTTTTATTGTCTCTCACAGTACTGTATTAATATGACATCTTAGCCAATTTCTCTGCAAGAACTCTCATTTTAGTTCAATCAATAACTATAAGGCTCTTGTTCTGATTGCTTGTCATTAAAAACCTATCATATCAATCTATTCTTTTGCCTATTAAAATTTTTCTATAGTTGTTCAAATACTCAAAGAATAAATGTTAAACTCTATACTATAGACTAGGGATGAAAGAATTATTTTCTTTGGAGGTAAATAACTAGAATATCATTTTATTTTGACTAGAATATTGTTTCAATTTTTAAGCTCACAAGTGTGTCATTTCTAATCCACTGCAGGACATCAAGGTAGAACTTTCTATCTGCTTGACATACTTACTCTTTTGCCCTATATTGACTTAAGTCATTTTGGGCTTTTTTAAAAATCAAATACATTTTCTTCCATTATGTCTTCCTCAGCTACAGTAGGTCTTACATAAAGTGATTACTATGCTTTTTCTAGTTTGTTTTGCTGTAGCTGTGATAAACTATTGACCAACACACACTTGGGGAAGAAATGCTAGATTCCAAATCTTACCTTTTCAATCCATTATCAGCAGAGGCCAAGATAGTAACTTAGTCAGAAACTGTAGCAGCAGAGACCACAAAGGAAAGCTTCCTAATTGGCTTGCCTCCTTTGGCCGGCTTCTTTGATTTCTTGTAATGACTGGAGTCAGCCCTCCACAGGTAGCATTTGTCATAGTGTTCTGTGTCTCCTCCATCCATTAGCAATTAGGAAAATGCTGTCACAAGCATGGTTACAGGGCAGTTTGAAAGAGGCAACTGCTCAATTGAGGGTCCTTCTTCCCAGGTGTGTCAAATTAACAATAATACCGGGACAGCACTTTACTGTTTTATCTTATGATTGTATTTTGTTAACACTCTTCAATTAATAGCAACTATCATAGTTATATTCCTCCATTTGTTGGCATGAAAATAAATGAAGGTTTCCTTCAGGCAAGAAAGGCTCCAGCTTCTTGAAACGTATTTTTTCCCTCTTCTGAAACTGGTTGCTAGTTTTATCATCCTTTGTGGTTAGGATCTTTCTGTTTCAGTGAGAGAAACTGTTGGATTTAATCTACCAATCATTTTACATTAATTCTCTGCTACATGGTTTCTCAAGAATCTTCTAGTAAGTGAAATCTCTTTTACTCATTCACCCCATGAGCATCTCTAAAGAGTTATGCTAAGAATAAAACCTCTGAAAACAGTCCTGAAAAATGATATTTGAATTATGTTGATATGCTTTTGGAGGTAGGAATGTCTTGTACTCATTTGACAAATATCCTTGGTAGTTCTGATCTACACTTTATTCCTCTCTTTTCTTATCACTTAATTATGAGTAAGGCAAACTTCCGCATGCAAAATACTTTAGGAACAACTGCAGAGCACGGACTGCTGAGGAACAGTTTTACATTGCATGTGTAGTGCGAACACATCATTCAAAAAGGTGACTTCCAATGGGGTTACTCTATCCACCTATTTCTAAGGAAGTTGTGAAAAACCATATTGCCTTACCTGAAATCATTGGCAAAAGAGGCCCTTGGTCCTGTGGTAGCTTGTTGTCCTAGGGTAGGGGGATGTTAAGGGGTGAGGCTGGAGTGGATGAGTAGGTGGGTTGGGAACAACCTCTTCAAGGCAAAGGGGAAAGAGAATGGGATAGGGGTTTGTGGAGGGAAGACTGGAAAAGGGGATACCATTTGAAATGTAAATACATAAAAAAAACAATTAATAAAAAAAAGAAAAATCATCAAGATATGTCTAACTGCATGATTATAAACAAAACCATAAAACAGCACTTTTCTCCTAGCGCGAACATGTTAAGAAAAAAAAAAGAATAAGAAATCCCTGTCTGAATCAGTCATTACATTTATCACCACATCTTTCACATTAATATCATGATAGTGACTGTCTTCTGTTTCTGTCCTGAAACACTGACACCAACAGAGGTTATAACATTGACAAATACAAATGTTGACTGCAGTATCAGGTAAATAGAAGAACCATTGACTACAGTGTCCTGTTATGACACAGGCTGCATAAGACTCAGAGTTTATGCAATATGGTTGATAGGTTTAAGGTGTTTGATGATGTGGTTATTACCCTGGGACTGCTGCCAGCACCTGCTTTGGCAACTGGGAACTCATGCGCTAAAATGGAATAAATGAACTTATCAACTAAATTCCTTAGTACTGACTGATTGATAAATATGCAATGACAGCACTGTCTTCACCTAGGAAGGTAAAAGGCTGATTGATATAAAAATAGTGCATCCCTAATTTGTTATAAAATATTAGCCTTTGTATAGAAGTGCTGCAAATCCCAAGTTTATCCGTATTTGTGAAAAAACTTCACCTTATGCTGCGGTGTACCTTTTCTGCAAATATAAGCGCCCTTAGTTTGGAGTTAGCTGTCTAAGAAGTTCGGTTTGCTTTTAAAGTCTGTCGCAAAACTTCATAACTATGTCAGACTGAAAACATATTGGGCAATGTTGGCTCCAGCAAGGAGAAGAAAGAGAAGACCCCAAGAAATTATGTTGCAGCGTGACACACAGCTGCTATTTTGGACTCTGGTTTCTGAAATCCATCTCTAAAAATAGGTATTATCATACATATAGTATGCTTCTTTCAAGACATCCAAAACCAATCTTTTACCCTATTTCATTTGTTCCTACCACATACTTATGAGACATAAGAAGGCAAAAAACCCCAAGAATATGTAGATCTGATAAATGATTGTTTATTAAAAAATGTTCGATGGTTCAGAACCCTGTTTTCCAAATAAGTGCATTAATTCGTGAGTTAAAGAATGAAATATTTTTTAAGTGAACAGAAGTTACATATTTTTCTGGTCCTGATGGATAGAACAGTTTGAAAATCTCATCATTAATTTGAATATGTTTCCTGTCATAACTTCCCAGTTAATTATTTGAGGTTGAAATTCAAATAAGCTACCTACAATACAGAACTATGCCTTAGAATTTTTAGACTGAAATTGCTTTTTCTGCAGAAGACTTTGTTCCTTGGTTGGCTGGATCCAGCTCCTTGCAAGGATTCTTTAGTTACAATCTGTAAGGGTCTCATTGAATCTGGAATGAAAAAGATCCACATTTAAACAAATAAAGAATGAAAGCATATTTCACAATTCATTTTTTATTTCAGGTTTCCATATATGTAGTGTGTATGTTCCTGAATATTTGTATGTTCAAAAGTATATGGGTATGGGTACATGGGTGTGGGTATGCATACATACGTTTGAGCATAGGAGGTAGAAATTGATACATGCTGTCTTTGCACTAATTCTCCACACTATGTGTTGAGGCAGGGTCTCTTACTTGGATCTGGCTAATTTGACTCAGGATTTTGGCTAGTATGTCTAGCCAGCTTGCTGCAGAAGTTCCTCTCTGGCGCACTGTAATTATCAACAGGGTGTCATGATTTATGAGGGTGCTCAGGACCAAAATTCTGATTGTCTGTGTTATGTGTGGTGTGATGCTTGTTACACTTCTGTGTCAAGTGCTTTACCCATTTATCTACTCACTAAAACTTGAAACAATAGTCTTTAATATTACATGTGTGTGTGTGTGTGTGTGTGTGTGTGTGTGTATGTGTGTGTATGCATCATAGCATTTGTACAGAAGTAGGAGGACAACTTGCTGCAGTCAGTTATCATCTTCTGCCATGAGGTTCTAGAGATGAGACTTGGTTCTCAGGCTTGAGGTAAGGGCTTTTCCCCAGCTGAGACATCTCCTTGCAGGATAGCAATGATATTTTAATAATAATAAATCAAAGGGGTTAGGAGCTCAATTCATTCTCACTGAAAGAGCATTCATTCATGGCTGTGGAACCATTGTTGCCCATTCAACGATTCTATTTATTTTGTTATCATTAAGAAATTCAGGTGTTTGACTAAACAGGTTAAAGTGACCTAAAAATAATAAGTTAATACTAAGGGCGAGAAGAGACACCTCATCTTGATTTTACTCTGATCCTTACCACAAAGATCATAGTTCTCCTGCTCCTGAACAAGCAATCAGACCAGAACACAGGAATCAGGTAATCAAGGTTTATTTCAGTCTGTAGAGAGGCAAGTAGAAAGGAAACTCTTGATTAGAGGGTACATCAAGCTAAATGACAAGGCAAAAGTCTTCTCACATCTTGACTTTTAAGTCACAATTTTCCATTTCTTCTTACCTTGTTCATTCAGTGAGAAGGTTAGAGTAATCTTTCTAGTATAGATGGAGGCTTTCTTAGAAGCTATATTTACCTACAAGTATATCTGTTACAATTAGATGCATTCGATAAAGAAAGGTGTAAGTTTCATTATTGAGAAGTTTGATATGTGAAAAAGTAATAATGCTTTGGGTAGAATGTTTCAACAGAGCCTACTGAGTCTCCCATGATTAGCTTGGTTGACATTTAAATTGCGGAACTCTGACCTACCTCTTACATGTTCAGATAATCTATCTCATTTCCAACCTTCAGCCTCACTTTTCTTGGTGTTCATGATATGCATTAAACAAACCAAAATAAATTAAATTTGTGTTGAAATATAGTTGTTTTTATTAACATATGGATTAGGTACATAAAAGTATAATAATAATACTAAAGAGCTAGAACATATACATAAGGCATTACTCTTATTATAGGTGTAACCCAAAGACAACAGTGGTCTGATTGCACACCAACCACATAAATAGTATATCAATGTGAGGCACAGGCATTTTCATTCTCAAACTCCTTAAATTACTTTTATATTAAACTCTAGTCTGTGTGGAATAGCATGTTTTCAACAGCAATGTACACATGTCAGCCAAATAACACTTTACTGTTAAAATGCTCATGGTAATCTGAGACTTCAGTAAATCATAATCTTTTGGTTTGTGGAGGACCTTGCTTCTATATGTAGAGTAATTGCTAAGAAGGTCAGTAGTTGCTATAAATAGTTATAACATAACATTTTCTTAAACTAAAAGACCAATGATGTGTGTCTATTGGTTCACTTTCACGGAACAAAAAAGCAAAAAGACACAATTAAGGCTGGCATATACCATTCTTAGAACCTTGAACTCTTACACTTTCAAAGGACCAACTACTTCTCAGTTCCCACTGCCTAGGAACTGAAACATTCTTACTCTTTTCATGAATCTCTTTAGTTAACCAACAGCAATAAAATCCTTTAGTAAAGTATTTATTAACTTTTTACATAAAAACCAATGGACAGAATTATTTTTCAAGTTTAGAAGCTCAGCATGTAGCAAAGTCTTGGGTGTTATAGAAAATGTTTAACCTCAAGCAGGGATTTCTACCCTGCCTTTGATCATGTAGTTCCTGGGTAAAAGTCACACTAGCTTATTATATTTATAATAAGCCTTTAGTAACACTAATGTCTCTCAGATATCTACCCTCTATGTTATTAAAATCTATTTCCTCATGATAACCCTGAGTTATTATTTACTGTGGTTCATGTGGGATGCTCTTAAATCTTATTGGCCAGACCTTAGGGCCATGCTTTCTTGACTCCTAAACAAAGGTGTCTTTCTCCTCACTCTACCTTCTCTTTCCTCTCTCTCCTCCCTGAGTCTGAGTTGTGAAAATTGTACTGTTTATGTATCCTTTGGGTATTGGTTCAATAATTCTGTATTTTGACTAGTTGTGATATTCTTTAATGCTCTCTGTCATTTGCAAAGAGAAATGCCCTTGATGATGGTAAGGACTACAGTTATTTGTGGGTATATGAACAAATATTTAGACTATAGTTAGGGTTTATGTTGAGCTCATCAAGTGGCAATTTTAGATTCCCTTCCAAGACTTGACTACCCCTAAATATCTGTTTAGGTTTCCAGAGACATGATCTCTGTGTAAGTGGATGTTAAGTCCAATTAGAATGTTCTTGGTTACTGCCAAGGTATTCATGCTACTATTCTACACTTAGGCTTATAATGCCATGCTGGTCATCATTGTGTTATCTAGGTAAACATTTTGGGTTATTCCATTCATGGTAAGCTTGCATACTTCTATTTGGTAACATTAAAGCAGTTGCTTCAGGAAGAGGCATTCAAGCAAGTCCCAGACCAGGTACCTCTGAGCCTGGTGTCTGAAGTGTGTAGTATTTTCAGCAATAGGGACTTATTTTCCACTTCTTGGTGGGGAGCTTCAAGGGCAAGAGAAATAGTCAGTAGTGCTCTGGGAATCTTTTGAATAGCCCTGTGTTTCCTTAATTCTTCTTGTTTATTTTTCAAGGAGACAGTACCTGTTTTAAAGTGATAACAAACCTTGTCCTGAGATATAAATAATTGGTTATGGGTGTCTTTCATTTGTTCCTTTGTCATGTGCATTTTGTATGAAGAAGTTAAAGAAGTCATAGTGTTCTTCTTGGATAAGAAATGGTTAAGGGAGAAAAAGAATGTAGGCATTAGTCTCTGAATGGAAAAGACAGTGTTGTGTGTGACTGGACTAGTGGAAAGCAGACTTGGCAATCAGAGTTGGCAAGAAGAATGAACATCTCACTCTCCTGCATAAACCCCCAGAAGCTGAAACTTTGCAAAAAAGCGAGAAGGGAGGTCTATGGACAAAAGTTACATGCTTCCACTCTGTGGGGAGACAGTGTTTCTAATAATAGGGAGCACACAGCTGGACAGTTTCAATCATTCACTAAATCACTACTATTTTCATGCCTATTTCTATTATGAATTCTTGTTTTGTAAAATTATAAAAATGCCCAAATAACATTCTTTTTTTTTTTTTGGTTCTTTTTTTCGGAGCTGGGGGCCGAACCCAGGGCCTTGCACTTCCTAGGTAAGCGCTCTACCACTGAGCTAAATCCCCAGCCCCAGCCCAAATAACATTCTTAAGCATAAATCGTAACTATTTTTGTTGCATTTATCAATATAACTTCACATATTTGGTATTAGTTTTCCTCCTTTCGTCTCCCTAAACATTCAATATGTCTAGGTAAAACACACATTTTGCAAGAAATGGAGAAAGAAAAGAAAAATAAAAAGAAGTTAAGATTAAAAGAAAACAATTATATTAAGGAAAAATTAACATCTTGACTATATAATGATACATTATATTATACTGGAGAATCTTCAAATTTTCTTTCAGTAAACAATTTCTGTCCAATTAAAAATGTGTAGCAGTGTTTTGGGTTATGCATTGATAAAAATCATCTGTTGGAGTCTGCCATGCATGTCCTCACAACAGATGAAACTCATATGAATATCTAAAATGGATGAGTAATGGTCTGCCTGTAGTTCAGCTATAGAGAGCTCATAATTCTTCTCCTACTGTTAAGCCCTCATGCTATTAAATGGTTATTCATTGATCATGCTGACAGGGGAAGCAAAGTGGTGACATTTTACACTCTAAAATAAATAAATTAAGTGCAAAATGTTTTTCTAGTGAATTGTATAAACCTAGTACCACATGTCCTGTTTTCAGCTGCTTTTTATTATTTTTGGAATTAATAACCAAGAAATAAGATAAATGTGAACTTTTAGTGTGTTTTAAATCAATAGTATCTTCTGTTTAAATGATTTATCAAAACTAGTGTGTTGGGAAAGAAGAAAATCCAGTGCGAAATGCAATTCATAGAAACAAATGTCAATTATTTTCTTTATTAGTAAATGAAATTAAGGAAATATTATACGCAGGTCTACAGGGCATAGATAAAATGATACCTTTACTTCTTCTGTTTTGATTTTGATTTCTGTGTTCTGCATCCCATTTCTACCATAGCCATAGCACTATGCCATCTCATTGTCAACAAGTCCTATAGAAATATGAAACCAGATCTGGAAAACAGCCTATACACAGCACTGGGAGGGAGTAGTCCAATTATTGAATGGTTCTTCTACATATGTTAACCAGATTGGTTTCATCAGCAGGGGTACAAAATATAAATGTTACTTCACAGAAAACAGAGAAGTGCCTCATCTACATTAACAATTTGTCAACCATTGGCAACTGCAGTTTAAAGTGTGTGATTCTTTTTGTGACTCCACAGGCATAAGATACACACATGGTACACATACGTACATGTATACAGGCAGGAAAAGCACTCATACACATAATATAAAATAAGTATAAACAAATTAAAATAAAATATATATCTATTCAAACAAAATTACTGTATTAATTGCTTTTCTCGTAAATACTGTGACATATGAGGTCTATTAGTTTAATTAACTTAAAAGAGGAAAGATTCCTTTGGTTTTCTGTGTTTCAGAGGTTTCAGTAAATAGTAACTTGATCCTCTGCTTTTAGGACCATGGCAAGGCAGAGTAATGTATTGTGAGGAGGTAGAAGAAGATCCTGACCTGGGAAAGTGAGTAAGCATTGGGAGAAAAACAAGTATCAACATTTCCTTCAGGAGCCTGCTTCAAATGCTCAAACTTAATTCTACTAAATTCTACTATCTGCAATTTTACCATCCCTATATACTACCACAAATTGGTAATTAGTTAAATAAATCAAATATACAAAAGCATATGGACATTTGGGGACCAGAAATACAATGCTTTTAAATAGCAATCGTGAGTAAATATTAAGTAAAATATTATTGGCAATTTCAAATGCTACAGATACGATTTTTGTGATAGCTAAGTTTCAGCACAGCTCACTGAAGAAATTAGAGGTTGGAAGTAGTGTGCTGCTAAGTAAAGACCCAGTCTCTTTATAGACATATTGAACACAGTTTTTTTTTTTTTTTGCTGAGAGTGGGGGTGGTAACAGACACCTCATAATAAATTATTCAAATTAGAACAATCTTATATTTCAAATTAGATATATTTGTGACAGGAGTATAAAATGAATATAGTTTTAAAGACGTAGAACATAACATACAAGATATTTTCATATATGTGGGCACAGAATTAAAACAGACCTGATATATAGGTGAAAAAAATGGATGGATGGACAGGTGGATAGACTATAGACAGAAAGAAAGAAAAAGAAATATGAACAGTTTCTAATTTTGAATATATAATACAACATTTTTTTCTATATTTTATGTATGTGTGTACACCTCCAGTAGAAAGACAGGGCATCAAGTGGAGGGATGGGCTTGCCACGTCACAGTCCAAAGCTCTGACATAGAATTGTTCCTTTCTGAAAGAAGTACAGGGACAAAAATGGAGAAGAGCCTGAGGAAAAGGAGGTCCAGCAACAAGTTCAAATTGGGTTCCAACTCAAGGGGAGGTCCTAAGGCCTGACACTATTACTGATGCTATGGTGTGCTCATGAAAGGGGGCCTTTGTGATTGCCCTCTGAAAGACCCAACAAGCAGCTAGAAAATTCAGATGCAGACATTTACAGCCAACCAATGGACAGAAGCTGGTGACCCCTGTGCGTGAATTAGGGAAAAGCTGGAAGAAGCTGAGGAGGAGGGTGATCCTATAGGAAGACAAGCAGTCTCAACTAACCTGGACCCCTGAGACCTCTCAGACACTTAGCCACAAACCAGGCATCATACACCAGCTAATATGAGGCCCCTGACACATATACAGCACAGGGATACCTGGTCTAACTTCAGTGAAAGAAGATACAGCCAGCCATCGAAAGTCTTGTGGCCCCAGGGAATGGGGAGTTCTGATGGGGTGGGACATCCTCTTGGAGATGGGGGAGGAGATGTGGGATATGAAACAGTCAGAGGGTGGACCAGGAGTGGAAGAAAGTCTAAATTGTAAAAAAAAAAAAAAAAGATTAAAGATTACATTTTAAAAAAAGAAAAGAAAGGATAGGTGAGGTCATTAGATCCTTGGAGACTAGGTTTACAGATAATCGTTAATTGCTAACTGAGGGTCCTGGGAACTGAGCACAGCGTGAACACAGTTAATTCCTTTTAAGATGTGAGCTTTCTCTCCAACATCTAGGTGTTTTATTAAATGCAAACTCCAATGAATAAATATTTACATATTTCTAATTTTCTTATATTTATAACAGAATGCTGGTACATGCATATTTTTGTGGCTGTGAACCTTTTTTCATGTATTAAATTTATTTTATTGTATGTGTTAGGTTGGTGGTGGTGATGGTGGTGGTGGTGGTGGTGGCGGCGTGCGTGTGTGTGTGTGTGTGTGTGTGTGTGTGTGTGTGTGTGTGTGCTCGTGCACGCGCGTATGCTTGCACATGCTCGAGCATGTGCATGTATGGCATGTGTTGAACTCCATGAATAACTATGGAGTCAGGACATTCTTTCCACTGTAGATTCCTAGAAGGAACTTGGTACATCAGGCTAACATACCATGTACATCGCCGGACGCTCCATTTATTTTGTTAGATTTTTTAATATTTTTTTTAAATTCTGTAGGGAAATTACAATGATGGATACAGCTAGTGAGAATATCTCGCATATGTAAATCACCTTTAAGACTGTTACCTTTTCTTTATTGTTACCTAAGAAATGCACTGTTAATAAAACTAAGCTATAAAAGAAAGTCATTTTAATACATGGCTTGGAAAGTTCTCCACAATATTATTGGATCTCAATTTCTGCAGAAATTGTGAGATGCTGCTAGCTGAATATTACCAGTAAATGTCAAAACATTGGCTTGGAGAGAAAAAATATATGAAAAGGTGTTTGAGACATTAGTTGCTTTTCAATTTAATTGATTCAAAGAATGAATGAAAGTCAAAATATTTATATTTAGAGAGAGAAAATAACTGCCATTTTGTTTCAGTTTATTTTATTAAAGTAGAAGCCTCCCACTTCTGAGTGGGTTGTATTCTAAATGGTGATGCCCAACCAATTATCAGAAAAGTGAAATGTGTTTTCTATTGCAATAGTATAGTGTTTTCTATGACAGTTATATTTCAAAAAAAAAAACTCTACAGAAATACTTATATCTTTATACCTGTAATACTAATACCTTTTCTTAGTAACTTTACAGACTTTATTATACTCTATTAACATCAGGGACGTGACAGAGGAAAAAAGTACTAGGTAAAAATGAAGATCAACATTCCCTGGCCACATAGCTGACGAAGATCAGATATTAAGAGCATGAAAAGAAAGAATTAGCTTGAGTCTGTGGATTTTAGCTGGTTATTCTATAGTGTAGCTTAGATATTTCAAATCTTACTTTTAATAATGCTTTTAATGCTTTAACATCCCTTCATGCTCAGCACCCACCAGAAGTAATGGAAAAGATAGGTTATTAGTACATGGGGGGAGTAGACCTGCTTGCAAGTTGTTCTTCGAAGCTAATCCGATCTGTGTTGTCAGAAAATCAGCATTTCAGTTCACAGGAGTCAGCAGTGGCTGCTCCATCTACTCACAGACAATTCACAAATATACAAACACGAATCAACAGTGGGGGCGCAATCCAGCAGAAACATCGAACCCTTCAGTATTTTGCTGTGAGTCACCAGTTGTGACCAGGACTAGCAGGGACTTCAGGAGTTCTCTGCTATGCCTGTCAATGAAATGAAGCCCAGCTAAGGTGAAGATGTGCGGCCAACGAAGTATAGCAAAACTAGTGTTGCTTTCCCCGTTCACAGTCAACTGAGTCTCATTTATACTCTCTCCAAACACCACAAGTCATTTCAGGGGTCTGACCTCAGCAGATGAGACTGTCTTAGAAAACCTCCATGTTAGTCGGTGTCAGTTGGCATCACTCTGCCAATTGGCCCAAATCAACGAAGTGGCAAGAAGCCACCAGAACACTACCAGAAGTTTTTTTTTTTTTTTTTTGTATGTTGTTTTTTTGGTATGTTTATCTCTGTGGAGTCAAGACAATGCAGCACAGCAACACAATGTAAGGTGAGCCAATACATGTGTGTTGTTATAGAAGAACCGTTCATTATTTGTCCTTCCCTGTGCTTGCTTTAGAAAAACATGTTCTGACCTTGGTATGCTTTCAGAAAACACCTCTTCATTTGTTTGCTCCTGCAAAATGCCTTCCAACACAACTGACTTTCCAAAGAAACCATAAGATTGGACTTCACTGTAAATTATGGCTAATATCCTCTTATAAGTTAGCACCTACGGTGTGTGACTGAGTTACCTCACTCAAGATGAGATTTCTGGTTCCATTGATTTAGCTACAAAATTCACCATGTCCTATTTTTTTTAAAAAAATCTTTCTTAATTTAATATTTTATTTTTCTTGGCTATTTTATGTATTTACATTTCAAATGTTATCCCCTTTCTCCCCTCAACTATATCACCTGCCTCTCCACCAATTTCTACCAGGATGCTCCTATTCCTATCCACCCACACCAACCTCACACCCCAGCATTACCCTACATTGGGGAAATGAGCCTTCACAGGACCAAGGGCTTTTCCTCCAACTGATGCTGAACAATGCAATCCTTTGCCACATATGTGGCTGGAGACATGAGTCCTTCCATGTATACCCAATAGCTGGCGATTAAGTCCCTGGAGCTCTGGTGGGGTTTAGTTGGGTTGATTTTGTTCTTCTTCCTATGGTGTTGCAAACCCCTTCAGCTCTTTCAGACTTTTCTCTAACTCCTCTATTGGGATCCCCTTGTTCAGACCAATGGTTAGCTGTAACCATCCTCATCTGTATCAGTAGGGTCCTGGCAAAGCCTCTCAAGAGACACCCATAGCTGGCTCCTGTCAGCAAGAACTTCTTGGCATCAGCAATAGTGACTGGGTTTGGTGGCTGCATATGGGATGAAAACCCAGGTGAGGCAATCCCTGGATAACTTTTTCTTCAGTCCCTGTTTCACCATTTGTCCCTGTATTTCCTCCTGTGAGTATTTTGTTTTCTTTTCTAAGAGGGAATGAAAGATCCACATTTTAGTCTTCCTTCTTGGGGTTCATATGATCTGTGAAGTTTTTCTTAGGTATCCAAGCTTTGGGCTAATGTCCACTTATCAGTGAGGACGTACCATGTGTGTTCTTTGGTGATTGGGTTACCTCACTCAGGATATTTTCTAGTTCCATCCACTGGCCTAAGAATTTCATGTAGTCATTGTTTTGAATACCTGAGTAGTACTCCATTGTGTAAATGCACCACATTTTCTGTAACCATTCCTCTGTTGAGGGGCATCTGTATTGTTTTCGGCTTCTGGATATTATAAATAAGGCTGCTATGAACATAGGGACCATGTGTCCTTTTTTCCTTTTGTTATTTTTTCTTTTATTGGACTTTGTTATTTACATTTCCAATGTTATTCCCTTTCCCAGTTTCCCAGATGTAAGTCCCTTATTCCCTTTCCCTCCCCTTCTTCTATAATGGTGTTTCCTTCCCCATCCACCCTCTTCCTGCCACACCCTAACATTCCCCTAAACTGGGGGTCCACCCTTGGTAAGACCAAGGGTTTCTCCTTCCATTGGTGCCCAACAAGACCATCCTTTGCTACATATGCAGCTGGAGCCATGGGTCAGTCCATTTAGTCTTTGGGTAGAGGTTTAGTCCCTGGGAGCTCTAGTTGGTTGGTATTGCTGGCATTTCCCCTTCAGCTCTTTCAATTCTTTCTCTAATTTCTCTAACAGGGGTCATGTTCTAACAGTTTGCTGCTAGAATTCACCTCTGTATTTGACATGCTCTGGCTGTGCCTTTCAGGAGATATATAAATCTGGCTCCTCCCAGCAGGTACTTCTTAGCTCTTAGCTTCATCAATCTTATCTAGTTTTGGTGGAGATATATATATATATATATATATATATATATATATATATATATATATATATATATATATATATCAAGAAGAAGGAAGATCAAATGTGGAAGCTACAGTCCTCCTTAGAAGGGGGAACAAAATATTCATGGGAGGAAATACAGGAACAAATATTGGATCAGGGACTGAAGAAAAGGTCATCTAGAGACTGGCCCACCTGGGGACAACAAACATAGTCACTGTTGTTGATGCCAAGAAGTGCTTGCTGACAAGAGCTTGATATGGATGTCTCCTGAGAGCCACTGTCAGACCTCTACTGATATAAATGAGGATATTTGCAGCTAACCGTTGGACTGAGCATGGGAACCCCAAAGGAGGAGTTAGAGAAATGACTGAAGGAGCTGAAGGTGTTTGCAACCCCATAGATAGAACAACAATATCAATCAACTGGAATTCCAAGAGCTACTGTGGACTAAACCACCAATCAAAGAGTACACGTGGAAGGACCCATAGCTTCAACTGCATATGTAGCAGAGGATGGCATTTTCTGATATCAATAGGAAAAGAAGTCCTTGGTCCTATGAAGGCTCATTTCACCAGTGTAGCAGAATGTTAGGGTATTGAGTTGGGAGTGGGTGGGTGGGAGTGGGAGCATCTTTATAGAAGTAGGGGCAGAGGGAGGAGTTATGGGAGAAGGGAGAGAGGTAGGAGAGGGCATAATATTTGAAATGTAAATACATAAAATATCCAGTAGAAAAGTAAGGTACTGGGTTATAAACTCTTTTCCAGTTTGAACACATTTAATTTGGAGTATAGTCTTGTATGTTGAATAGGAACTTAGAATTCATTACAAAAATTTCTTACCTTAGTAGACTTGGAATAAAGTTTTAAAATTTTTTCTTAAAAGAAAAGTATATATATATATATATATATATATATATACATATATATATATATATATATATATATACACTCACACACACAAACATACATAAACTACTATAAATATACTGGGTTTGTTTGAATGAAAGTGTCCCTGTTAGGCTCATACGGAGTGGCACTGTTAGTGGATGTGTTTTTGTTACAAGAAGTGTGACTCTGGAGTGAGTTTTGAGGTTTCAGGAGCTCAAGCCAAGCCCAGTGTCTCTCTTTGTTTGCTCTCTGCCAATCCAGATTTAGAACCCTTGCACCTTCTCATACACCATCTCTGTCTACATTCTGCCATCCTTCTCATTGTGATAATAATAGACTAAACCTCTGAAACTATAAGCTCGTCCCAATGGGATGTTTTCAATTATAAGAGTTGTTGGGGTCACAGTGTCTCTTCACAGCAACAGAAACCCTAAGTCACATCTATGCATATCCATACATATACATGTATTCATTTACATACACATGTATACATATACATGTATTCACATACATATATACAGATGCATACACATACATATTTGTACATAAATGTACATGTGCAAATATATAAATATTCATACACATATATTTATAAATATATATATATACATAGACACAGAATCAGACACATACACACACATATATACATATTCATGAATGCATACATACATGCAAACATAACATATATGCATACATACATGTTTGCTATAGTCTACATAAGGATAAATAACAGTGCTCAGTTTCATTTAATATCTGAGACTAACTCCTGGCCTCTGTAGGACCGTGACTGCTTGACTATAGATAAGTATACAGGTTTTACTGTGTATGGATTTGTGGAAAAGAGATATGCTGTACCAGCCTTGGTACTATAGCAGAGAAACTGCAGTGTCTGAAGCGGTCACAGTGAGGCCTTGAGACTCTTGGCTGCCCAAATTTTGTGAGCTGTGTACTCCTAGAATAAGTGCTCAAACTTTGGAGTTTCTTTAGAGAGCAACTTAGAGATAGTTTTTCCTCCTGATGTTCTAAGTCATCACTCTTAACTTTATTCTGTTTTCTATTATCAATGCCTAATTCCATAAACCAGGCAAAAAGTGATTTTCCTTGGTTTGTCTTTGCAGTAATGTGATCTTCACATGTTTGCTCACTCATTATCACCTGTTTCCTCTTCCCAAGTTTTCACTGGGAAAAATGTTGGAGAAACTCATGTTATTTCCAGGTTTAGTCTTTTTCTAGACCATTGTTATAACTGACTGTGGCTCTTTAAATTATGCCTCTTTAAATGAAAATGGTCTCTTTTTTTCCACAGATATTTGAGCACTTGGCTAGCAGTTGGAGTAGTGTTTCGTAACTGTTAAGGAACCTTGAAAAAGGGTGATACAAATCGCATAAAGCAAAAGCGGGAATAAATTGAAAGAAAATGTAACATTTCCTTAGGTACATAATTATTACAATTGTACTTATTGAATAGGTATTAATGAATATTTCCTCAATGGAAATTGTAACAGAATAAAACTGTTATACTTCTAGCAAGCACACCAATCATACATAGACAACTAAGAGGATATGTTGAATATTGTCAACCTATCATACTTTTCTTACACTGCACTGTACTTCTGCTCTGAGACTCCAACATATATGAGAGATGTCTGCTTAGTGGCTTCCGTTCATTTCTAAGGCTCTGTATTCCCATTTCTTTCTTTCATAGTAAGCATTGCATTTTTAATATCACCTTCTTTCTTCTCCATGTTCACTCATATGTGACATCTGTGCTATCCAAGTTGAACAAGAGTACTATGCAATGCCTGTTACCTCACATACAAAAGAAAATGTAACCTGTAACTGATAACTGAGAAAAAGATATTGTCCTTTCCTGAAGGTTCCCAGCCATTTGTTTTCTCAGAGACTTTCTAGGGATCCCTTTTTCCAATTTTTTTTCTCTTGAATTGTCCCAGTATTAATCCAAGCATAAAAGGTGCTCTTTCAAAAGTCATTCTCCTCCACCAGTTGTTTTCCTAAACCACGAAGTTTTCTCACTAAGAAGGAAATGTAATGGGTTCTTACTATTGTTTCTTGTTAGGCTACAGTGAATTTCTTGAATCAGATATTGAGTCATATCACATATATAAGTCACAATTGATTTGTAGTAAGATGTATTAATTCTTTTAATAATATTACATCACAAAATAATCACAATTGTGATACACTACATCCAAGATTTGTGACAAAAATATCATGCAATAGGAGAGTGCAGAAGAGATATTTACAGAAAGGAATTCTTACCCAGCACAACAGTAAATACATCACTGATATTTACTCTCCAGTTACTCTATGTCAGGAAGTGTGAGGACATCATCTACTTCCCTGGTTTTTACCCTCGTAATCATGCTCTTAGCTGTACTTACCTTCTTCATTAACATAATTGGAAAACCCACATCACTTGTCTGTGTCTCCATCCTCAGTTAAATAACAGGCATAATCAAAGAGAATTGAATGTAATTAAGGTGTTCACACTTCTATTCACAGATGAGAATGCTTAATACTTAATACTCTTTTTTAAGACTACTTCATTGATAAGATGAAAGAATTAAAGGAATTTTAAATTGAGGGAAATTAAGGGAAAACATTAAAAGTGTGCTTCACTCCTCTCCAAAATAACTACAAAAAATTTATGTAATAAGTTAACATTTACATTTTTTCAAAGTAAGTTAGACTTTTCCAAGAAAATGTAATCATTTGAGTACACATGATAATATACAATACACAAGCTTCATTTATTTTATTTTATTTGACATTTTATCTGAGATCATTATTCAATTTTGATACTGCATAGGGGGTTCCAACAACCATTTTGTAACAAAATTATGACCTTGCTTGGTTCACCCTTTCAATGGCGAAACTCATTAAAAGTTAGAACAGTAACTGGCAGTTTAACGACACCAAGTTCTTTTTCTTTTTCTTTTCTTTTTTTTAAGAAAATGGCTTTTCCACCCAAGCAATCATAAATATGTGTTCCGAATGGAACTTGATACCACCCTGAAGGAAGTCTAACTTCACACTGTTGGGGAAGTCTACGAAGATGACTTCAGAGTAGACTAAATTTACACAGCACCTTAAAATAGAGACACGTGCATTCCTAATCAGACTATTACATTTAGCATTCCCCAGCATGGGTGAAAAAGGTCTACAGTAAAACCTTTTGTTGGAATGCTTTACCCTTTCCACAGAACAGAAACTAAAATAACCCATTATAAAATTAGTCACAAATGCAGTCCTAAAGCTTTTGCCCACACACAGAATTATTGTTTAAAAACTTTTCTTTGTAGCAGCTAGGTCTTGCCACAACTGTGCTTAGCTAAGTTCAAAAATCTGTTTTAACCTGTGGCTTCCCTATCATTTCTCAAGCCCTCCTTCCTGCTAAGCTTTGCTTCCTGGCTCTGCCCCTACCATGGCTATTGCTGCTGCTGAAATCTCCATAGCCACCTTAAATTATGGTTTAGCAAAGTACTGTCCTCCAGCACCATAAAGACCAGAGCTCCTGTCTCCAAAGTTTCTTCCCTTCACTGATCCAAAATCTGAAGACTGGTTGTTATAATTGCCAAAATCATTATAGCTTCCACCACCTCCAAAACTGCTTCCACCATTACTAAATCCATTATAGCCATCGCCACTGACCCCCACACCTACTGTCACCATATCCACCACCACCACAGGTGCCACCAAAGCCACCAGGACCACAGAAGATTTTCTTCTTGACCCAATTCATTATTACCACAAAAACCACCTCTACATCCACCACTAAAATTTCCAGAACCATTTCAAGCTCTCTGTCTGGATGAAGCACTAGCTATCTCTTCCTTCACAGACCTTTACTTATTTGGCAGTTGTGGCAATTCACAGTATGGTATTTGTGAATAACAATCTTATCTACAGAGTCATTTTCATCAAGGGTGACAAGAGCAAATCCCCTCTTTTTCTAACTGGCTCTGTCAGTTATAATTTCTGTCACTTCAATTTTCCCATACTGCTCAAAATAAGCTTGTAAGTGATGTTCTTTTATGTCTTCTTTAATGAAGCCAACAAAGACATTTTTCACCTGGTTTCTGAGAATCTTCTCTTGACACAGTTCTCTTAGGGTCCACAACTCTTCCATCCACCTTGTGTGGTCTTGAATTCACAGCAACATCCACCTCTACCACAGTGGCACAGGTGACAAATCCAAAGACCCTGAATCTCTTCGTGTTTGGATCTCTCATTACCGCACAGTCGGTGAGTGTACCCCATTGCTCAAAATGACTCCTCGGACACTCATCCATTAGTTTAAAGCTTCTGCAACTGTACTGGCTCCTTGGGACACTTACCGGCATGCTGACAGGGTGATGAGAGCCTGCAATGATACTTCCTCAGGAGCATCAAAAGTCAGAAAGGGATAAGATAATGAAGTGTCCAGTAAGTTACATTTTTTTTGATAAAAAATGTTCTCTAGTCTACAACATTAATATAGACCCTCTCTATTTCTACTCTGTTTTTTTGTGTCTTTTGTATGTATGTATATAACATGCATGTGAGTGTGCAGGTGTGTTTGCTGGAGACCTGAGAACAACACCAACTTCCTTTATTATTCTCTGCCTTATTAGTTAGAGACAGGACCTCTTATTGAATTAAAGCTTACTCTTTATTCTAGATGTCTGGCTTGAATGATCGTAACATGTGCCTGTCTCCATCCTCCAGTACTTGGTGTATAGGGACCAGAAGTCTTTGCACTCTTTGTTTCAATGAGTATTGTTCATCCCAAATCATGCTCTCATGTTTGCTCAGCAAGGGCTCTTCCCCACTGAGCCCTCTTCCCCACTCTTTCTGAGTTAAATGCCCAAGAATTTCAATCAGTTTTTTGATATTAAAGTAAGAAATGAGTGTTTGGTGATAAGACATGAGTTGGAAGTTAGGAACATCTTCCATTTTAAGAGTTTTTATTCCATCTCTGCTCTTGCTTTACTATGCCTCCTCTAGCATCTAAATCAGATGAGTTTGCTGGTTGGTATCAGGGGAGCCTAAGTGCAGATTGTGAGAAGTCTTAGTGAGATAGAGTATGCCATAAATCAAACAGCAGGCAAGTAAGTGTTTGAGAAACCCGAATCCACAATACACAAAATATAATTAAAAAAAATCACTAAATGAAGTGAACTCCTTTAATTCACAACAAACAATCAGAACCACATCTTTTATGACATACAGAATAAAATTGTACAGCTCAACTTTTTTATATATTTTGAAATATTTGTTGTGTGTAAGTTGCAATGATAATCACCGCAATAGATAAACTCAACAGAAATTCATGTTATTCAACACACCCATCATAAAACGTATAGAAAACAAGGTATGTTACTATAATAAAGAATGGAAATTAATATTAGAGACATGAGAATTCAGGGGAGATAATAATATGCCATGGTAGTTATTTTAGGAATAATGGATGCTCAGAAAGAGGGCTTGCCATATTCAAAATACAATTTTATGGTTCTCAGAGTATGAGTATGGGTTCTATTTTCATGATGTTAACAAAAACAAGCATGCTAATTATGTATTTCTCAGTATTCAGTTTCTGTTCCTATAAATAATGTTAATTCATTCCATTATTTTGTTCATGTATTGACTCCCTCCCTGGCACTACAACCAACACATGGAATGCAGTGAGTAATAGGAGCAGTTATGGTTTTAGCAGGACACATAAAAAAGTTCATGTCTCATGTGATAGATAATCATTGTCAACTTTACTATTCAAGGGGAGGCTTAGTTCAGGAATTTTTGCATAGAGTTAGCCTGGGGGAATATAAGTGGGTCAGTTTCTTAATTGCTAATTGATGGAGGATCACCAGTCCACTCTGGGCACTAAAATTCCTGGACAGGTGAGTCTGTGCTACATAAGAATGATATATGAAGATGAAGGAGGGACTAAACCAGTTAGTAGCATCCCCCATACTTTTAACCTAATAGTCCTCACTTGTGCATAGGTTTGGCTTCTCTTGATGAACTGTAGATTTTGGTCATGGTGTTCTCAAAGCAACATAAACTGAACTAAAATATTATTTAATTTATGTGAAATCTATTTATAATCCTGAAGTACATAAGGCCTTAACATGTGCATCAAATACTAAGCAACTAACTCAGGGTATGACAATAAGAAAAATAATGCTTAACAACCAAAGATAATGAACCACCTAAAGCTTCTAGTCAGAAAAGTTGTCTGTGAGGCATAACCAATGATTTTATAAGTAAATATATCTATGTACATGTGTAAATAAACACTGAAGGGGTTGGGGATTTAGCTCAGTGGTAGAGCGCTTGCCTAGGAAGCGCAAGGCCTTGGGTTCGGTCCCTAGCTCCGAAAAAAAAAAACCAAAAAATAAATAAATAAACACTGAAGCATGCAGCAATACACAAAACTTGTATATAGATATGCATATGATAATTACATCTGTAATAAAATTTGTAGTGTTTATGAGATATATACTTAAAATTATAAAATAATGTAATAACTATAATTATAAGGTTATGTATATAAATATAAAACAAATATAGTCATATTTTAAAATACACTTTAAATATGTATTAGTATAGTAATATTTGATATGATTAATAAAATTGTATTTGAAGTTTTATAAATATACATATAGATGTTAGAATAAATTTGATGCTTATTTTAATTCATCATAATTTAAAAATATATCTCTGCTTTAGGAAAAATTTAGATTTCTGATAGCTGTATATTAAATATTTATCATGATCTGGTTCTTATCATTTAAATATTTTTCTACATTAAATATTTGTATTTCTGCTATATGTATAACATTTGTTTGACAACCTTATACTATTGTACAACTAAAATTTCCTTCTATAATTTTTAAAAGTATTTATTGAATCTTGATAATTTCATATATTTCAGATCTTGTTTATACACACTTTTCTCCCTAACTCCTCCAAAATCTGTCCTAAGCTAATAACTTTGTAACTTCATGCCTTTTAAGAATAATGCATTGCATCCAATATGTGTTGTTCATGTATCTCTGAGTATGTGGCCATACTCTAGAATGTGGTCAAACTACCAACAACCATACCCTTAAATAAAACTGAATCCTTCTTCTCAAACTGCTATCAATTGCCTAGGAGTGGAAAACTGTAGCTACGCCTCCATCTAGGGACTTTGAATGAATTAAATTTATTCCAGCCTTGTGCATATGGTCAAGGCCCTGTGAGTTCACAGGTGCAATTATCCTGTTGCATCTAGAAAATAATAATTTGACATAGTTATCCAAAGATTCTGATCATTAGTTTTTTCTTTCTATTCCTGAACGATCCCTGAGCTTAGAGATATGTCTCATTTGGGGTTGACCATTGTGTATTTCTCATCCTCTGCACGGTCCAGTTGTGAGTCTATGAGCTACAAAAGTAAGCACTTGCAAAGATGACTGCAAAATACACTAATCTATGGGTAGAGAACATGTCATTTGTAATCAGTTTATATCCACTCAGTAAAACAATAGAATTAGGTTCTTCCTTAGTAGATATGTTATATCTAGCCACAGGACTTGATGCTAGGCATGTGGATCATCTTGTGGTGTAAGCCTGCAATCCCATGAAAAACACGGTTACTCTTGTAACTGATGTTTTACCAGTGGACATACCTTTCCAGAACACCATTACTGTAGCCCAAGGGTTTCAAAGCTGGGTAGGATTAATTTCTTCTCCTCACGTTGTATGCATAGCATCTTCAAGCACTATGGCATCTAGGTGGTGAGAGAGTGATGCTTTCAAGTTGGTAATTTTTATTTTTCCATATTCTATGACTATAGTTTACAGTTACTTCAGCAAAAGGATATTACCATAAAATTCTAGAAGGTACCCAAGAGTAATGAGAGTAGGCAGCAACATCAGTGTGTCTCTAGAACTTCAGTTGCCAACAGCTGCAATAGAGGTAACCCATTCTTGGCACTGGACTTTTATTTGATAGCCTCTGGTATCTAGAAAGGAGTTGTGCATTGTTCCTTGCTACAAGGTATCTATGCTTACACTCTCCTTATATATGTATGCATATATAACAGGGAAGCTTTTATAGTAGTATATATACTTATTGTATTTTAAAGGCCTTTATTTTATCTGATGAAGAATTTGTCTGAAAAAGTATTTGTTCACATATACACATATAGAAAGAAAAATTATTAACATGCCAGATCATGTTGTTGCAGTATCAGAAAGAAGAGATCTATTACCTTTACAGATGATCTGAGCAAGTATTTGAATGAAAAAATTGAGTATGATAAATCTACACTTTATAGTAGTGATTAGTAAATATTAGTTGCATCATACTTAGGAAAAATACAAAAACCTACACTAATTATGATACAAAAGTTTAACTATAATTAAGGTTATTTTTCGAAATGTTTTTCCATTGTCACCCTGGCCACTTCACCATGGATGTCTAAAGCATAATTTGTATAGAGTCAAGAAAATTAGGAAACTTTAATTGAATAGAATAAATTAGTGTAAGATCCATGTGTGTACTGCCCACCCCACAATCAGCTTTTTAGTTTAAACTAGTGGACACTCAGTTTTTCCCATTATTTAAAGCAACTTAATTTTAAACTATATTTGGAAATATGATCTTTAAACTTAATAGGTGTTAATTAAATAAACATGACACTGTCTACTTCCTTCTTCCGATCTGTTAATAATGAATTGACAAGTTATATTTCACAACAAATCCTTTCTTTATTTACATGACTTCAATACATGAACCTCCTTTTTCTCACCTAGAAGGATTCTAATTAATTATATTTGGGGTAACTTAAAGTGTTCCCTGGGTTCATTATATTTTTTTGTACACTAATCACATTCTTTTCATTTGAAGTCCTACCAAAAATCATGGATAAATTAAACACAGTATATATAGACAAAAAGACAGACAGATAGAAAGGCTATATGTATATATCTTTACATGCCTATAGATAATTTTAAATGGTGAGTTAATTTTAAATTATACGAGACATGAAAACAATTACTACTAATTACATAAATTATAATAATATAGCATAGCAAATGCATGTATTTATTCCTTCTCAAAAGTTTTATTGGATTCATATTTGTACTTGTGAGGATCTGAGATGATATATTTTACTTTATGGAATGAAATAAATTAAATGACCTAAGTATTATGAAACAGATTAAAGCTGCCATTGACCTTTAAGCAATATGTAAAATTACTAAGGACCACCTGATATATGAGATCCCATGGAGCTATGATAATATCAGGAATAAAACATGTCCAAAATGAGGAGGTTGGGACTGGGCAATCACATGATTATATCCCCAGCTTAGTTAGAAAAGGATGAGTCAAGATTATCTGGTATTGCTATGCCTTCAGTTCTATTAGCTTATTCTACAAGGGTTTATCTGTCATTCACTCTTCTCTATGTGCAATTTAATTCAAGACATTCCCATTTTCACCTAGAGAAATTCAGCTTGGATCTATTCTTATTCATTAACTCTATTGTTTTGAGTAATTGGATCACAGTTTCATGATTGCTTTAATGCCTTCCATTAATGCAGTTCCTATTATCTTCTTCATAATGGGCTGGTATTTCTTGTCATTTGCATGCCACAATTTCCTTATTTGGATGTCAGACTGAATTTTAACATATGGAAAGGATAGATTTTTATTCACTCACAGATATTCTAAAATGTTATCTGTGATTTATATATCTCATAGATATATGTCATTTGAAACACAAGAGTCCCTTTGGTTTATTCGGTTCTGCCTTGCTAATGAAGAGTGATTCCAATGTCAAATCCTAATGTCTAACCTTGAGAACTCTTTTCAGTGTCATAAGACCTACTTTACTATTATGTTTGTGTTATAAAATGGGTCCCACTGGTATGAGAATGAAGTATTTTTCAATGTTTTAATATTTTGGCTGTTTCGCATTTAAATTATTACTCCACACAGATTGTATATATATATATATATATATATATATATATATATATATATATATATATATATTTTACACTAGGTGTATCATTTTGTCTATGAAAAAATCTAATGATCTCATCTCTTTTATTTTATCCTTACAATTCTAGGTTTCATTTTTGCTCCAAAAGTTGCTTTGCTCTTTTTATATAAGGAGTGTTTCAGGTTATGATAATTTGGATAATAATGGCCTCCAAAGGCTCATGTACTTGAATGCTTGGTCTCCACTTGGTCGAACTATTTTGGGGAGTACTAGGACATGGGACCTTGTTAGAGAAGGAAGGGGTGGGTTTTAACATTTTGAAAACCCATAGCATACCCATTTTTTTCTCTCTTTTCTGCTTAATGGTTGTTGTCCGAATAGGTAAGCTCTTGACATTTCTTTCATACTATGCTTGCCTGTCTGCTGACAAACTTCCCATGATGACGGACATGGACTCACATTGGTATTTGACTCAGGCCTCCAATTAAAGACTTTCTTTTTCTAAATAGTCTCAGCAATGGGGTCATTTCACAGCAACGGAAAAGTAAGAGAAGGGCTATCCATGCTACCTCCTCTGTCTCATTCTCTGTTTCTTCCTTCTAATTCAGGCTTCTAATTCCTCATTCAATAAAATTGAATAAAGTTACTCTCATTTGCTTCCTGGCTCTCTCCTTTTGTTGCCTAATGTCAGTTACTTTGACTATGGTAACTAAAAATAATTCACAGCATGGTATGCATAGTTATGTAGATTCTATTTTGGTTTATCTAGAGATATTAGCCTTCTGTATTACTCATCTGACTTCTAATTAGCTAGCATTGACACAGCAGCCTATAAAATAAAAATGCATTCCTAATGAATGCCTGGAAAAAAAGAACTGAAGGTGTTGGGAAAGCAGATGTCTAGAGAAGGGTCTTCTCACTAGCAAATGCTTATTTTGATCTTTGCTCTCATACCACAGGAACATGATAGACGTTGCTCAAATTCATCATATTGTAAAGTTCTCACGTATATGACATTTACATGAGCCTACATACCTCTTTTATTTTTAAGATAACATTTTATAACACAAAAATTTAGCTTTGGGAAGAACATTGAACTAATCAGAGTATTTTGCCTGATATTTTGTAATCATGTTGCTCAGTCATTTTATCATAGCATCTTCAATTTTTAATGTTCATAATGTTAAAAATGAATTCCAAAAGTGGAATTGCTCATAATTAAAAAGTATTGATGAATTTCAAATTAGTAAGATGATGTTAGGAGTACATATACTGTTATAAAAAAGTAAGACTGAAAAAAATTGCTTTAAGGTCCAGGGTCTAATAGAATGACCTGTGTATAGACACACCTTGTCTTACTAGAAAAGTGTTGTGGTTTTCCCTGGAGTTACCTTTATTTTGATGCTAATTCCTCTGCCTCAAGGACAGCTACCTGATCAAGGTACTCAGGACTCAGGTGATATCACCATAACCTTCTCCCCACTGAATTTGTAAAATACAGGTGAGGGGCAGATACAGGATAGAAGGAGGCCTGTCATTGGAGGAGAAGGAAGGATGGGTGGGAGAGAAGTCGGAAGCAAGAGGAGGATACTGGAATGGAAAGGAGAAGAGACAGGAGGGACAGGGAGAGGAGCTGAGGGACAACAATGGAGAGTGACTTTAAGATTCCGCTCTGTGTATTTACAGGTAGTTATTAATGTTCTTAAGGGATGGATGTATTGGGCTTTGTATGTTTAGGTGGGCAATTATATCTTATCAATTAGGACAAAGGTTATTGTGCTGTGTGTTCTTTTATGTGACAGTTTAAGTGTAGGAAAATGTGCGGCAGCAGGAGACACTGGGCCGCCACCGAGGAGTTGGGATATATTTCCACCAAGATATCTAAGCAGATATCTTGGGGCACCGCGGTGCTGAACCTATCGAGGTAAAAGACAACCTTACGTTTTTATTTTTTTTTTTTTTATATTTTTACAACAGAAAAAAGATGATGAATACTTGGTAGTTGTTCGCATTTTTCTACAAATGCTAATTTAAAAACTAATTTAGATTAAAATGTAGCAAATCATCCTTGTTATACGGAGAAATTATGCCTTTTAAATTTAGGAAAATATATAAGTGATATAGTTAACCTATAACTAAGTAGAAAATAATTTTTAATAAGTAAATCATGTGTAATTATGCAACAAATAAATTTGAGTAGCCCTGGGGAAATCAAATTTCTGGAAATCAAATTTTTGAGAACTGAAAGTGAAACACCCATTATCAAGATGGCTTACAATTTAGGCAAAGAGCCATCTGCACTAGAAAATCTGACTAAAGAGGATGTGATATTACACCACAGCCTTCCTAACCAAGGCTAATACATGACTGGTGCATATATTCCAAAGAAGGGATCACAGTAGGGAGTATATGAATTGTGTGAATGTAGTGTTTTGGTTACAGTTGCCACTGGTAGGGTAAATGTTTTCTACATTGGAAAATGAGATGCACTCTATTTAGGCAGGTCCCAGTTGGTCCTAATTGCTTGTACTTGAAACACTGAATAGTTTTTATGATTCCTGGCAATATAAAAGTGAGAAAGGAATCTTCTATATTATTCAAGAATCTTCCATACTGATTGCTCAGAAGTGTGTTTGCACTTTAAATTGGGCTGCTTTCCTGAATTGCATAAAGAAAATTGGACCCTTAGAATTTAGAGACCTCACAGGGAGAGTCTCTGTATTTCTGTAGCTTGTCAGTTTCTAGAACTTAAACAAAATTATTTCTACTTGACATGGTTCAACTTCATTTTGTGTACATCTTTATAACTCTTATTTCTAAGAAATAGAAATAGTTCTAAAAAATTTCTGTCAGAAATATTTTAAAGTGTTACTTATTTTTTCTATAAAAATTCAGGTGTCCTTATTGATAGAAGTACTACATTCATGGCAATGACAATTCTAGTTTAAAACTTTCAAACTACTTAGACATAAGAACAATACTGTAGTGCTGTACTCTGAACACTATAGTAACTTGAGTCAAACTATTATCACAAAGAGAATACGTTAGTTTATTAATTTATTTTATGGGATAAAATCTTACTACATATCTTTGGCTAGCCTGGAACTCATCATTAGCCTAGCCTGGCCTAAAATATTCTTTGAGATCATCCTGCCTTTGCTTCCTTAGTGCTAGCATAGAAGTATAGTACTATTTCTTTTTAAGTATTTAGAAAAAACAATTAAACATATTTGTTTTTATGATTAAATATTGATGGTAGTCGATTGTCTTTATTTCTGACTGTTTATTATCCTACAGGTTTACTTTAACGTTGACTAACCATGGACTCTCTCATTTAGATATGGCAATGCAAGTTGGGTAACACTATACCTGTGGAGATATGAACAATTTTCTACATCAAAGTACAGCTTTATGAATGAATGATTTGAGAAGTGCTTTCTCAGGTGAATATATTTGAAGAAATACTTTAAAATGAAGATATAACACAAAGAGCTCTGCTTTCTGAAAGCCCACTCCATCCTGGGTGAAGAATCTAGAAACCTTGAACCCAACATACAGTGTGCAGATAATACAGCAGGATAGCTCAATTCTTCTGAGATGCTTCCAGTTTGTTCAGTTTGGGTGACAGTTTTTCCCAGCAGTCTTCATTTCTTATATAGGCTAAGGGGTCCGGGAGCACACAGTGAACCTGGTAATTATGAGGAACTTCCAGAAAGTTGGCTTGTTTACTTCCTGAACATAAGGTATTTTCCTGAACAGCAGAGTGTTTCATTCCCCCTAGAACACACTGTTGTTCCCTTTCCTTTTGATAATTTGGGTCTAGGAAATTCTGTCAAAATATTTTATGGTTTTACCACCATTTCTTTTCTTTTTGTTTTTTAATCTATTTTCTATGTAACCCTGACTATCTTGTAACTTGTAAGGTAGACCAGGCTGGGTGGAAAGTGATCTACTTGTGTCTCCCTCCAAAGTGTTTGGATAAAATGCTCTACCATCACTGTACACAGCTCTCAACTGTCTTAACATCACACAGTAAAGAACTTAACAGTACAGAATACCCAAGATAGAGTCCACAGAATTCAAAAAGGACAACAAGCTGAAAGGTCCAAGTGAGGATGCCTCAGTCCCACTTGGGAGCAAGAAGAATAAAACCACAAGGGAAGGAGGAAGAGAATGACAGAGTGAGGAGAGGGGATGGGGGAGATGTGAACATTATCTGGTATTTGGTTGGGATTAAGGACTGAAGCCCTGAGGGCCAGGAGAAAGAATGGAAACAGGTGACATAGGGAGGAAGAAGGCTGGGAGGACCCCCCAGGATGTACCAGAGACTTGGGAAGTGAGAGACTCTCAGGACTCAAAGGGGTGTGTAGGTAAAATTTCCTACAGTGGGGAGAGAGAACTTATTGAGTGAACTTCCAGCAGAACAACAGGGCATCAGGTGAGGGTTAGGGTTGTTATCCGGCAGCCAAAGCTCTGATCCAGACTTCTTCCTGTCTGAAAGAAATGCAGGAATAGAAATAAAGAAGAGCCTGAGGTAAAGAAGGTCCAGCAAGAGGCCCAAAGTGGAATCTAGCTCAAGCGGAAGCCCCAAGACCTGATACCATTACTGAGGCTATGGAGCACTCACAAAAAGGGACCTAACATGACTGCCCTCTAAAAGACTCAACAAGCAGCTGAAAGGGTCATATGCAGATATGTGTACCCGTCCAATGAACAGAAGCTGCTGACCCCTCAGTTGAATTTAGGAAAAGCTGGAGGAAGCTGAGGAGGAGGGCAATCCTGTAGGAGATCCAGCAATCTCAATTAAACTGGACCCCTGAGATCTCTCTGACACTGGATCACCAACCAGGCAGCATACACCAGGTGAGATGAGGTCCCCAACACATATACGGCAGAGGACTACTGGGTCTGGGTTCAGACAGAGAAGATGAACCTAACCCTCAAGAGACTGGAGGCTTCAGGAAATTTAGAGATCTGGTAGGGTGGGTGAGGTGGTGACATCCTTGTGGAGACACTGGGAAGGGGGGAAGTATGGGTTGTAGAACTATCAGGCCTGGGAGGAGAATAAAATCTGGAGTATAAAAACAAACAAACAAACAAACAAACAAACAACAAAACTTAGTCCATGCCTCCAATATCTAAGCCAGCTATGGGTGACTGGAAGTCATTTGTTATCCCTGTGGCTAGCTGGTAAAGAAGCTAAGTCACTAAATTCTGAATCCAGTTGGAAAGCTTGCTTCAGTCAAACAAATTTGACAATGATTGAAAAAAAAACTCTCACTCAAACTCTGCCCTCCTCACACATGCATACTTGCAGATGTATAGGCTCACACACATATGAATATGCATGCACACATACTACATACATACACGTACAAGCCAAAAGAGCCATGCAAGTTTTTGCAGCAACAATAAGCCTCTGGGTCTCCCTCTCCCCCATTTTTCTTTTATCTTTCTTCACGTTACATAATTGCAGAGATTTACTTCAGTTGACAATGCACACATGACAAGCTGTATGAATTTAATCTGTTTCTCCATTACAATAAGTAAAAATGCTATAAACATACATAAGCATTACTGTGTGGACCTAAGTTATCATTGTTTCTACAAAATGGACCAGGACTCTAAATTCTGCATCATACTGTAAGTGTGTAGTCAGTTTTATGAAATGCTATGACCCTTCTATTCTAGTATGCTTGTACCATTTACATTCCCACCAATGACTAATGAAAACCCCATTTTGTCTCTTGTCCTGTAGTGTAGGATATTTAAGTTTTCTACATTTTTAAGTGTTAATGAAAGCTGACCAGGTATATGAATGACTATTAGCATTTGATATCTTTTCTGGTTTTGGATAACTTCTAAGGGAAGATTTTTCTCTTTTCAGATGTAATCTTATATACACCTTATACAAACATCCAAAGCTTCTTTGAGTTCATGTGTGTAATAGCCATGCCATGCTTTGAATGAAATATCTCATAGGGAGTGGCACTATTAGGAAGTGTGGCCTTGTTGAAAGAGGTGTGACGTTATTGGAAGAAGTGTGTCACTAAGGATGGACTTTGTGGTTTCTTTTTCTGTTGCCTATTGACACAGACGTAGAACTCTCATCTACTTATCCAGTATCATGTCTGTCTGCATGTCAACCTTGCTAACATGCTTACTGCCATGACTATATGATAAACCTCTTTAACTGTAAGACAATCCCAATTAAATGGTTTTCTTTGTAAGACTTGCTGTGGTCAGTGTCTCTTCACAGCAATATGAATCCTAACTAGGACGTCTGTCAAGAGGCCAGCATTTCATAGTATTCCTTCCCATACCCTAGCTTGTACATTCTTCCCATCTCCTCTTGCCATGTTCTCTGAGTCTTCTTCAAGAGGGAGGGGAGGAGAGGGACATGGATTCTCCAACTACAGCTAATCACTCATGGTTGCCTTTAATAACCAGCGCTGTGAGTCTCTGTATTCCCTACTATTCTCTGAAATAGGAAATTTCTCTGTTTGAGGTTGAGTGGAACAAAAATTTGTACTGGGAGCTAAGGGACCTTCATCGTTTATCTTTTGTTGCAATGTTTATTCTTATCTATAGAGTTCTGATAAAAATTCCACCAAGGCTGTAATTTTGTTTCAGGAGTTTTTGATGTTTGCATTTCACACTGAAAAATATTGAATATATCTGTATAAACATTCACAAGGTATTTTGGGAATGAGTTTACCCTGCACTTTCAATTACAACATATTAGAAAATTTCTGGAAGAGCTAAAGTTTTAGCATTGGTCTCAACTCATATTTTCCTTTGTTAGAATTATACAGAATGGTGTCAATTAAGAATTCATCATTAATTTTATCTAATACACATTTATATAAAATCCTAAGAATTCTGTTTTCAGTTTCAGTGTTTATGCCCTCTTACTCCAATTTGGGTATTAAATCTACATGCTAGAGGCAGTCAGATTCAACCTTGTCTGAAAACTTCAAATGAATAGCATGCTATATTTGTGACTTTATTTAAAATACAAAGAACTTTTAATCTGAACTCATGTCATTAATTCAATGTTATATGAATATTAATTTTCTCTAAAATATTCCTAGAAAATTTAGAGAGAAACTAAAGGCTTTACTTGCAGATTTCAATCTGTTTTTGCTTTGAAATCTAACTAGTTTATATATGTAAAATATGTCTACCTTTCTGTATGCGTAATTAAGACTCAATACTAACAGAACACTTGACTTGCTAATTAAAGTAATTAAGATCACTGTGGCTAATGGCATGATTTACTATTAGAGACATGAAAAGAATATATCAAAGTCCAAAATGCAATTAATGAAATAATTGAGTTCAAAATATATTCTAAATAAAATTAAAGAGAAAATAACATCACTTTAAAGTTACTTTTATTATTAAAATTGATTTCCTTATAGGTGAAATTAAGAGAAAATATGTAGATATGTATCCTACAAGACTTAACACACTGAGGTCTTCTATACACTGGAACTTATTGGCCAAAAATATAAATAAGAAGTATACAAGAACTTATTCATATTGTGAATGCTCTAATGTACATGTTAGGAATTAGTGTTGTGGTTTGTGGTTCACAGTGTCTAAACTTTCCTGGTATCAGTCTTTTGTTGAAGCTTTCTTTACTGATCTCCTATCAAACATTTGGAATGTGATAACACATTTTTGAAAAAAAATCAATTCATTTTCTTATTTCAATATTATTTTCTTGATGAATTTGAATTTTGCCATATTACTGAGTCTTCGTTTAGTCCTAGTAAAATTATGTCTTCTTGATAGACATGCACAGATTTCGCTTTGATGGAGTTTTAATATAGTAATATTCGTGTGTTTATTTTTGTTATGCATAAATATTTATGTATTCATGCTCATGCTTGTACATACAATATTCTGAGTCTATTTTGACATTGTAGTATGTCCAGGGATAAACAAGTGGGATTGGATCTCCTCCTATGCAGATCATCCATGAAGGAAAACAATTCTCAATCTCACAGCCCTTGACTACCAATAATTCTTCATATAGATGTGGGACCAAGTGAACTTTATCCTGTGGACATTTGCATATAAAATAGTGGTGTTGTTATACTGGACTTGTTCAGGAAAATATTGTTGAGTGATTCACATTGTTCAAGATAAACCCTGTTTAATAGATTCAGTTTCACTGCAGTGTCTCTGAGTCACTGACACCCTGGCTCAAACAATTGTTCTGTCTACTCTTCCATTGATTTCCCCTGGGTTCTAGGTGTTAAAACTGCGTTGCAGAAATATATGGCAATTGGTACCACACTCTCCCTTATTCTCTGCATTTGACCTGTTCTTCCTCCCTGTAAAAGTCTCCATCAGTTGCAAAAAGAAGTTTCTGTGATGACAAGTAGAGGTACACTCACATATTGAGATAAGGATAAGGATTTAGGTAACAAATTATGTTGGTTTAAGAAAATGGAAAGAGCAGGTTCTTTTCTGAGGTATCTGGCATGTACATCCATGGGTTGTCTAAGTTCATACTTGACATACATTTTCTTATTGAACCGACAATCTAATTAGAGAGTCTTCATTAAGACTCACTAGAAGAAAGAGGTCTTAACCTCTTTCTCTTTCAAGAAGAAAGTGCCACTATAACTCCAGTGGGGAAATCTCACCAAGCATGCCATGTTTGAAGTTTGTGGGCCTTACAGCTGGATAGGACTAGCCATAGTTTCTTGCCCTTGGGATATTGCATAGCAGGTTCAGATATTATGGGAACCAGTCAGGGTGAAAGTTTCAAAGTCTGTTCCAGATCATTTCCATCAAATACTGTGTCTGAAGTATGTGAAATCTTTAGCAACATATTATATTTTATTTCTGGAAGTCAGCTTAGAGCATGGGCAATGATTTCTTTCATGGAAGACTCTTTTTTTTTCCTTCATTCAACAACTAGACAGATTTCCCACAACTTGAACTGGAGCTTTTACCAGATAATGAATGATTCTTTGGGAGACAAGCCATGTGTGTGTGTGTGTGTGTGTGTGTGTGTGTGTGTGTGTGTTTGCTTGTGTACGTTTGTATGTGTGTGTATACAAATATATATATATATAATATACATATTCATGCACATAAAATTTTATAATACAGTTTTCATATATATGTACACATACATATATATATATATATATATATATATATCCATTCATCAATTCATCAATAAACACATATTTAGCCTGATTTTACTTCCCAAATATTGTTAACAGAAGAGCAATGAACATTGTTGAGCACCTATTTCTTGGGTAGAGAATCAAGTCCTTTTTATCGTATATGCCAAGCAGTGGTATTTGGGGCATCAGCTTATTTTTTCTCATTAATTTATGCTTGTTTTATATATTTTACATCAACATCATAGCTCCCCTTACACTGTCCCCCCTATCCTTCCTTCCCTTCTCCTCTGACAAGTAAGATACGTCCCCCCTTTCATCATCCCACCCTGACCATTAACTTACTGCTAGAAGACTAAGTGGATCTTCTTCAACTGGGTCCAGACAAGGCTGCTCAGTTAAGTGAACAGGCAACAGAGTATGGGATAGCCCCCACTCCAGTTTTTGGTCAACTCACATGAAGATCAAGCTGCACATCCATATGTATTGGGTGGGGGGAGGAGGTCTGGCCATGCTTGATCTATGTTTAATGATGGTTCAGTGTCTGGGAGTACTCAAGGGTACAAGTTATTTGACTATGCTGGTCTTTCTGTAGAGACCCTATCCCTTTTAGGTCCCTCAATCCTTTCCCCAACTCTCCCACAAGACTTCCTGAGAGCTTCATCTAATGTTTGGTTGTGGGTTTCTGCATTTATTCCCAATGGGTGCTGGGTGGAGCCTTTCAGAAGACAGATATGCTAGGCTCCTGTCTGTAAGTATAAGAGTATAAGAGTGCCAATAATAGTGTCCTGGATTGGTTCTTGCCTATGGGATGGGTCTCAGGTTGGGACCAGTCATTGACTGGCCATTTCTTCATTGTTTGGCCCATTTTTTCCTAAACATCTTGTAGGGAGGATACACTTTACATTTTTGGTGAAAGGTTTTGTGGATGGGTTACTGTCCTTATACCTGCAGTTGAAGTCCTGCCTAGCTACAGAAGGTGATCTGTTCAGGTTCTATTCCTTATTGCTGGGAATTTCAGCTAGACTTGCTTCATATATTCCCTCAAGCCTCCCCACCCCTGTCTTAGGGATCTGTCATATCCTAGAGGTCGTCACCGTGCTGATTTCCATTCTCTTTGGTTCTATACCTGATCCCCATGTCCTTTTCACTCCCATCTCCTCTCCAATCCAATTTTCACACTCCATCCAGCTCTGATGTACGTTTTATGTACAATTCTGAGTCAAATTCAGGCATCTTCCCTTTAGCTCTCCTGTTATTTGGTGTCTTTGAATCTGTGGATTGTAGCTTAGCTACTTTATGGCTAATATCCACTTATAAGTGAGTACATACAACATATATGTGTCTGAGTTACCTCACTCAGGTTGTTATTTTCTAGTTTCATCTATTGTCTGCAAATTTACTCATGTCTTTATTTTAATAGCTGATTAGGATTCCATTGTATAAAAGACCACAGGTTCTTTGTCCATTTTCCAGTTGAGAGACATCTGGGTCATTTCCAGTTTATGACTGTTATGAATAAAGCTGCTATGAACACAGTTGAGCAAATGTCCTTGTAGTATGGTGGAGTATCATTTAGGTATATGGCCAGGAGTGGAATAGCTGGGTTTTGAAGTAGAACTATTCCTGGTTTCTTAGAAACAGCAACATTGATTTATATAGTGATTGTACCAGTTTGCAATCCCACTAGCAATAAAAGAGTGTTCATTTTGCTCTACATCCTTCCTAGCATGTGCTGTTACTTGACATTTTGATTTTAGCCATCCTGGTGCGTGTAAGGTGGAAATCTCAGCATCATTTTATTTCTATTTCCCTAATGACTCAGTATATCAACATTTCTTTAAGTGCTTCTCAGACACTAGATATTCCTCTATTGAGACCATTGTTTTCATCTTATAATTTTTTGTTAGTAAGAAATTTATAATTGATTTTCAATTTATACATGTCTTCTTTGAACTTAATTTCATTGCTAATTTATTGACATTAAAGCCTGTAAATATACATTACTTATATAGATATACATTTTTATTGGAATTTTTTAAATTTAAATTTCAAATATTATCCCCTTTCCTGGTTTCCTGACCATAAACCCTCTATCCCAGTCCCTCCCTTTTCTTCTATGAGGGTGTTCTCCACCCACCTACCCACCCCTTCCTGCCTCTCCACTCTGACATGCCTCTACATTGGAGCATTGAGATTTGGCAGGACCAAGGGCTTCTCCTCCCATTGATCCCCAACAAGGCCATCCTTTGATACATATGCAGCTGGAGCCATGAATCTGTCCATGTGTACTCTTTGAATGGTATTTTTATTCTTGTTATAAATTCAAAGATTTTTGAAGGACAGAAAGTATATATACTAGGTATGAATTTCTTAAATTTATACCTCCACAATTTGTTATCCAGTTTCCTGTGATGTAGGAAGTACTTTGAAAGCCTTAGGCTGGCTCATAGTGATAGGCTTGCAACATAGTGTTGTTTATGAATTTGGTCACTTCAGTAGAGCACACTGCTAATGTGACAATCATACATAGAATGTATTCAGTTTTTGGTCTAAATTTTGTACATCTACAATCTATTTGTTGTAAACATATACAAAATATCTATGACCATTTGAGTGCTTCTTGACAAAGTACAAAAGAGTCAAGTTGTTCTGTAGAGTGATCTTCCTCTTAACCAACTAGAGTTGTTAAATGTCATAAGTGTAAAGACAACATCATTTAATGGACCTATGGTGGAGCTACTGATGTCCCAACTTTGGAAGAAAACCTCATCTTTGGACAACTAGCCCTGAAGCTTCAAGTTCATGAGTTTCACAATTAAGTTTTAATTCATAAAGAGTTTATTCAACATTACATAAGTAATCTTTAGTAAAAATTACTTTCAATATAAAATGCTGGTTATATTGCTTGCATTTGGAATTTAGAAAATATGTTTCAAACAATTTTAATAACATTTCTGTAATATTCAACAAGTTACCAGTATTGGTTAATAGTATTAAGTCAGTAAAAAGTTTAATTCAGAAAATAAAAAAAATATTTAAATATTATTAGACAAGTGCACTTTAATGTCAAACACTTAATTAAAATTAAAATGAAAAATGTCAAAGGTTACGTATGTCTGAAAACACTTTTTAAGCACATATAATTTCTTATTTTCATTTTTTTCTTGAAAGTTTGTATCTGTCAACTTATTTATTATTAAACAAAAGCTACTACTCTATTAAAATGACTCAGCATGCTATGGCACACACTGCCTAGCTCACTGATATAAGTTCAATTCCCAGGGACAATGAACTCTTGAAAATATATGCTTTACAGCTTCATAACAAGTAAACAGTAATACGATTATTATAAAAATGTAACTTGCTATGATTATGAGATATATGATTTTCAAAAAGTTATCAGTTATAAACGGATTAAAGACTTTACCATGAACCCTGAGACATTAATATGCTAGAATCAAACATTGGCAGTACTGTACAAGACACAGGTGTGGGAAAGGACTCTTTGAGAACGACTGCATCTGTCCAGTGATACCAAAATTAAGTCCTCATAAACTAAATTAGACCTCATAAAACTAAAAAGCTTCCACAATGCTAGGGAAATAATCAGATGAAGAAGAGCCCCACAGAGTCAGAGGAGTCTTTCCTCACTATATACCTGATGGAGAATTAATATCTATGATATACAGGGAAATATAAAAGCAGAGCCAAGAAAACAAATGACCTGACTGAAACTGTAAGACATGAAAAGACAGTTCTCAAAAGAAGGGCTAAAAAAGGCTAAAGAGAAATTATTCATCACCATTACAAATGAGAGAAATGCAAATTAAAATATATTTTGGATTTCATCTCGCCTGTGGCAAAATAGGTGAGAACAACCAAAGATCTGAAACGAATGCTAGCACGGATGTAGTGGAGACAGCGCCTCATTCCTGTTAGTAGGATTGCAAACTGGCGCACACAATCTAGATATCGGCGTTGGGATTTTTCAAAAAGTAAAAATAATTTACTGTATGTATCCTCTCGTAATAATGCTCCTTGACATTTTCCCCAAAGACTTAAATCTCTGTTTCAACAATACTTGCTCAGTTATGTTTATTGCCACCCAATTTATAAATACCAGTATCTAATAAATGTCTCCAAAATTTGATCCACTGACTGTACCTCAGGCACAGAGATATCAAACTGCAGGCTAAATTATCAGTTAGTGAGTTCTGTTCCTATCAATGGATGATGGGATTATCTCTCTTTATGCACTATTAAATGTGGTCAATTGGATGAAATATAGTAATTAGCATAAAGAACTTTTCACACAGGCAAGCACACAGACTCTCTAAGTCCTAGATTACAGATAATTCTTATGACCCAATTAATCACATTTAATGATAAATATAATGCTACTAAATGGCAATTAATGATAATAATACCTATTTTGTGCATAAATTCTGTGCATGTGGAACAAGCACCTTGTGAAAAAAATTTATATCACCTAACCCAACCTCATGTTACCCAAGATTTATAGATATATCGAGCTTTAATGAGAAGGAAATCCCCCCAAAACAAAACAATTAGGTAATTTCTCTAATTGCTTCATATCTTTGAATATTGAGATTTCACAGGGTCATTTTCCAGACACTGAAATGAGGGTTTGACATAGCAAAATTATGAAATACTCACAGAAGGCAGAAATTCTATGATCTCCAATATAGTTTCTGAGTACAATGTCTGTATGTTTTACATACTTCCTCCTTTCCAGATCTTGCTATTTGAGTGAGACCTTACTTTTGTGTCAGGTCAGCCAAATATACCTTGTAAACTGTCTGCTTACAGTGGTATGAAGAATACCAGGCATTCTCTAACATGATGGATTCATCATATGATTGACAAATGGCAGTGCCATAAATAAACAGTCAATGATGAATTCTAGCAGGAGGTGATCTCTTCAACAATGTGAGTATTCTACGTAAGACTTTGGATATTGTTCTGTTTCCCCAGTACAGGAGTGACTGAAAAGTACTACTCTCAGTTTCAGGCAAACAGTAAAACCCACAACAGGAGAATAAAACTACCAACCACTTCTAATAAGAGTTCCTATTTGTGATCCTTTAAAAGCCTATAAATCCAGAATTATATTGCCTTCAATGTAGTTCTCTTCCAGGAGATTTGCCTCCTTTCTCAGCCTGTTAAGGATTGTATTAACCTTCCAAGATATATTATACCTCAGTAGAATTTCATTGAACATTGGTAAAATTCTGACAGCTCTTTCATTCCATAAGATGTTCAGACTTCCTTCATGAACATTGTGTTCATCTGAATGTGGCCAACCCTATTATGGGTTCAAATGATGGGCTCAGAGAATCTAAACCATCAGTCAGAAAATGAACGGGATGGAACTAGACATCTTACACATCTTACACAGGGGCTCTCTCTGTCTCTCTTGCCAACATTGGGATCTTTTACACAAGTAAACTGCCTTATCTAGCTAGCATCAATAGAAGAAGATATGGTTAGTCAAGCTGCAATTGATATTCAGAAATTGGCTGATATCCATGGGAGGCCTTCTCTTTTTTGAGATGAGAGGAAGTTTGAAGGCAGGGGAGGTGAGAAAGGGATTCTGAGAGAAAGGAGGGGAAGGTGCAATTGGGATATAAAGAACGGAAATTAATTAGTAGAAAAAAAAAGACTCACAGGACAGTATTTTAAGTTTTTTTTTAACAATTTTATTTTTCTTGGAAATTTTATGTATTTACATTTCCATTTCCTCCTCTCCCATACCACTTCCCACCTCCCCCTGCTTCTATGAAGATGCTCCCATTCCTGCCCACCCACTCCAACCTCAATGCCTTGGTATTACCATACTCACTTTTTGTTTTTTTCCTTTTAGGAAGTATTAAAACTACACGGAACCAAAAAAATGCAGCCATATAATTTTTAAAAGGTGTTTATTTTGTGTGTACACACACAGGCACACTCAAACACATATCCTTCTTAGAATATTTTAGCCCCATAGTGAAATGCATCTTTTATTTTTTCTATGTGTAGTTAGATATCCCTCTTCTCACAACTTACCATTTTAAATCAAATTTTGTGAAACATCATGTACGTGAATTTTTAAGCCATTTTTCTCTTTTCAGACAAGATTGGGCACCAAGAACAGAACCAAAAAAAAAAAAGACTCTACCCAAGTCTACATCAATGAAGCAATACATTTATTTTAGTAACTTTCAGGGTCATGGGAGACTAAGATGCATCAAAGAAGCCCTGCCCTACCTGGGCAAGGATGCACTCCAGTGGCATCCCTATAGTTCAGCTGACCTGCCAGAAGAAAATTCTTGCCTCTGCAATTATCTTTGCTTGTGTAATCCTTGCCCCTCCCCTTGTGACCATTCTAAGAGTCACTTACCTCAATTCAGTTTTGTTTGACACTCCATCTGAGTATGTCTCCTCCCCCAGTGGAGGGAAAGTTTCAACTTATAGGAAGCAGCTACACGGTAGCTCTGAACCACCTGTCTTGCAGATTATTTTATGTATGTTAACATGCCACCAAGTCAGGTGTCAATCAGTGAAAAGTGAACCTCAGGTACAGATTTAAAATTTTTTTTATATTAACTTGAGTATTTCTTATATACATTTCGAGTGTTATTCCCTTTCCCGGTTTCCGGGCAAACATCCCCCTCCCCCCTCCCCTTCCTTATGGGTGTTCCCCTCCCAACCCTCCCCCCATTGCCGCCCTCCCCCCATAGACTAGTTCACTGGGGGTTCAGTCTTAGCAGGACCCAGGGCTTCCCCTTCCACTGGTGCTCTTACTAGGATATTCATTGCTACCTATGGGGTCAGAGTCCAGGGTCAGTCCATGTATAGTCTTTAGGTAGTGGCTTAGTCCCTGGAAGCTCTGATTGCTTGGCATTGTTGTACTTTTGGGGTCTCGAGCCCCTTCAAGCTCTTCCAGTTCTTTCTCTTATTCCTTCAATAGGGGACCTATTCTCAGTTCAGTGGTTTGCTGCTGGCATTCGCCTCTGTATTTGCTGTATTCTGGCTGTGTCTCTCAGGAGAGATCTACATCCGGCTCCTGTCGGTCTGCACTTCTTTAAAACCTGGTTTTGTTCTTTGTTTTTTGCCTTAAACAAAGACATATGGGTAGTGTGACTAAAGATAACTGGTGCATCTTTGAACAAAAAAATCACGACATTTTCCAATTAAAATTAAAAGAGAAGGGAGTCCACAGGGTAAACTGGATCAAGGATTAATACCTGAATGTCATATGTCATATGGAATTTTAGCGTGATTGCTTCTAGAGTTCATGATGTATTGGATAGAGTATGCTAGTAACTCTCTCTCTCTCTCTCTCTCTCTCTCTCTCTCTCTCTGTGTGTGTGTGTGTGTGTGTGTGTGTGTGTGTGTCAGTGTCATGGTGGAACATTTTTTTCTACAGTGATTCATTTTTAAATATTTTAATTGAAAAAGGATTATATAACCTTGCCTCTTCTTTCCTTTCCTACAATCCTTCTGAAGTCCTTGACTCTCAAATCGATATCACTTTTATTATCGATATTGTACTTATAAGTGAATCTATAAACAAATATATAAATATAAAAAGCTCTAATGTCTCAACTGTTATCTTCAGTAATAAAATGACTACATTTTCTTTAGCATTTAACTATATCTTTTTTATATTAGCAATTCGGTCATTGATGGACATTAAAGATAGGGCCCATCTTCATGAAAAATGCATGAATGAGGCAGACATCCTGAGACCACAGGACAGACTGCTACTTCTGCACACCTCTGCCCACATCCCTGGTCCAAGGGGAAGCTACACAGTGCCTCTGGACAGAGGAGTATGGGAAATGTCAGCGCCTGGTGCCCATGGTTCTGGTCTGTGCCCAGGACCGAATTGAACCAACCAAACAGCTCCCTGCACTGAAATCCTGCGGTGGGGCGCGGGGTGGTGCTGGACGCTCAGAAGTGTGGGCCTTCCTGAGAAATCAGAGGAGACTACCCTCTGCCCACATTCCAGACCCAAGAGGAAATACCCTAGTATCAACTGTGCTTGCTGTGTGCAAGGACCTAGGAGTAATCAGGGGCAGAACCCTTTGATTCCTACACAAACTTAGAGCTGAAAGGCAGTCTCCAGGAGTACCTGCACACCTGAAATCAGAGAACCTCTTCTTAGAAAAGGCTGAAAGATAACAGGAAAACAGTTCTACAGGAGTTATGACACAGAGGCCTACAGCAGGGTCAAATCACTCTCAGAAAAAGCAAGAGAAGTAAACACCAGAGACAACCCAATGGCTAGAGGCAAGCACAGGAACCTAAGCAACAGAAACCAAGAATATTTGTTATTGTCAGAGACCAGTTCTACCACGACATAAAATATTGTATACCCTAGCACACTGGAATAGCAAATTTTCGATTTAAAAATCACATTTTATGATAATGATGGAGGACTTTAAGAAGGACAGAAAGAACTCCCTTTAAAAAATGCAGGAAAACACAAGTAAACAAGGAGAAGTCCTTAGAGAGAAAACACAAAAGTCCCTGAAGAAATACAGGAAAACACAACCAAACAGATGAATGAATTGAAAATGGAAATAGAAACAATAAAGAAAGCACAAAGGGAGACAACCCTAGATATTGAAATCCTGTGATAGAGACAAAGAGCTGTAGATACAAACAACACCAACAGAATACAAGAGGTAGAAGAGATGATCTCAGGGGAAGAAGATACAATAGAACACATTGACATAACTGTCACAGATAATGTAAAATGCAAAAACCTCCTAGCCCAAAACACCCAGGAAATCCAGGACACAATGAGAAGATCAAACCTAAGGATAATAGATATGGAAGAAAGTTACTGTATCCAGCAAAACTCTCAATTTACATAGGTGGAGAAACCAAGATATTCCATGAGAAAACCAAATTTATACAATATATTTCTACAAATCCAGTCCGACAAAGGATAATAGATGGAAAACTCCAACATAAGGAAACAAACTATACCATAGAGAAAGCAAGAATAGAATTTCCTTGCAATGAAAACAAAAGAGAGACACCAAACATAATTCCATATCTAACAACAAAAATAACAGGAAGCGACAATCACTATTCCTTAATAACTCAACATCAACGGACTCAATTCCCCAATAAAAAGACAGATTAACAGACTGAATATGTAAAGAGGACCCAGCATTTTGCTGCATGCAGAAAATACACCTCAAAGACAAAGACAGCCACTACCTCAGAGTAAATGGCTGGAAAACAATTTTCCAAGCAAACAGCCCAAAGAAACAAGCTGGAGTTGACATTCTAATATCAAATAAAATTGACTTTCAACCAAAAGACATTTAAAAAGATAAGGAAGGACACTTCATATTCATCAAAGGAAAAATCCACCAAGATGAACTCTCAATCCTAAATATCTGTGCTCCAAATGCAAGGGCACTTACATTTATAAAAGAAACCTTACTAAAGCTCAAATCACACATTGCACCTCACAAGATAATAGTAGGAGATATCAACACCCACTCTCATCAATGGACAGATCATGGAAAAAGAGATTAAACAGAGACATAGAGAAACTAACAGAAGTTATGAACTAAATGGATTTAACAGATATTTCTAGAACGTTCCATCCTAAAACAAAAGTATATAGTTTCTTCTCAGCACCTCATAGTACCTTCTCCAATATTGGCCACATAATCTATCACAAAACAGGCCTCAACAGATACAGGAGGATAGAAATAATCCTGTGCATCCTATCAGATGATAACAGACTAAACTGGCCCTCAATAACAACAATAACAACAGATAGTCCTCATTTACATGGAAACTGAACAACGCTCTACTCAATGACATCTTGATCAAGGAAGAAATAAAGAAAGAAATTAAGGACTTCTTAGAATTTAATGAAAATGAAGATACAACATACCCAAACATATGTGACACAATGAAATCAGTGCTAAGAGGAAAACACAAAGCTCTAGGTGCCTGCAAAAAGAAACAGGAGAGAGCATATGTCAGCAGCTTGACACCCCACCTAAAAGCTCTAGATCACAAAGAAATAAGTTAATCAAGAGGAATGAAAGGCAGGAAATAATCAAACTCAGAGCTGAAATGAAATCGACGATACAAACAGTAAAAAAAAAAAAACAAAAACAAAAACAAAAAACAAAAAAAAAAAACAGGCGCTGTTTCTTTGAGAAAATCAATAAGACAGATAAACCCTTAGAGTAACCAGAGGTCAAAGAGAGTGTATCCAAATTAACAAAATCAGAAATGAAAAGCGAGATATAACAACAGAATCTGAAGAATTTAAAAAAAGAACATCAGATCCTAGCACAAAAGCCTATATTCAACAAAACTGGAAAATCTGGAGGAAATGGACAATTTTCTAGACAGATACCAGTACAAAAATTAAATCAGGAGTAAATAAACCACCTAAACAATCCCATAAATCCTAAAGAGATAGAAGGAGTTATTAAAAGTCTTCCAACCAAAAAGAACCCAGGACTAGAATGGTTTAGTCCAGAATTATATCAGACCTTCATAGAAGACCTCATACCAATACTTTCCAAACTACTCTACAAAATAGAAAAAGACAGAGCACTTCCAACTTCCTTCTATGAAGCCACAATTACTTTTATATCGAAACCACACAAAGACACAACAAAGAAAGAGACCTTCAGACCATTTCCCTTATGAATATTGACACAAAAATAGTCAATAAAAGTCTTGCAAACAGAATCTAAGAACACACCAAAAACGATCATCCATCATGATCAAGTAGGCTTCATCCCAATGAGGCAGGGATGGTTTAATGTATGGAAATCCATCAATGCAATCCACTATATAAATAAACTCAGATATAAGAACCTCATGATCATTTCATTAAATGCTGAAAAAGCATTTGACAAAATTCAACACCCCTTCATGATAAAAGTCCTGGAAAGGTCAGGAATTCAAGGCCCATATATAAACATATTAAAAGCAATATACAGCAAAACAGTTGCTAACATCAAACTAAATGGAGAGAATATTGAAGCAATCCCACTATAATCAGGAAATGGACAAGGTTGCCCCCTGTCTCCCTACTTATTCAGTATATTACTTGAAATCCTAGCAAGAGAAATCAAACAATGAAAGGAAGTCAAAGTGATAAAAATTGGAAGGGAGGAAATCAAAATATCAGTATTTGCAGATGATATGATAGTGTATTTAAGTGACCCCAAAAACTCCACCAGAGAACTACTTAACCTGATAAACAACTTATTCAGAGGGTCAGGATATAAAATTAACTCAAACAAATCAGTAGCCTTCCTTTACTCAAAGGATAAACAGGCTGAGAAAGAAATTAGGGAAATTACACCACTCCCAATAGTTCCAAATACTATAAAATATCTTGGTGTGATTTTAACCAAGCAAGTGAAAGAACTGTGTGACAAGAACTTCAAGTCTCTGAAGAAAGAAATTGAGGAAGGTCTCAGAAGAAGGAAAGATCTCTCATGCTATGGATTGGCAGGATTAATAAAGATGGCCATTTTGCCAAAAGCAATCTACAGATTCAATGCAATCCCCTTCAAAATTCCTACTCAATTCTTTATAGAGATAGAAAGAGAAATTTGCAAATCCATTTGGAATAACAAAAACCCCAGGATAGCTAAAACTATACTCAACAATAAAAGAACTTCTGGGGGAATCACCATCCCTGACTTCAAGCAGTATTACAGAACAATAGTCAAAGAAACTGTATGGTGTTGGTACAGAGACAGGCAGATAGATCAATGGAACAGAATTGAAGACCCAGAAATGAACCCAAATACCTATCGTCACTTGATCTTTGACAAAGGAGCTAAAACCATCCAATCTAAGGAAGATAACATTTTCAAAAAATGGTGCTGGTTCAACTGGAGGTCACCATGTAGAAGAATGCAAATCGATCCATTCTTATTAACCTGTACAATGCTTAATTCCAAGTGGATTAAAGACCTCCACTTCAAATGAGATACATTCAAACTAATAGAAGAAAAAGTGAGGAAGAGTCTCAAACACATGGGCGCTGGGGAAAATTTCTTGAAGAAAACACCAATGGCTTATGCTCTAAGACCAAGAATCGACAAATGGGACCTCATAAAACTGCAAAGCCTCTGTAACGCAAAGGACAATGTTGTTAGGACAAAACGGCAACCAACAGATTGGGAAAAGATCTTTACCAATCCTCCAACTGATAGAGGGCTTACATCCAAAATATACAAAGAACTCAAAAAGTTAGACTGTAGGGTGTCAAATAACCCTATTAAAATGGGGTTCAGAGCTAAACAAAGAATTCTCACCTGAGCTTTATCCAATGGCCAAAAAGCACCTAAAGAAATGTTCAACATCTTTAGTCATCAGGGAAATGCATATCTAAACAACCCTGAAATTCCACCTCACACAACTCAGAATGGCTAAGATAAAAATTTCAGGTGACAGCAGATGCTGGGTAGGATATGGAGAATGAGGAACACTCCTCCATTGTTGGGGGTGGGGTTTGCAAACTGGGACAAACACTCTGGAAATCAGTCTGGAGGTACCTCAGAAAATTGGTCATTGCACTACCAGCTCTGTAAATGCCTCTCCTGGGCATTTACCAAAAGATGTTTCAATATACAAGAAAAACACATGCTCCAGTATATTCATAGCAGTCTTATTTATAATAGCCGGAAGCTGGAAAGAACCATGTGTTCTACAACAGAGGAATGGATTCAAAAATTGTGGTATATCTACACAATGGAGTACTAATCAGCTATCAAAAACAATGACTTCATGAAATTCATAGGCAAATAGAATGAACTAGAAAATGTCATCCTGAGTGAGGTAAACCAATCACAGGAACACTTGGTATGAACTCACTGATAATTGGATATTAGCCCAAAAACTTGATTATTCCAAGATGCAATAAACAGACCACAGGAAGCGCAAGGAGAAGGATGACCAAAATTAGGATGTTCCCACTCCTTCTTGAAGGGGGGAAATATCCATATGAGTAGATATGGGAGCAAAGTTTAGAGCACCCAGTCAAGGAATGCCCATTCAGAGCCTGCCCCACATGTGGTCCATCTATATATAGCCACCAAAACTAAATAGGATTGATGAAGCTAAAAAAATGGGTGCTGAAAGGGACCGGATATATATCTCTCCTGAGAGACACATCCGGAGCATGTCCAATACAGAGGTCAATGCTAGCAGCAAACCACTGAACTGAGAACAGGAACCCTTTGGGGAAAATTAGAGGATGGATTGAAAGAGTTGAAGGAACTTGCAATCCCTTAAGAACAAAAATGCCCAGAGCTTCCAGGGACTAAACCAACATCAAAAGATTATACATGGACTGACCCGGGGCTCCAACTGCATATGTAGCAGAGAATAGCCTTGTTGGGGCACCAGTGGAAGGAGAAGCCCTTGGTCCTGCCAAGGTTGGACCCCCAGAGCATGGAAATATGGGAGAGCTGTAAGGAGGATGGATGGGGGAAATACCTGTATGAGGGAGGGTGAAGGGATAGGGGCTTATGGACAGGAAACTGGAAAAGGGAATATTATTTGAAATGTAAGTAAAGAATTTTTTCTAATAAAAATTCATGAATGAAAGTATTTCAAAAACTGTAGAAGAATGTGACAATTTATAAATTACCTGACCACTTTCGTAAGGAAAATGAAGTTTTCAAAAGCCCAAGACATTTGTATTCCTGCCTTAAGACAGATTGGATTCAGTTAAAAACAATGAACTATTTGAAACTATCATCAAATTCTATGACAGGAAAAAATTGAATTGAGTATTATCCATGTCACGTCCTACTTTTGTCTACCAGACTTAGGGCAAGTAGATAATCTCTGGGAGTTTTCCCTGGGTGAAGTTTACTGACATCACTGTCATGCAACAAAGACAACCTGACTATTAATTCTTTGATGGTTGGTGCTTTCAAATAATTTATTTTTCTATATCCAAGGATGTCAAACACAAAATACATATTTTTCATCTGTTCTCTTATAATGTATTGAGGAATTCGTTTCAAGATGGCAGGACTTGAATGTTTCTTCAACCACATTATATTTCACTTAAACTCCTTGATACGCATATTTTTGTCTGCAAAGTGGGATGGAAGCATCTTTATTGTAAGTATGTCATACAATATGAACTGTACAATGGTGACATGTCAAGTGAAATTTATGCTACATGTTAGAGTTTGAAAATTTGAGAAAAGGAAAGTCACATTGTATAGAAAGGTAGTGAGTTGAATCATCCTGCCGGCAGGAACTTTATTATCATCACTTAGAGAAAGAAAAACCAATACAACAGGGTCTAAAAGGGTTGCATGTCAAACTCAGGAAGAATAGAGCTGTTTTTTCAAGGCCCATTTTGACAAGAAATTCACAAGAATCCTTTTGGGCTAATATCCACAAATCAGTGAGTGAGTATCATGTCTTTTTTTGTTTTGTTTTGTTTTGGTTGTGACTGGGTTACCTCATTCAGGATGATATTCTCCAGTTTCATCTATTTGCCTATGAATTTCATGAAGTCATTGTTTTTAATAGTACTCCATTGTGTAAATGTACCATATTTTCTGTATCCATTCCTCTGTTGAGGTACTTATAAGTTCTTTCCATTTTCTGGCTATTATAATAAGACTGCTATGAATATAGTGGAGCATGTGTCCTTGTTATATGTTAGAGCATCTTTTGTGTATATGGCCAGGAGTGGTAAACTGAGAACTCAGATAGGACTACGTCCAATATTCTGGCAAACCTCCAGACTGATTTCCAGAGTAATTGTACCAGCTTACAATCCCACCAACAACGGAAAAAATGTTCATCTTTCTCCACATCCTTTTCAGTGTCTGTAGTCAGCTCAGATTTTGACCTAAGCAGTTCTCACTAGTCTGAGATGGAATATCAGGGTTGTTTTGATTTGCATTTCCCTGATGACTAAGGATATTAAACATTTCTTTATGTGCTTCTCAGCCATTTGATATTCGTCTATTGAGAATTCTTTGTTAACTCTGTACCCCAATTTTAATAGGGTTATTTGATTCTCTCGCATCTACTTTCTTGAGTTCTTTGTATATAATGGATTTTAGCTTTCTATCGCATGTAGGGCTGGGAGAGATCTTTCCCCAATCTGTTAGTTGCCATTTTGTTCTAATGACAGTGTCCTTTGCCTCATGCAAGACATAACAGAAACTGAGAAAATTCAACAAATCATAAGATCATACTACAAAAACCTATACTCAGTAAAACTGGAAAATCTGGAGGAAATGTACAATTTTCTAGAATGGTACCGGGTGCCAAAGTTAAATCAGTATCAGAAAAACCATCTAAAATGACTGATGACTCTTAAAGAAATAGAAGCAGTCATTAAATGTCTCTCAACCAAAAAATGCCCAGGACAGATGGGTTTAGTCAGAATTCTATCATACATTCGTAGAAAATTCAATACTAATACTGTCCAAATTCTTCCACAAAATAGAAACAGATGGAGCACTACCCAATTCCTTCTATGAAGCCACAATTGCACTTATACCTAAACTACACAAAGACACAAGAAAGAAGAGATTTTCAGACCAATTTCCCTTATGAATATTGACAGTAAATACTCAATATAATTCTCCCAAACTGAATCCAAGTGCACAACAAAAGATCTTCCATCATGATCAAGTACGCTTCGTCCCAGGGATGCAGGGATGGATTGATACATGTAAATCCTTCAATATAATCCATTATAAAAACAAACTCAAAGAAAAATCATATGATAATCTCATTAGATACTGAGAAAGCTTTGAAAAAATTCAACACCCCTTCATGTTAGAAGTCTTGGAGAGATCAGGAATTCCAGGCACATATCCAAATATACTAAAAGCAATATACAGCAAACCAATAGCCAACATAGAACTAAATGGAGAGAAACTTGGAGCAATCCTACTAAAATCAGGGACTAGACAAGGCTGCCCCCTCAGTCTGTACCCATTCAATATAGTATTCAAAGCCTCAGACAGAACAATCAGGCAACGAAAAGATGTCAAAGGGATATAATTGAGAAGAAAAAAGATAAAAATATCACTATTTGCAGATGATAGGATAATATAACTAAGTGACCCTGAAAAGTCCACCATAAAACCAAGAAATCTGATAAACAACTTCAGCAAAGAGGCTGGATATAAATTCACTCAAATAAATCATTAGGCTTCCTCTTCTCAAAGGATAAACAGGCTAAGAAAGAAATTAGGGAACCAACACCCTTCACAATAGTCCCAAATAATATAAAATACTTTAGTTTGACTCTAACCAAGCAAGAGAAAGATCTGTAAAACAAGAACTTCAAGTCTCTGAAGAAAAAAATAGAAGATCTTAGAAGATAGAAAGATCTATCATACTCATGGATTGGCAGAATTAATATAGTAAAAATGGCCATCTTGCCAAAAGCAATCTACAGATTCAATGCAATCTCCATCAAGATTCCAACTCAATTCTTCACAGAGTTAGAAAGAGAAATTTGCAAATTCATTTGGAAGAACAAAAATCCTAGGATAGTGAAACAATAAAAGAACTTCTGGAGTAATCACCATTCCTGACCTGAAGCAGTATTACAGAATAATAGTGAGAAAAACTGTATGGTATCGGTACAGAGATAGGCACGTAGATCAAGGGAATAGAATTGAAGACCCGTAAATGAATCCCCACACATATGGTCACTTGATCTTTGACAAAGGAGCTAAAACCATCTGTTGGAAAAAAAGAGCATTTTTCAACAAATGATGCTGGTTCAACTGGAGGTCAGTATGTATAAGAATGCTAATTGATCCATTCTAATCACCCTGTACAAAGGTTAAGTCCAAGTGCATCAAGGACCTCCACATCAGATCAGATACACACAAACTAAAAGAAGAAAAAGTGGGGAAGACTCTCGATCACCTGGGCACTGGGGAAAATTTCCTGAACAAAACACAAACGGCTTATGCTCTAAGGTCAAAATCAATAACTGGGTCTTCATAAAATTGCACAGCTTCTGTAAGGGAAAGGACACTGTAATTTGGACAAAATGGCAACCAACAGATTGGGAAAAGATCTCTACCAATCCTACATCTGATAGAGGGCTAATATCCAACATTTACAAATAATTCAAGAAGTTCATCTCCTGAGAATCAAGTAACCCTATTAAAAATGGGGTACAGAGCTCAAGAAAGAATTCTCAACTGAGGAATATCGAATGGATGAGAAACCTCTAAGGAAATGTTCAAGACCCTTAGTCATCAAGGAAATATAAATTAAAACTGCCCCACCTCAACAGTCAGAATAGCTAAGATCGCAAATTCAGCTGACAACGGATGCTGGCAAGGATGTGGTGAAAGAGGAAACACTTCCTTTGCTGGTGGGATTGCAAGCCGGTACAACCACTCTGGAAATCAGTCTGGAGGTTCGTCAGAAACTTTGACATAGTCCTACCTGAGAACCCAGCTAAACCTCTCCTGGGCATATACTCAAAAATGCTCAAACCTATATCAAGGACTCATGCTCCACTATATTCATAGCAGCCTGATTTATAATATCTAGAATCTAGAAAGAACCTGGATGTCCTTCAACAGAGGAATGGATACAGAAAATATGATCCATTTGCACAATGGTTTATGACTCAGCTATCACAAACAATGATTTCATGAAATTTATAGGCTACTGGATGGAACTAGAAAATATCAACCTGAGTGAATACAGAAAAAAATGATAAAAACCATACACACTTGGTAGTCACTCATTGTTAAATTGATATTAGCCCTAAAGTTCAGATTACCCAACATATAATCCACAGAACATATGAAGCTCAAGAAGGATAGCCAACGTGTGGCTGCTTCAATCCTTCTTAGAAAGGAGATCAAAAATAGTCATAGGATGAAATACCGAGATAAAGTTTAGAGCAGAAGCTGAAGGAAAGACCATGCAGAGACTGCCTGGCCTGGGAGTACAGCCCAGATACAGACATCCACCAAACTCAGACAATATTGCTAATGCCAAGAGGTGCATGTTGACATGAGCCTGATATAGCTGTCTTCGGAGAGGCTCTGCCAGAGAATTGCAAATACAGAGACAGTGCTCACAGCCAACCATTGAAGTGAGAACAGGGTCCCCATTGAATGAGTTAGAGAAAGGATTGAAGGATCAGAAGAGGTTTGCAGCCCCATAAGAACAACTATACAAACCAATCAGAGCTCCTAGGGACTGAACCATTATCCAAAGAGTACACATGGTCATAACCATGGCTCTGGCTGCATATGTAGCAAAGAATGACCTTTTTGGGCTCCAGTGAGAGGAGGAGCCCTTGGTCCTGCCAAGTGTAGGGGAATTCCAGAGTAGGATTTGGGACAGGGTGGGTGGTTGGGTAGGGCAACACTCTCATAGAAGAAGTGGGATATGGGATGGTATAGGAGGTTTATGGACAGGAAACCTGTATAGGGGATGACATTTTAAATGTAAATAAGTAAAAAAAAATCCAATGAAAATAAGAAAGAAAGTGAGCCATGGTTAAGACCTGACTTTTCACTAAAGGACATAAGAAGAAATCTGTTTTACACAGAGTTCAAATAACAATATGCAAAAGATGTCTTAAAGTGAACTAAAGCAGGCTGAAAGATGTGGCCACCCATGTGAAATACTTAACTGCCCATTTGATTTGTATCATACGATAAGATAGAGTAAAAATGGAGCCAGGAGGTACTCAGATACATTGAAACAAAGATGAGAGAATGGTTTCATTGAGAATTACAAGTCTTTCTTTCAAGGTATCTTGCATAGAATCAAAAAGTGTATCTTTAATATAGAAACCGTAAAAGGGTAGTAAACAAACAAACAAATAAATAATAGATTATTTTTGTCATCTCTCTGAAGAAACCTCTTAATTAGGAATAAATAATTCTTATAGCTTTCAGAATATTTACTAATGTTTGCCTAAAAAACAATTATTGTAGATTATTATAAGTCTCATTGTAACTAGAAAACAAGACTGTAATAGAATTCCCACTATGAAAAGATTTGGTTTTTGTTATTTAGATTACAACATGCAGCTTTGTTAAAATCTGGTAAGACTGTATGCCAGTAGAAAAAATATTAAGGACTTTCGAGGAAGAATAACATTTTGGGAAGTTTGAATAACCTTAATGGCATAAGTAGATAATATTATTCAACCTAAGTGAAAAAATTAAATATTTTCCTTATGAAAATTCTCTATTGAATACTCAATGTGCAATACCACAGAAGACTTCCAATTTACCTTGTAGAAGATAGTTTCAGCACTGAATAAAGGGAAATATTTAGATATATCGTAAATTGTTTCATTTTATGAATTGTTCAGTAGAGACCCAACTGTAGATCTCATGAAACTACAGTTCTGTGATGATGTTTTCTTTAGTTGGTTTTATAGTAATTTATTTTTCAGAAATGTGTTGTTAGATGACTGGCATAGCTTATAAAGTGGATAGCCAATGAAAATTTTTTGTTTAATACCTGAGCAGTCTAGTCAAACGGAATGAACTAAATGGAGTAATGGTCACTATACTCTGGTGAATTCACACAAATGATGTGACTGACACACCAATTAAGTACAAGAATAAAATTCTATGGAAACACTACTTACAGAGTCATAAAACCTTTCTCCTCATCTGCTTCCTGTTGATGGGAAGGGAGTACATTCCTAAAGACCGGAAGGAAAGACACTAGCAAGAGTTAGCTAGGAAGTGGGGAAGTTAATACGGTGATGGCAATGGGTAAATATGTGCAAAATGCATGTACTTGAAAGATATTTAATGGATCCTGACACTAGATATAAGGATTATATGCAATAAGTGAAAAAAATACAGTCTAAGCCTATAAAAATAATTCTGACAACAATACAGCCTGAAACACTTAGTCCAAAATCTTTCTTTGCTAATCCTTTGCATTATTAGGCCCATTGGCCTCTCACATCAGTTTTGGAGATACTGCTTATCTTTAATTGTTTTTCCTGGATATCTTACTCTTTTAGTACTAATTTCATTAAGGCAGAAAAATGAGCTTGAGTCATAATGGGTTATGAAAGTAGAGCCAATATTCTTCCTAGCCAAATAACATACAAAATGTTCAAAGACAAATAATAGGAAAAAGATCATCAATTTCATGCCTCCATACATAAAAATCCAAGAGCAGTTTCACAGTTTTATCATAAGTCCACTCCAACCACTTTAAACCTGCTAATATCCACTTTTCAATGCACTATGATAAAGGTATACATTTAAAACATCGATACTGGATATGTATGTCAATACAGTCACTTATATTTCTGAGATAATTTCAAAGTTAAAGTCTGTATCTATTCTGTTGCATCACCAAATTGTTTTTCTTTTGTTGTCATTGTCTCCTGTCACATATCACAGCAAGATCAAGATTGTACAGTATTCATCATGAATAGGCTTAAGGGAAGCTTACAGAGTAAAGACTCTTACTTGCAAGTCAAATTTTGTGGATATCTAGCAGAATGGCTTTTAAAACACTATTCTATTAAACAAGACATACTCAATCATTATTGACTTATCAGTGTTCTTTTGATTTTAGAAACCACTTTAGAAAAGGTGTTCTTGAATATATTGAGTTAATAGCATTCTTCTACAGCAGAAACATTTAACATAAGCATTTTTCTGCTTTTGATAAAGAGAATATGTATACCATTAAAATTGTAATGCCCTATGGAAATAGAAATAATTTCTAAATGCTGATGAATAGTGCATTTTCAGATATATTTAAAACATTTTTATTAGTTCACTGAAAATTTTATGTTTGATTATATTCATTCTTTCTCATTTCTTACAAACCTATAAATTCTCTTCCCGCCAATCAACATGAATTTCTTTTTAATTTTTTTTCACATTTGAGGAGTAATTTGTGCTATTCTCTCATTCTTGTATATATGGCCTTCTATTGAAACATGGATGGCCTATCAGACTCCTAGCAAAAACTGCCTGTCCATCTCCCAGACATTACAAATTGTCAATTACTCCTTAATTGGGCAGTTGGTGGGGCTTCATGACTATCTTCTTCCTCATGTTCAGGTTTAGAGAGGCTGGAGCTTGAGCAGGTTTTATACATGCTGTCACAACCCTTTTGAGTTCATTCGTATAGTTGTCCTGTTGTGTCAGGAAGAAATTGCCCTTTCACCCAATCTTAGGACCTTTTCATTATTAGGTTTTCTTCTTTCACAGTGATCCCTGTGCTCTTTAGGGATGGTGTGCAATATGAAGTTGTCATTTAGGATTCAGTATAACAGCATTTCATGTTAAAAGTATTGGAGAGATCAGGGAAACAAGGTGCATACTTAAACACAGTAAAAGCCATATACAACAAGCCACCATCAAATGAACTGGAGAGAAACATGAAGCAATCCCACTAATATCAGGCACAAGATAAGTTTGCCCACTCTCTTCTTATTTCTTCAATATAGTATATGAACTCATACTTAAAGCCATAAGACAACTAAAGAAAATCAATGGGATACAAGTTGTAAACAAAGAAATCAAAGTATTGCTAATCACAAATCACATGATAATCTAGATTCCGAACCCCAAAATATTCTACCAGAGAACTTCTACATCTGATAAGCACCATCAAAGTGGCTGCATATAAAATTAACTCAAAGAAATCAGTAGCCCTCTTATTTGCACAAATGAAAAATAGTCTGAGAAAGAAGGTAGAGACAACACCCTTCACAAAAGCCACAAATGGAATAACATATATTGGTGTAATTCTATCCAAGCAAGTGAGACACCTGTATGACAAGAACTTCAAGTTTCTGAAGAAAACAATTGAAGAAGATATCATAAAATGAAAGACTCTCCCATGTTAATTAATCAGTAGGATTAACATAGTGGAAACGGGCACATTGCCAAAACCAATCTACAGACTCAAAGCATTTCCCATAAAAATTTCAATACAATTCTTTACAGACTCTGAAAATACAATCTCAACCTCATATGGAAAAACAGAAAACCCATGGTAGCATAAACAATCCTGTATAAGAAAAGAACTTATGGAAGTATCATCATTCCTGATTTCAACCTGTACTACAGAGCAATAATAATAAAATAATGCTTGGTATTGATATAGAAACAGACAAATTGATCAATGGAATCAAGTCAAAGACACAGAAAAATACCCACATAACCTCAGATCCTTGATTTTTGACCAACAAGAGAATTTATACAGTGGAAAATGGAGATCATCCTTAACAAATGGGTCTGGTTCAACTGGATGTCTGCAAATTGATACATATTTATTATCCCGCATAAAACTCCAGGTCAAGTGGATCAAGGATCTCTTTGAAAAAACAGACTACACTTAATAGAATAGAATAGAAAGTGGGAAATTGCCTTGAACACATTGGTAAAGAGACCACTTCCTGGGCAGAACACCCATAGCTCAGGCCCTAAGAAAAACAATAAATGGTATCTTATCAAACTAAAACACATCTGTAAGGCAAAGGATACTGTCAATAGGGCAAAAGTAACAGTGTACAGAATAGTGGAAGATCTTTCTCAACCTTATATCTGACAAAGGGCTAATGTCCAAAATATATAAAGAATTCAAGAAACTAGACACCACAAATCCAAATAACCCAATTTAAATGTGGGGTACAGAGCTAAAGATTAGGGATCTCTAATTATGAAGGGCACTTCAATACATGTTTGAAGTCATTAGTGATCAGGGAAATGTATATCAAAATGTCTCTGGGATTCCAACTTATACTCATCTGTCGCGCCCACCTCAGCCGGCAAGGAAGACGCAACATGGTTGGATTCGTCTCAACAGCCTTTATTGAAGGACCACCTCTTTGCTGATATGGGGACTTTGAGCGGCAAAAGCACTCGCCTTATATACACAGCAGGCTGAGGCTATGCTAATTGTCCTTCAGGGATTGGCAGAGCATGAATCCCTCATTAGCATATTAACGTCCTGGCCAACACAAGCCAGGTGCAAAACCCGCACATGCACAGTACCATTGTTCACCACAGGTGGGCGCCGGATCACCTCATTATCATATGGCCATCCTTGCAAGGGGACAGGCCTGAGCATGCAGGATAAGTCGTTTACTACCAGACTGGACGTCGGCGCCATCTTTGTTTTACTGCGCCACTCCCTACACTCATCAGAATGGATAAGATTAAAAAAACAAATCAATCACAGTATATGTGGAAGGGGATGTGGGCAAAGGGAAACACTTCTACATTTCTGGTGAAAGTACAAGCACTCTGAAAATCAATTTGGCACGTTCTCAGAAAATTGGTAGTTGTTTTACATTAAAACTCACCTATACCACTCCTGGGCATGTACCGAAAAGATGCTCTACCATACTGCAAGGACACTTGTTTAACTATGCTCACAGCATCTTTATTTGTAATAACTAGAAACTGGAAACAACCCAGATGTCCCTCAACTGAAGAATGGATAAAGAAAATGTGGTTCATTTACAAAATGAAATACATAGTACTTAGCTACTTAAAAGAAAGGACATCATGCAATTTGCAGGTGAATGGATGGAAATAGAAAATATCATCCTGAGTGAGGTAACATAGACCTAAAAGACATGCTTCGTAAGTGAATTTTGCTTTTAAGTGAATATTAACCATAATGTACAGGGTAAACATGCTACAATCTATAGAACAAAAGAAGTCAAACCACAAGGAGTGCCCAAGTGAGGATGCATGAATATTTCTCAAAATGGAAAATAAAATATACACTGGAGGTGGATTCTAGGTGGAGTTTGGGTGAGAGAGTGAAAGGAGAGAGAAATGGGGCAGGGAGGATAGGATGTAAAGAAAGCATGTAAGAGAGAAATAAATGGGCAGCCATGCATTTTTTTAGGATGTGCCAGAGACCTTCGAAGTCACAGAAAATTTATGGTTGTGACTCTAGATGAAACTCCTAGTAGTGAGGGATATGGAGCCTGAAGTTGCCATTTCCTATATCTAGGGAGAACTCTGAGTGGAGGAATAAACATCCCCCTCCCCAGACACTAAATGAAAGCTTCAACCAAAAATGTGTCCTATCTACAAGATCTGCACAGATATAATCAAGAGTCACTTAGAACAAGCTAAGCCTTGCTGCTGGTCTTCCTGAAAGTGGTCCACCATTTTTGCATGGTATGCAATGGGCGACCTTGATGGCAAGGTCCCATAGAGACTTCATCTCAGGATTAATTCTTGCAGCTGGTATGTCTTTATTGTCATTATTAAATAAAATAAAAGTCCCTGGGCATTAGTGCATTCTATTGACCACATTTCCTGCTGATAAACATAAACATGTACTGTCAGGAATTAATGCTATTTAGATAAATTAATGATGATACAGAATTCCTGATTTTATTAAAATAATTTTAGAAAGTTTTAAGAGATGGTGAATTTCTTTGCCAGATGCCACACCCACTCCAGTGGAGTCTCTGTGACATGAAGCTCTTGTGCTTCGTTTCTATCCAGAACAGAGGCCTGTGCCTAGAATGGCTTGGCCCCCTGGAGGTCCCTGACAGTCTCCCTACAAAAAGATAATGACTAGGGTCTATGCTTGCGGTGGAGGTGCCTTCTGCGTTTTAGCCTTGGTGATCTTAGCAATTTTAAGCCTGTCAACAATATCTGATTTTAAGAATATAGCAGTGTGGGAAGATGGTCATGTACCTTTAGATGTCTCAGGAACTGAAAGTTCAGAGACGGAAATGTCTCACACCATCATGATCCAGATGAACTCAATGGCTGCGATGAATTCAACTGCTGCACCCATTAGCTCCCAGCAAATAGGAGAGAAATTAATTGCAGCTACTAAGAACATGACTGTTCCAGAAAAGCCTTTCCCCCCTTTTGGAAAAGTTTTGTTTAGCATGATTCAAAACAGTAACGATTCTTTTAGAAAGATCACAGACAAGTTTCAACAAGTTGAACAAACTTATCAAGAGTTAACTATGGTTACAAAAGTTTCCTTACTATTCTGAGGGGCCATAAATATAGAGTTTAAATTTTATTATGACAAAGAGAAATGATTAATACATACCTGGTGCCCATAAATCTGGCAGTATAACTGCAGTTTTTTTAAAACTATTGTTTGCAGTTGAGAACTGTTTCCTAGATTGTATGTTTAGCTTTCCTCTCTACAAGGGACATTTGGTAGGGTAATGAATAAGAGCTGGATGATTGCCAATTAAGATGTACCTATTTTAACTGCTTAAATATGTGCCAAGAGGGGTTGGGGATTTAGCTCAGTGGTAGAGTGCTTGCCTAGCAAGTGCAAGCACAAGAACCTGGGTTCAGTCCTCAGCTCAAAAAAAAAAATGTGCCAAGAAATAAAGCTTTATGCAGTAGCACACACCTCGAGTTTGTGTCTGTCTGTCTCGCTGAATCCATTCTCTACCTGAAATCCAAGCCTTGGTCCCTCTGCTGACACACTTCCCTGGATGATCTGCGGCAGCCAGAAAGATGTAACGAAGCTTGAATCAATTACAGAATGTGTCCGTTCCTCATATAGTAGGTAAATGTTGCATACTAAGAAATAAAAGGAGCTTTCAGAGTTACAGTACAAAGAGATAGGTTTGGAACAAATTCATGTTCAAGGAAAAATATTTAGGTTCCAGGATAAAGCTACAAGTGTGTACTATGATGAGGCAAGGGCGTGTAAAAACTGTTGCTTTGAACTTATACTGAGGATATTAAAATGAAACACTACTTTGAATTAGTATCAACATCCTTCTGTAACGTTTTATCGCTGAGAAAATTTTCTAAAGAATTTTTGTATTAGAAGGAATAACAAGGTTAGAGAATAGAAATAAAGTTGTCGGCAGCAGCTCTCTGCTCCCAGACCCGGTGAGAGAGAGACCCAACCGCCTGGTCAGGTGGGCACTCCTGAGGCTGCAGAGCGGAAGAGACCACCAACACTGCTCACCCCTGCCCACATCCCTGGCCCAAGAGGAAACTGTATAAGGGCTCTGGGCTCCCGTGGGGGAGGGCCCAGGAGCGGCAGGACCCCTGCCTGAGACACCGACGGAACCTGAAAGAAACAGACCGGATAAACAGTTCTCTGCACCCAAATCCCGTGGGAGGGAGAGCTAAACCTTCAGAGAGGCAGACAAGCCTGGGAAACCAGAAGAGACTGCTCCCTGCACACACATCTCGGACGCCAGAGGAAAAAGCCAAAGACCATCTGGAACCCTGGTGCACTGAAGCTCCCGGAAGGGGCGGCACAGGTCTTCCTGGTTGCTGCCGCTGCAGAGAGCCCGTGGACAGCACCCCACGAGCGAACTTGAGCCTCAGGACCACAGGTAAGACCAAATTTTCTGCTGCAAGAAAGCTGCCTGGTAAACTCAAGACACAGGCCCACAGGAACAGCTGAAGACCTGTAGAGAGGAAAAACTACACGCCCGAAAGCAGAACACTCTGTCCCCATAACTGACTGAAAGAGAGGAAAACAGGTCTACAGCACTCCTGACACACAAGCTTATAGGACAGTCTAGCCACTGTCAGAAATAGCAGAACAAAGTAACACTACAGATAATCTGATGGCGAGAGGCAAGCGCAGGAACACAAGCAACAGAAACCAAGACTACATGGCACCATCGGAGCCCAATTCTCCCATCAAAACAAACATGGAATATCCAAACACACCAGAAAAGCAAGATCTAGTTTCAAAATCATATTTGATCATGATGCTGGAGGACTTCAAGAAAGACATGAAGAACTCCCTTAGAGAACAAGTAGAAGCCTACAGAGAGGAATCGCAAAAATGCCTGAAAGAATCGCAAAAATCCCTGAAAGAATTCCAGGAAAACATAAATAAACAAGTAGAAGCCCATAGAGAGGAGATACAAAAATCCCTGAAAGAATTCCAGGAAAACATAAATAAACAAGTAGAAGCCCATAGAGAGGAGACACAAAAGTCCCTGAAAGAATTCCAGGAAAACACAATCAAACAGTTGAAGGAATTAAAAATGGAAATAGAAGCAATCAAGAAAGAACACATGGAAACAACCCTGGATATAGAAAACTAAAAGAAGAGACAAGGAGCTGTAGATACAAGCTTCACCAACAGAATACAAGAGATGGAAGAGAGAATCTCAGGAGCAGAAGACTCCATAGAAATCATTGACTCAACTGTCAAAGATAATGTAAAGCGGAAAAAGCTACTGGTCCAAAACATACAGGAAATCCAGGACTCAATGAGAAGATCAAACCTAAGGATAATAGGTATAGAAGAGAGTGAAGACTCCCAGCTCAAAGGACCAGTAAATATCTTCAACAAAATCATAGAAGAAAACTTCCCTAACCTAAAAAAAGAGATACCCATAGACATACAAGAAGCCTACAGAACTCCAAATAGATTGGACCAGAAAAGAAACACCTCCCGTCACATAATTGTCAAAACACCAAACACACAAAATAAAGAAAGAATATTAAAAGCAGTAAGGGAAAAAGGTCAAGTAACATATAAAGGCAGACCTATCAGAATCACACCAGACTTCTCGCCAGAAACTATGAAGGCCAGAAGATCCTGGACTGATGTCATACAGACCCTAAGAGAACACAAATGCCAGCCCAGGTTACTGTATCCAGCAAAACTCTCAATTAACATTGATGGAGAAACCAAGATATTCCATGACAAAACCAAATTTACACAATAACTTTCTACAAATCCAGCACTAAAAAGGATAATAAATGGTAAAGCCCAACATAAGGAGGCAAGCTATACCCTAGAAGAAGCAAGAAACTAATCGTCTTGGCAACAAAACAAAGAGAATGAAAGCACACAAACATAACCTCACATCCAAATATGAATATAAAGGGAAACAATAATCACTATTCCTTAATATCTCTCAATATCAATGGCCTCAACTCCCCAATAAAAAGACATAGAATAACAAACTGGGTACGCAACGAGGACCCTGCATTCTGCTGCCTACAGGAAACACACCTCAGAGACAAAGACAGACACTACCTCAGAGTGAAAGGCTGGAAAACAACTTTCCAAGCAAATGGTCAGAAGAAGCAAGCTGGAGTAGCCATTCTAATATCAAATAAAATCAATTTCCAACTAAAAGTCATCAAAAAAGATAAGGAAGGACACTTCATATTCATCAAAGTAAAAATCCACCAAGATGAACTCTCAATCCTAAGTATCTATGCCCCAAATACAAGGGCACCTACATACGTAAAAGAAACCTTACTAAAGCTCAAAACACACATTGCACCTCACACAATAATAGTGGGAGATTTCAACACCCCACTCTCATCAATGGACAGATCATGGAAACAGAAATTAAACAGTGATGTCGACAGACTAAGAGAAGTCATGAGCCAAATGGACTTAACGGATATTTATAGAACATTCTATCCTAAAGCAAAAGGATATACCTTCTTCTCAGCTCCTCATGGTACTTTCTCCAAAATTGACCATATAATTGGTCAAAAAACGGGCCTCAACAGGTACAGAAAGATAGAAATAATCCCATGCGTGCTATCGGACCACCACGGCCTAAAACTGGTCTTCAATAAAAATAAGGGAAGAATGCCCACATATACGTGGAAATTGAACAATGCTCTACTCAATGATAACCTGGTCAAGGAAGAAATAAAGAAAGAAATTAAAAACTTTTTAGAATTTAATGAAAATGAAGATACAACATACCCAAACTTATGGGACACAATGAAAGCTGTGCTAAGAGGAAAACTCATAGCGCTGAGTGCCTGCAGAAAGAAACAGGAAAGAGCATATGTCAGCAGCTTGACAGCACACCTAAAAGCTCTAGAACAAAAAGAAGCAAATACACCCAGGAGGAGTAGAAGGCAGGAAATAATCAAACTCAGAGCTGAAATCAACCAAGTAGAAACAAAAAGGACCATAGAAAGAATCAACAGAACCAAAAGTTGGTTCTTTGAGAAAATCAACAAGATAGATAAACCCTTAGCCAGACTAACGAGAGGACACAGAGAGTGCGTCCAAATTAACAAAATCAGAAATGAAAAGGGAGACATAACAACAGATACAGAGGAAATTCAAAAAATCATCAGATCTTACTATAAAAACCTATATTCAACAAAATTTGAAAATCTTCAGGAAACGGACAATTTCCTAGACAGATACCAGGTATCGAAGTTAAATCAGGAACAGATAAACCAGTTAAACAACCCCATAACTCCTAAGGAAATAGAAGCAGTCATTAAAGGTCTCCCAACCAAAAAAAGCCCAGGTCCAGACGGGTTTAGTGCAGAATTCTATCAAACCTTCATAGAAGACTTCATACCAATATTATCCAAACTATTCCACAAAATTGAAACAGATGGAGCACTACCGAATTCCTTCTACGAAGCCACAATTACTCTTATACCTAAACCACACAAACACACAACAAAGAAAGAGAACTTCAGACCAATTTCCCTTATGAATATCGACGCAAAAATACTCAATAAAATTCTGGCAAACCGAATTCAAGAGCACATCAAAACAATCATCCACCATGATCAAGTAGGCTTCATCCCAGGCATGCAGGGATGGTTTAATATACGGAAAACCATCAACGTGATACATTATGTAAACAAACTGAAAGAACAAAACCACATGATCATTTCATTAGATGCTGAGAAAGCATTTGACAAAATTCAACACCCCTTCATGATAAAAGTCCTGGAAAGAATAGGAATTCAAGGCCCATACCTAAACATAGTAAAAGCCATATACAGCAAACCAGTTGCTAACATTAAACTAAATGGAGAGAAACTTGAAGCAATCCCACTAAAATCAGGGACTAGACAAGGCTGCCTACTCTCTCCCTACTTATTCAATATAGTTCTTGAAGTTCTAGCCAGAGCAATCAGACAACAAAAGGAGATCAAGGGGATACAGATCGGAGGAGAAGAGGTCAAAATATCACTATTTGCAGATGACATGATAGTATATTTAAATGATCCCAAAAGTTCCACCAGAGAACTACTAAAGCTGATAAACAACTTCAGCAAAGTGTCTGGGTATAAAATTAACTCAAATAAATCAGTTGCCTTCCTCTATACAAAAGAGAAACAAGCCGAGAAAAAATTAGGGAAACGACACCCTTCATAATAGACCCAAATAATATAAAGTACCTTGGTGTGACTTTAACCAAGCAAGTAAAAGATATGTACAATAAGAACTTCAAGACACTGAGGAAAGAAATTGAAGAAGACCTCAGAAGATGGAAAGATCTCCCATGCTCATGGATTGGCAGGATTAATATAGTAAAAATGGCCATTTTACCAAAAGCAATCTACAGATTCAATGCAATCCCCATCAAAATACCAATCCAATTCTTCAAAGAGTTAGACAGAACAATTTGCAAATTCATCTGGAATAACAAAAAACCCAGGATAGCTAAAGCTATCCTCAACAATAAAAGGACTTCAGGAGGAATCGCTATCCCTGAACTCAAGCAGTATTACAGAGCAATAGTGATAAAAACTGCATGGTATTGGTACAGAGACAGACAGATAGACCAATGGAATAGAATTGAAGACCCAGAAATGAACCCACACACCTATGGTCACTTGATTTTTGACAAAGGAGCCAAAACCATCCAATGGAAAAAAGATAGCATTTTCAGCAAATGGTGCTGGTTCAACTGGAGGGCAACATGTAGAAGAATGCAGATCGATCCATGCTTATCACCCTGTACAAAGCTTAAGTCCAAGTGGATCAAGGACCTCCACATCAAACCAGACACACTCCAACTAATAGAAGAAAAACTAGGGAAGCATCTGGAACACATAGGCACTGGAAAAAATTTCCTGAACAAAACACCAATGGCTTATGCTCTAAGATCAAGAATCGACAAATGGGATCTCATAAAACTGCAAAGCTTCTGTAAGGCAAAGGACACTGTGGTTAGGACAAAACGGAAACCAACAGATTGGGAAAAGATCTTTACCAATCCTACAACAGATAGAGGCCTTATATCCAAAATATACAAAGAACTCAAGAAGTTAGACCGCAGGGAAACAAATAACCCTATAAAAAAATGGGCTTCAGAGCTAAACAAAGAATTCACAGCTGAGGAATGCCAAATGGCTGAGAAACACCTAAAGAAATGTTCAACATCTTTAGTCATAAGGGAAATGCAAATCAAAACAACCCTGAGATTTCACCTCACACCAGTGAGAATGGCTAAGATCAAAAACTCAGGTGACAGCAGATGCTGGCGAGGATGTGGAGAAAGAGGAACACTCCTCCATTGTTGGTGGGATTGCAGACTGGTAAAACCATTCTGAAAATCAGTCTGGAGGTTCCTCAGAAAATTGGACATTGAACTGCCTGAGGATCCAGCTATACCTCTCTTGGGCATATACCCAAAAGATGCCTCAACATATAAAAGAGACACGTGCTCCACTATGTTCATCGCAGCCTTATTTATAATAGCCAGAAGCTGGAAAGAACCCAGATGCCCTTCAACAGAGGAATGGATACAGAAAATGTTGTACATCTACACAATGGAATATTACTCAGCTATCAAAAACAACGAGTTTATGAAATTCGTAGGCAAATGGTTGGAACTGGAAAATATCATCCTGAGTGAGCTACCCCAATCACAGAAAGACATACATGGTATGCACTCATTGATAAGTGGCTATTAGCCGAAATGCTTGAATTACCCTAGATCCCTAGAACAAAGGAAACTCAAGACGGATGATCAAAATGTGAATGCTTCACTCCTTCTTTAAATGAGGAAAAAGAATACCCTTGGCAGGGAAGGGAGAGGCAAAGATTAAAACAGAGACTGAAGGAACACCCATTCAGAGCCTGCCCCACATGTGGCCCATACATATACAGCCACCCAATTAGACAAGATGGATGAAGCAAAGAAGTGCAGACCGACAGGAGCCGGATGTAGATCGCTCCTGAGAGACACAGCCAGAATACAGCAAATACAGAGGCGAATGCCAGCAGCAAACCACTGAACTGAGAATAGGTCCCCCTGTTGAAGGAATCAGAGAAAGAACTGGAAGAGCTTGAAGGGGCTCGAGTCCCCAAAAGTACAACAATGCCAAGCAACCAGAGCTTCCAGGGACTAAGCCACTACCTAAAGACTATACATGGACTGACCCTGGAGTCTGACCCCATAGGTAGCAATGAATATCCTAGTAAGAGCACCAGTGGAAGGGGAAGCCCTGGGTCCTGCTAAGACTGAACCCCCAGTGAACTAGTCTATGGGGGGAGGGCGGCAATGGGGGGAGGGTTGGGAGGGGAACACCCATAAGGAAGGGGAGGGGGGAGGGGGATGTTTGCCCGGAAACCAGGAAAGGGAATAACCCTCGAAATGTATATAAGAAATACTCAAGTTAATAAAAAAAATGGGGTTCAGAGCTAAACAAAGAATTCACAGCTGAGGAATGCCAAATGGCTGAGAAACACATAAAGAAATGTTCAACATCTTTAGTCATAAGGGAAATGCAAATCAAATCAACCCTGAGATTTCACCTCACACCAGTGAGAATGGCTAAGATCAAAAACTCAGGTGACAGCAGATGCTGGCGAGGATGCAGAGAAAGAGGAACACTCCTCCATTGTTGGTGGGATTGCAGACTGTTACAACCATTCTGGAAATCAGTCTGGAGGATCCTCAGAAAATTGGACATTGAACTGCCTGAGGATCCAGCTATACCTCTCTTGGGCATATACCCAAAAGATGCCTCAACATATAAAAAAGACACGTGCTCCACTATGTTCATCACAGCCTTATTTATAATAGCCAGAAGCTGGAAATAACCCAGATGCCCTTCAACAGAGGAATGGATACAGAAAATGTGGTACATCTACACAATGGAATATTACTCAGCTATCCAAAACAACGAGTTTATGAAATTCATAGGCAAATGGTTGGAACTGGAAAATATCATCCTGAGTGAGGTAACACAATCACAGAGAAACACACATGTTATGCACTCATTGATAAGTGGCTATTAGCCCAAATGCTTGAATTACCCTAGATGCCTAGAACACATGAAACTCAAGACGGATGATCAAAATGTGAATGCTTCACTCCTTCTTTAAAAGGGGAACAAGAATACCCTTGGCAAGGAATAGAGAGGCAAAGATTAAAACAGAGACAGAAGGAACACCCATTCAGAGCCTGCCCCACATGTGGCCCATACATATACAGCCACCCAATTAGACAAGGTGGATGAAGCAAAGAAGTGCAGGCAGACAGGAGCCGGATGTAGATCTCTCCTGAGAGACACAGCTACAATATAACAAATACAGAGGCGAATGCCAGCAGCAAACCACTGAACTGAGAATAGGACCCCCGTTGAAGGAATCAGAGAAAGAACTGGAAGAGCTTGAAGTGGCTCGAGACCCCATATGTACAACAATGCCAAGCAACCAGAGCTTCCAGGGACTAAGCCACTACCTAAAGACTATACATGGACTGACCCTGGACTCTGACCTCATAGGTAGCAATGAATATCCTAGTAAGATCACCAGTGTAAGGGGAAGCCCTGGGTCCTGCTAAGACTGTACGTGATTGTTGGGGGGAGGGCGGCAATGGAGGGAGGATGGGGAGGGGAACACCCATAAAGAAAGGGAGGGGGAAGGATTAGGGGGATGTTTGCCTGGAAACCGGGAAAGGGAATAACACTCGAAATGTAAATAAGAAATTCTCAAGTTAAAAAAATAAAATAAAAAAAAAACTAATTAGAAAAAAAAAAGAAATAAAGTTGTCCATTGGATGGTTTGGCCTGGAGGGCTATGCCTCATTTATCCATCCATCCATCCATCCATCCATCCATCCATCCATCCATTCATCCATCCATCCATTCATCCATCCATCCTTCTGTCCACTCATTCATAAGTATATGTCTGTTTTTCTATATGTATGTGTGTTGGTATATGTCTATAGGTATGCTTGTATGAATACTAGTGGAGTGTATGAGACAGGTTGGACCCTCCAAAATGTGAATGTGTTAAAATGTAAGTGAAAATGAAAATGTGTATATGAATGCATGTACATATTTCTGTGCATGTTTGTCTGTGTAAAAGATTTGGATCTTTTCTTTCTCTCTGGTTTACAAAGAGTTAAGCATCTTAGCCAGAGAGGCTTTCGGGTACTTGACCAGAGAAGGGAGCAATTGCAATAAATCCTTTACTTAATCACCTGCTGTTAAGAACAGTTGCCAATAGATCCAGAGATCTGCAGCTTCTGTCCTCATAGTAACTTAATGTCATGATAGTAATATGTTAGTGTATAAACCAACCTTACTCTGTCACAAGACCATGTCTTGAAGCTCTTTCCCCTGGGCTGCTTCAAAGAGGGCCCAGCCTGCAGCTGAGAACCAGATAACAAAGATAAAGCAGAGTCTGTGGTAATAGCCAACCAATGACTGGAACAACTTGATACCCATCCTATGGGCAAGAACCAACCACTGATACTATTAACAATATTCTATTTTGGTTGCAGACAGTAGCATAACATAACTGTTCTTTGAAATGTCTACCCAGTAGTCAATGGAAATAGATGCAGTGGCCTATAGACAAACATTAGACTAAGCTCCTGGACTCTTGTGGAAGAGTTAAAGGCAGAGTTAAGGGACCAAAAGGAGATAGAAATGTCACAAGAAGACCCACAGTGCCACGCCCAACCTCGACCAGCAAGGAAGCCATGACCACAGGAGATCTTCTTCAAGCAGTTTTACTCAGGAACCTTGATACAACCTTCTGACTCTCTCTCTCTTCTGGCTCTCTCTCCCCGGGGAACGCCCTGCACCATAATTAAATAGCTAGCACTGGCCACTTCTAGCAAGCCACGTGGGTCATGTAGATAGGCTGTCACTATGCGAAAGCTAGTGGGCCAGGCAGACATAGCCAAATAAGGACTTGTTTACTGCAAGGAGCGGTCACTGTTGGGAGGGTGGAAGGTGGAAACCAGCGCCATCTTTAAGGAGCGGCACGTCGCAGCTCTCTACAGTTCCCCCTTTTTGTTTAATTAATCAAGCAGGCAAAGGCACCGCTGAGCGTGGCGACCCCCCCACCCCGTCTTAAATCCGTCTTAGGACACCTCGTCACCCACAAGGTTCCGTGCCTTAGGTAGAAGGGAAGTTGCCCGTCTCTGGGCAAGGTCACTCACATATACTCAGGGGCGAGGTGCAACTAGGTCTTCTGAATGACCGTAAGCCAGCCTTGAGGGGACTGTCTTGCTTCAATGGCTGTAAATGTCTCTACCACCATAGCCACGTGGCGCCTCTGAACAAACCTCATTCTACAGAGACACCACAGGCTCACTAGGGAGACCAGCAGCAAGAGTCCAGCTAGGGTTCCCATACCCGCCCACTCTCTAAGATGATTCATAGCAGCAGCAATCCAAGATAACAATCCCATAGCCAGCCTAGCATCTGCACATGTGGAGTTCACAGTCACGATGGCTACACGTAGCTGATCCATTAAGAAATCGAGTTCTCTAGTCCAATTACCTAAAAAATAACTTGACAACTGTTTAGACAAATTAGAGGAGTGGGCTTAAAGGTCATGACGTATCGGCATAGGTCTCTGGAACACCGGTAGTATCCCCCACTGGGGCTCCGTTTTGACCAGCATTTGGGTCACATCGAGAAGTGTCAACAACAGCAGGATCTTCATTCTTGTTGAACCTCCTGGTCAATCTTTCAGGGACCCACAACGGATCTTGCCAGTCCTGAGGAAACACACAAACAGACCCTCTTGCCCACTCCAACACAGGGTCTGGCCCATGCCATAAGCCAGTGAGCACATCTTTCCACTTCACATAACCTTTCAATGTGCCTGCCCAACACTGATGTTGGTCAGTGGCAGAAAGGCCATCATCATCCAAAATTAAAAAATTAAGAGTAAAAAGGGCTAAGTATATCTGTTCCTTAGGCATTCTGCCATGGCCTATTCCCCCTTTTTGTTTAATTAAGCATTCCTTCAAGGTACAATATGCTCGCTGAACAATACCTTGACCTTGGGGATTATAAGGCAGACCATGGGTCAACTGCACATCCATCTGTTTACAAAAGGATTTGAAAGATTGGGCAGTGTATGCTGGGCCATTATCAGTTTTTAAGTGTTGAGGCTTTCCCCAAGCAGCCCAGGCTTCTAGGCAGTGTCCAATAACATTGCAGGCCTTTTCTCCACTCAAAGGTAGCACCTGAACAAGTATCCACAAAAACATGAATGTATTTTAGAGTCCCAAATCCAGATATGTGAGTTACATCCATTTGCCAAATCTGTAGAGGCAGTAAGTCCCTGGGATTAACCCCCCCACTAGGGGGATGATGGAAAGTGATACACTGTTGACATCCTAAAACTATCTGTCGAGCATCTGCTCGAGACAGATGAAACTTCTGCTGTAAGGTTTTGGTAGGCACATGAAATGGTTGATGAAACTGTTGGGCTTGATCCAATGATGAGCTTAAGAAGATAAACTCCATTCGGGTACATCTATTCGCAAGATCATTTTCCTCACTAAGAGGACCAGGCAAACCTGTATGAGCTCTAATATGTTGGACAAAAAACTTGTGACCTCTTTTCCAGATCAATTCCTGAAGTTCCCTCAGCAGCTGGCTAATTAGTGCTGCTAATTCTAATAGGGCCAGCCACTTCTAGTATCTTAACTGCATTAACAACATATGATGAATCAGAGAGCAAATTAAAGGCAGAAGAACAATTTTTAAACACTACCAGCACAATTTTGAGTTCAATTACTTGTGGAGAGCCGGGTTGATATTGACACAAAATTGGCTCTTGATGGTCAACCATATAGACTCCACAGCCATTTTTGGATCCATCTGTAAAAATGTTTGGGGCCCCCTGTATGGGAACACTGGAGGTAACCTTAGAAAAATCACGGGATGTTCCTTAAAGAAGGATAGCAGAGGGTGTTTTGGATAATGACTAACTATCTCTCCATGGAATCCACAGCGTAATATAGCCCAATCATCCACAGTGCCACATAAGATCTTCATCTTCTGACCTGTATAGGGCACTATGATCGGGGTTAGGGAAACACCAAAATATTGTATGCACTGTTGAATCCCATTCAGGGCTAATCGTGCAACAGCTGTAGGATAATACTCTACTGATCTATCTGGAGAAGCTCTGGGATAAACCCAAAGCAGAGGGCCATCTTGCCACAACAATCCTGTGGGCTGCATGTAGGTGGCTAGAATGCATAGCACAATGTCTGCACCCTCCTTCCATCGATGTAACATTGCACCTTGTAATCCCTTTTCAACCTTCTTTAAAGCTTCCCTTGCTTCATCAGTCAATTGTCTAGGAGACTCCAAGGCCGAATTCCCAACTAAGGTATTATACAATGGTTTTAATTTATAATTTGGTAATTTAAAATAACATCTGACCCAATTAATATCTCCCAATAATTTTTGAAAATCATTAAGAGTCTTAAGGTTATCTTTCCTCAATTCAACCTTTTGGGGGATTATGATATAAGGGCTTACTTTTGTTCCTAAATAATTTACAAGATTGCCCTTTTGTACCTTTTCAGGGGCAATAATCAATCCTTTACCTTCTAGCAATTTAACTAAATCTCCATATGCTAAATCTAAAATCTCTTCATTCTTTTCACTTAAAAGGATATCATCCATAAAATGTATGCATCTCAGTGCGGGAAACTTCTGTCTTAATGGGGCGATGGCATTGCCCACAAAATGTTGACACATAGTAGGGCTATTGGCCATACCTTGTGGTAAAACCACCCATTCATATCTTTGATTAGGTTCTTCATGATTGCATGATGGAACAGTAAAAGCAAATCTTTCACTATCCCTTGGACAAAGAGGTATGGAGAAAAAGCAATCTTTTATATCAATCACTACAACAGGCCAACAGGCTGGTAGAGAGGATAAAAGAGGAAGCCCGCATTGCACTGGGCCCATGATTTGCATCTGTTGATTAATAACTCATAAATCATGCAACAGTCTCCATTTCCCTGACTTCTTTTTAATCACAAATATTGGGGTATTCCAAGGTGACACTGATGGTTTTATATGCTTCATAGCCAGCTGTTCATCTACCAGGGCTTTAGCTGCCGCAAGCTTCTCAGAGGAAAGTGGCCACTGAGGAACCCACACAGATTCCTCTGTTTTCCAGGTAATGGGAATGCCTTCCTCAGCGGCCCCTAGGAAAAACCCAGGTCCTGATTCCCTTCTCTCTGTTGGGCAGTTATAGGGCTAGTCCTACCCTGTAGATATTTCCCTATTCCTTTACCAGGAAAATAGCCCATATTTTTCATAATCTTTTGTGAAGTCTCAGAATAATCATTGATCAATTTGAAACCCATGTCTTTCAACAGATCCCTTCCCCAAAGGGAAATGGGAAAATCCAATACATAGGGTTGCATAACTCCTGAATGCCCTTCTTGATCGCTCCAACTCAATTGTCTTGTACTCATATCAGGAGCTCTTGTATAACTGAGACCTTGTAATGTTTGAGATGAGGCCTGTACTGGCCAACCAGAGGGCCAATCTTTCTTAGCTATTATACTTCTATCGGCCCCTGTATCCAACAGTCCTAGGATCCTTTTACCATCTATCCTTAGCTCCATTACTGGGCGTTGGTCTAAACCCAAAGCTAAATATGTAAGGTCGGAGCCTGTGGAACCAAAACCCTTCTCTCCCCTCTCTCTAGACTGGGTGGCAAATTTTTCATGAAGGCTAGGCAAAAGTAACAACTGAGCTATTCTATCTCCAGGGGAAATAGCAGTAGTTCCTTTTGGTGATTCTACCATGATCTTGACAACCCCGGTATAATCTGGGTCAATAACCCCTGGATGGACATGTAGTCCTCTTAAAGCTGTAGATGATCTCCCTATAAGTAACCCAACTGTGCCAGGCTCAAGGGGTCCTTTAAAATCAGTTTCTATCAACTGGACCCCCATCCTAGGAGTTAGTTTGAGTCTGGTGGTGGAGCGGAGGTCCAGTCCTGCGGAGCCTTTAGTGGCTCTCCTTGGCCCCTCGGATGGTGAAGGGAAGGCCATCTCTCGTGACTCTGTTCTACATCCTGATTCACGACTGCCCCATATATTTGTGGGCCGTGAGGTTGGGGGCCCCGCTGTCCATTTTTTGGTAGTGCTCCACCAAAGCCCGAGCTGAGAGGCTGCCCATTGATGTCTTTTACCGAGCGGCATTCATTAGCCCAATGATTCCCCTTTTTGCACTTGGGGCACAGCCCTGGTTGCCTTGGGCATTGGCCACTTCCTGTACTAACTAGACTTCCCCTTTCTGGACATTGCCTTTTTAGGTGCCCCTGTTTATCACATTTAAAACACGCTCCTGAGCTTCCTCCTTTTTTCTGCATCATCTGCATAACAGCAGCCGCAAGTCCAGCATTAGTCAAAGGTCCCCCTATTCTCTACAGACCTTCATCCAAGCTTCAAGTCCCTTGTTCTTGTAAGGAGTGATAGTAGCTCGGCATTCCCTTGTGCACTGTTCATAGGCCAACTGTTTAATCAAGAGCATAGCAGTATCGGGGTCTCCAAAGACTTTCCCCGCTGCTTCTACTAATTGGGCTACAAAGTCAGAGAATGGCTCCATAGGTCCTTGAAGGATCTTGGTGAGGTTTCCACTCACTTCTCCCTTATTAGGTAAGGATTTCCATGCCTTTGTTGCAACTTCATTAATCTGCTGGTAAACCTGTCCTGGATACCCTGTCTGAGCATTGGCAAAGTGTCCCTGACCCAGCAGCATATCCCTATCCCAGGCAGCCTGGCCGTCCCCCGCTGCCATATTAGCGGCAGCCTGTTCATTGGCAAACTCAATAAGAAAAGCTTTCCAGTCCAAATACTGTCCCGGACTAAGACAGGCCCGAGCAAGGTTAGTCCAATCACTAGGAGTCATGCAAAATCTGTGTAAGGCCTCAACCTGAGCTACAGTAAATGAGGCTGTAATGCCATATGTCCTGACTGATTCTGCCAGGGACTTGATCACCTTAAAGTCTAAAGGCTCATGATACCTTTGTTGATTAGCATCCACAAAACAGGATAGGCCAGATGTAGTTCTGTGCAGTCTGCCTTCCACACTTTGGGGCAGAATGTACTACCCGAAACTCTACTTCCTCCCTCTACAACACTGCAGGGAGGAGGAGCCGAGGGGAACTGCCCAGGAGGTTCCTCCACCATTTTAGGCTTTTTCCTTTTCTTCTTCTGTCTATTCCTTAGAGACTGTTTCCGCATTTGATCTATCAACTCTTGTAACTCTTCTTCTGAATCTGTTTCATCTGTTTCCTCCTCTGTATCTGTCTTTTCTGAGTCTGTCTCCTTTGCGCTTCCCTGCTTTTCTGACCTCTCCTCTTGAAGCATTTCTAGGGCAGCTTGCCCCTTCTCTATAGCTGCCTGACAACATTTCTGATCCTCAAGGCAGCTATGTACTAAGCGCCATACTGGACGGACCCCAGGTCTTAGAGTCTCCTGTTCCCGGGCAAAATCAAGGTCTTTCTCTAACTTGTCCCAGCTTGCCACCATGAGATTACCAGAGGCTGCGAACCAGGGTGCAATGGCATTGCATTCACTCAAAAATCTCTCTATGGTGCTTCTTTTTATTTTTAGCTTCTTTTGCTCAAACAGCTCTTGAAGAGCCAGAAAAATTGGAAGAGACTCTGAGGTCCCCATGACAAAAACTTTCTATGCTGCTAAGGCTAAATTCACCGTGCGTCTTGCTACTTTCGGTTTGCTGCTACCGCGAATTTTACTTTCAGTTCACTGTTACCGCAAACTTTACTTTTGGTTCGCTGTTACTGTGAACTTTACTTGCTCACTACCCTGAGACTTTATAGTCACTTATTTTCCGTGGCCCTTATTGTCCCACCTTACCTTGGGAACTTTCCAGCGCTGCCCTGACTGCAAGAAGTTCTGATCTCGGAGAGAGTTGAGTCCCTTTACGGTGGATTTGAGGAGTTCCCCGTACGGGCCACCACTTGCCGCGCTCAACCTCGACCAGCAAGGAAGACATGACCACAGGAGATCTTCTTCAAGCAGTTTTACTCAAGAACCTTGATAAAACCTTCTGACTCTCTCTCTCTTCTGGCTCTCTCTTCCCGGGGAACGCCCTGCACCATACTTAAATAGCTAGCACTGGCCAGTCCTAGCAAGCCACGTGGGTCATGTAGATAGGCTGTCACTATGCAGAAGCTAGTGGACCAGGCAGACATAGCCAAATAAGGACTTGTTTACTGCAAGGAGCGGTCACTGTTGGGAGGGTGGAAGGCGGAATCCAGCGCCATCTTTGAGGCGTGGCACGTCGCAGCTCTCTACACAACAGCATCAATTAACCTCGACCTTTGGACTTTCACAGAGACTGAACAACCAAGCAAAGAGCAAGACTGGCTTCGACCTTGCCCACCCTCTTTACATAAGGAAATTTGTATTCATGAGGGTCCCTAAATGGAGCAGGAACTGTTCCTGAATCTGTTACGTGCCTGGAGATCTTGTTACCCTAACTGAGCAGAATTGTCTGGCCTCAGTGGGAGAAGATGTTCTTAGGCCTGCATGCCTTGGTAGGTCAGGGAAGGGTAATAACCAGAGGATGCCTCCCCTGTTCTCAAAAGACAAGGGGAGGTAGGGAAAGGAAAAGGACCTGTATGAGGGGTGGATAAAGAGAAACAAGAACAGCTTTGAAAGGAATGTAAAGGGAGTGGATAAGTAACTAAACTACTGATGATAAAACAAAGGAAAGAACAATTACTAACTTAAGAAGTTGTTCCTGAATTTTAATATGTTGTTGCAAAATAGCTGTACAGTATTTTTTTGCTGGGAAGCATTAGGGATAAGCATTCATATATATAATATGAATGAACTAGGTATCATGTATAATATGTTTAAGGAATATATTAATTCAATATATATAATACAAATATATGTAATTGAGTATAATATAATATATATATATAAAAGAGAGCAAAAATATGATGGTTGCATATTTACCTGAAATTTATATTCAATAACTGCTAGAATATTGTATGTTGTTTACCTATACCTATCTATGCTTCTAAATAGTCATGTTATCTACAATAATAAGCCCTTCAGAATGCAAATTTATCTGATACCTAGTTCATTCAAATCTTTCTCTTATCATCATAGCTGGAATGCAAGGTAAATGGCATACAGTGCAAGATCCACCTTCAATACTAGATGTAATTCCATGACATCCCCATTTATAATCAAATATTCTTCAGGTGAGATGAGGAAAATCCTTTTGAAAATGTGGGAAGAAAGGTATACAAATGAATGCAAGTCATCCAGAATATTGGATCATGATAATAAAAATAATGTTCAATCCTACAGAAAAAAACTAGAAGTAATGAATGTAGATACTTAATTCTCCAGGAAAAAAATATATTCACATAATTAAATAAAAATGTCTTCACAGAAAATAAGATTAGATAAGAATGTCTTCACAGCATATTATAATAAGGAATTTTTGATAGTATGAGATAGTTTTCATAAGACACATGCCAAATATCCTCAATGTTTCTCATTTCATTTTCTGAAAATCTTGTATGTAATACTAAAAACTGTTGTAAGAAGACCATCTTATATTGATTGGGAAAGTTTTACAAGTCTTCACTTCTCAGTAAAGGGCTATAGGCTGCTAGAAGGAAATATCAGACTTTTTTAGACTACCAGTGAGCTCACGGAAATGTTCTACCATTCCAACTGGGTATCCATAAATACATGTATGTAAACAGAAAGCTACATGGGCTTGGTAGGGTGTGTGTGTGTGTGTGTGTGTGTGTGTGTGTATGTGTGTGTGTGTTTATGTGTGTGTGTGTGAGAAGAGAGACAGAGACAGAGACAGAGAGAGAGAAAGAGAGAGAGAGGGAAAGAGGGAGGGAGGGAAACAGAGAGAGGGAGAGAGAGAGAGAGAGGAAGAGGGAACGAGGAGAGGAGGAGGTATGCACACATACACACTGTCTATATAATTGATGTATGTACATATACAGGTACATATATGTATGTGTAACTATAATAATTACTGACTTTTAAAAAGTCATAAACATTGAGGAGTAAGAAAGGGGTCTAATGAGGAGAGACAGAAGTGGAAATGATGTAAATAGCGTACTTCAGTGTTATATTCTCAAAATGTAAACATTTAAATGACAAAACTGGCTGTTCAGTAGACATGTCAATCTAGTGTCCATTAATTGTTTTTCACACAGCCTCTTCTTAAAGAACAGAGAGCTTTCAATATGGAAACTGGAGAAGAGAAGGCTAGAGACTAGGCTAGTTTTCCGAATGCTAGCACTGATGGTATAAATTTGTGAACATTAAACACTAAGTTACCAAAAGGCTAGAGATGTAATGAAACTTGAAGACAGAAATTCGTTTCTCAAGACAGTTTTAACATTGTTCTATTAGGCTCATGTTTAAGAAGGTGTTACTTCATCTTAACATATGGCAGCACAATAAAATTCCTTAAACACTGCTGGATGTGGTTGTGCGTGGTGATGACTGCTGATGTATTACACCAATACTTTTTTAGAGTGACAGCACTCTTGATGATGTATTACACTAATATTGTAGTTTATCACATGAGCAGTGCTCTGATGATGCATTGCCGCAATATATCATCAAAGCAGTTGTGCTTATTTCCTTTCTCACTAATCTAAGTCAAGACCAGCATTTTTCTTTAAAAAAGAAAACACAACTTATTTTCCTATGTTAGGTAAGAAAAGAACAGTCTTTGAGAAAAGATGTGACACATACTTTTAAAATACAAATGGATATAAAAACATTTAATCACATTTGATATTTAAAATTTACATCTCATAAACTTGTCTTAAAATGATAGCACATTCAGTAGAATGTTGTTTTATATCAGTGGGAAACGTACCTACTGTATCTTACAAAAAAAAATACATTTATGTAGGAATCACCACATCAAGATAAAGACAAAAAATGCATTTTGCCATGAAATTTGTAGCTGTGATAAGTAAAATTAGGTTATATGCATTAACCATGTTAAGAAAAATGAAAGCAGCCATTTTATAAAGTTCTAAATTGTCAATTTTGCTGGGCATGGTGGTGCACTGCTTTAGTTGCAGCACTCAGGAGGCAAAGGTAGTTGGATTTCTGAGTTTAAGGTCAGCATGACATACATAGTGAGTTCTAGGACAGCCACAGCTATGTACAAAGACCCTTGTCTCAAAAAATAAAAGATCTTAATTTCTTCACTAATGATAAAAATATGTTTATTATATGATCATATGACTACATGATTGAGAGAACTGAAAAGGGTGAACAATTCTAACGCTAGTGACAGGAAAAAGAATAAAAAAGAAATGAAGGAAGGAAAATTAAGTTAAGAAAGACTCCAGTGTTTTGGAAAGTAGGATGTTGAGATTCATTTGAAAAATAAAAGTAAAATTTTAAGTGAGTAACCAAATGTCCTAAGCAAAAGAACAAGGCAATGTGCTAGAGTCTCCCAACTCTCCATCTCCTCTTTTTTTTTTTAAATTGGATTTTAAAATTTAGATTTCAAATACTATCCCCTTTTCTGGTTTTCCCTTGATAAATCCCCTATCTTCATCCTGCTTTCCCCTGATTTTATGAGGGTGCTCCCACCAACCCACCCACTCACTCTCACCTCCCTGCCCTGGCATTTCCCTACATTGGGGCATCGAGCCTTGACAGGACCAAGGTCCTTTCCTTCCACTGATGCCCAATGAGGCCATCCTCGGCTATATATGTGACTGGAGCCATGGGTCTATTCCAGTGTACTTTTTGGATGGTGGTTTAGTCCCTGGGAGTTCTGTGGGGTTTGATTGGTTGTTATCGTTATTGTTCTTATGTGGTTGCAAACCCATTCGTCTCCTTAAGTCCTTTCCCTAACTCCTCCATTGGGGACCCCATTTTCAGTTGAATGGTTGACTGTGAGCATCAGCCTCTGTATTTGTCATGCTCTGACAGAGCCTCTCAGAAGAGAGCTATATCAGGCTCCTGTCAGGAAACACTTCTTGGCACCCACAAAAGTGTCTGGGATTGCTGACTCTATATGGGATGGATCCTCAGGTAGAGGAGTCATTGGATTTCCTTCCTCTCTTTCTCTTTCCTTCATCTCTTCCTTCTCTTGAGGCAGGGAAGTACAGCCATGCTGACCTTGAACTGGGTGTGTAGTTCAGGCTGGATTTGAAATTCTGAGTCTTCCTGCACTCACTTGCAAGTGCTGTGTTCATAGTGAGGGACCATCATGCCTTATTACATTCTTGGCAAACAATCTCTCCTTCACATCCATTTTGAAGAAAATAATATAACTCTTTTAAGTCTTTTATGATACATGTGTCTCAGTATGAAAGAGAAGCTGCTTTACAAAACTCACATGAGATCACTTGCAAATAAAAAGACATAGAAAAGGAGATAGAGCTGCCAGTTTAAGAATGCAAAATTATTGATTTTTAACATAAACTGTATGTCTATGAAATTTTAAAATCTTAAAATTAATCACAAATTTCAGATTTAGTATATTTCTATATTATGTGTTTTGTGGATTATATTGATTGGTTTAGCAAATACCCTATTTAAAGGTAAATTTAGTTTCAATAAATAGAGATTCTCTTCGACCACAATGGGTTGTTTCATTTAAATGACAGTATTAAAACAACATCTCATCATGTAATGATTTCAGTGAGTCAAAGGAATATACTCTACATAGATATCGAGATGTAAGAATGAATTAGGAAGTACTAACAAAGGTAAAATATGTGGACTTGGAGGTTAACATATTAATAAAGTAGTTGGGGAAAACATTTTAATTCTTTGTTAAGGAAAGTTCTACAATGCCCAAACGCTCTACAGTTTGAATCCTCCCAACTCTACCTCTTTCCTTTATCATGTGACAAACTGGTATTGCATGTTTTAATTTCTTGAGGTGTGTAAACTTCAATTTTATCATCTGAAGAAGTGACATTAGGAAATCATATAGACATAGGATTTACATGGAATAAAGTTTTAATATGCTCCCTTTTTCTGCAGTGGAGGCTACTAAACGCATAGTCCTTACGCAAGTGGAACCAGAGTGGGGGACATAAGGCATGCCCTGTTGCCTATCAAGCTTTTTCCAATATATAATCTTATGTGTTATGTCTTATCTTCGATGTTCGGCTTTCTGTGCTTTAGTTTGTTTTTTGACACCCCCTTCCTAGAAATTTATTCAAACTTCCATTAATCACTGATGTACTACTTTGGGAAAACTTGTTTGGTTAACGATATTGAAATAATAATTAAAACTTTAAAATTTATGCTTCATATTCTTAGTTTTGTCAGAAACTCAGCCACTTTAGAAATGACATTTGTTGCTGAAACTAGATTTGTTTTATTGTCCTTGCGAGAACGCGAGTCTCAAATTGATCACATATACAAAATAAGGCCTGAAATTCTATAACTGTTAGCGTAAAAAGTATTGAAAACAGTTGTAATCATTTTATTGGTAGGGCTCTAACCACTCTGCAAAGACTTTGAAGAAATAACCAAAGGGGCTTTATGAAGTTAAACGTGTTTTCACAGCACAGGAAGCAGTTGCTGAAAGGGAGTAAGAACATGGACTACATAAAAATTTTTAGCATCTACACATCTTCTTGAGGCTTATCAAAAACATAAAAGAAACCAAAAACACCTAAATAACAATTAATTCTGTGGTAGTGTGAATAGACTTCACCCCCATAAATTCATGTTTTTGAATGCTTGGCTCACAGGCAGTGGCATTATTAGGAAGTTTGGCCTTATTGGAATAGGTGTGGTCTTGTTGAAGGAAGGACATCATTGTGTGGGTGTTGAGGGTTCTGATTCTCAAGCTCTGCCCAGTATAGAAGAGTCTCCTCCTGACTGCCTTTGCATCAAGATATAGAACTCTAGGGTACTCCAGCATCTTTTCTGCCTGGATGCTGCATGCTTTCCACCATAATGATAATGAACTTAACCCATATCTCTGTAATCTTGCTCCAATTAAGTGTTGTCCTTTATACGAGTTGCTTTGGTCATAGTATCTCTTCACAACAATGGAAACCCTAACTAAGACAAATAAAAAGGGGAAGGGGGGTTATTTGGCTGACGAAATTACTAGAGAGTTCAAAAAAGATAAAAGGAGATGGTGAATAAATACAGAAAATATTTTCAACTACTCTATCCACCACACTTAGGTTGTATATCATTACAATTAGAATTAATGTGTGAAGAAAATATATCAAATAACAATAAATATTAGTGAAGATGGGAATTAAATGTGCCCTTCTACTAGTTGGACTATAAATCATTTCAGGGATTATGGAAATCAGTATGGAAGGACTTTAAATTACTTACAGAAGCAGGCAACAGGACCCAGTTATACCTCTTTTTTTGTGTTTGTACAAAACTTCAAATTCAATGTATAAATGAAAAACACTTGTACATATGTAGGCTTAAATTTTTTAAGGCCTACTTTTAATAAGGGTTCTTAAATTCTATAACACCTGCTTCTAGCCCACTATCCAAGGATGGGGAGAAAAGACGGCATATAGAACAAGGGATTGTGTACTTTTCAGAAGTAGTTCTTTGAGGTGATTCCAATCTCAGTTTGTCAAGATACCAGTTACCAGCAGCCATGTCAGATAGTGTCAGGATAGAATCATGATGTCATGAATCATCAAGGGTGGCATAATTCAACAAAAACAGCCAGGCCTCCACAGAATTGGCATGAAACATTGGAAGTGGTTAGTTGGGACATCAGGATAAGTTCTTTGCTGTGCCTCTTTCAATGAAGTAAAGATCAACAAAGGTGCAAGACCAATGAAATGTTGCAAAGCTAGCTATGCAAGCATGCTGTCACAGTCTATTTAGTTCTAATTATATTGTTTGCAAACATAATCTGTCCTCTCATAGGTTTTACCTTAGCAAACACCACGTGAGTGTCAATACAATACCATGTGAGTCAGCAACACTTGGTATATCCAGAAACAGTCACTTCATAATGTGTGTTTATTGCTGCATTATTCACAACAGTTAAATTAGAACCACCATTGTAGTAAGTTTTCTGTGTAATAAGAAGTATGAAATTGTTGCATGTAATTCAGAATCAGGGTCAACCCAAGACTCACGAAAAAAGAATCTTTACTGAATGTATGAAGACTTGGAGTAACATATTCTAGTTGCTTTTACATTTTGAATAATTAGCTTATCTGGTATTCATGCATGAATAGAATGTGTTTGGATTCAATCAACCATTCATTATCACCTCTTCAATTTCTCTTCTAATGACTTTTCAACTTTATCTTAAAATTTAATTCTAATGATTAATACCACTGAGTCCATTATTGCTGCCTTTATGTGCATGGCTATAAGACTATTTACTGGAGCTTGGGTTTCCTCACCCAAGTGGCATCCCCAAGGAAAAAATTGCTTACCTCTCAGCAGTTATGAACTCTTAAGAGTTTCTTGGAATGAAAGATTTCATGAGACCACCACCATTTTTTTCTGCAATTTTGCATGGATTGATCTTATAAGTCTCATCTATTGTAAGCTCTCATGACAATAAGTTTGCATGTCTGGCATATACCTATTCATTACAGACATACACTCCTTCTAATTCTTACACTTTTCCTAACCTTATATTCTGTGATGATACTAAGCCTTCCTTGTATGTAAGGTTTGTGAAAATATGTACTAATTAGAGCTCAGGATGTCATAGCTAGTCTATCTTTGGAGGATGGTCAGTTAATAGTTTCTGTGTTATTTGCTACTTATTGGAGACAAGTTTCCCTTATGAGAAGTGAGAGATAAATTACTATGTGGGAATAAAGTCAAGAACTTAAAGCTGAACAGTACTGGTCGGCATGCCTTTAATCCCAGCACTTGGAAGGCAGATGCAAACAGATTTCTGAGTTTGTGGTTGACCTGCTCTATAAGTAAATTCCAGAAAAGCTAAGGTTACAAAGAGAAACCCTGACTTAAGAAGGAGGAGAAAGAGGAGGAAGAGGAGGATAATCTAGTGCTATGTCTACTTATTAGAATATTAATCCTAGGTTTTCTCCTAGACCTAGAGGTTTTGGAAACAATTAAGAATACAAGGTGTGCAGCACAACTTATTGAACTGTCTTTATTTCATTTGAAAGTGGTTGGTTACTCCCATAATATTTTATGCTTTTGTTGCAGTGGTGGGAATACCAGAGCAGTCAGTACTCTAGTTACCAGGGCTCACAGATGAATGAGATTCATTATAACCTTTCTCCCCTGGTAGATGCAAAGAAACATCTAGCACTATGAATACTACCAAGTAGAAATGAAAGTTCCTAATTGATCCAGCTTTATTGCTCAATATCTGCTAACTAAATATGTGATGTCTTCAACAGTATCTAAATTTGAAGTTATTGGGGCTAAAAAAAAGAGAAATAGTACTAGACCACAATAGTTTTTAGAGTTTTATATGAAGCCATTGACCAACAATCTGATAAAAGATAATACAGATGACACTGGTTTTCTTTGGACATCAGCGGTGTCTTGAGGGTCATTGGCTTCATGTAATTTCATTCTTTTTCTTTCTTTGTTTCCTCTCTCTCTCTTTCTCTCTCTCTCTTTCTCTCTCCCTCACTCTCTTGTCCTCCCTCCCTCCTTTCTTTTTGACCCCAAATTTGAGAGTTCATTCTAACATTTCTTTTATTCATGTATATACAATTTTACAAATTATTATTAATCATGTATTTGTGTGTGAGTGTGTGTGTGTGTTTAAAATTCTCTCTTATATCTTTTTAAAGTTTATGAACCTATAGCTAATTATCTTTTTGCTAAGCTGGCTGGACAGTGGGCCTCAGTCATCCTCCTGTCTCTACTTACCTCTGATTATTGGAGTTACAGCTGTATATGACAACAGCTAGATTTTTTCTTTTCTTTTGTGGGTTCTATGATAATAAACTGTCATTTTTAAGCTTACAGAACAAGTGCTGTTCTCAACTGAACTGTCTCTCTACCTCCTGCATTGTTTTTAATATGTATTTTTATTTGAAATAATAAAGATATAGATGGGGTAAAAGAAAGTATCACACTTTATGTATTAAATGCTGTTTATTTAACTCTGTGTGGGGTACTGAGCATGCTTTCCTCTCACAATATCAAGAAAATTATATATATATATATATATATATATATATATATATATATATATATATATATATTTGTTTGAAAGGAAATGGATTGCCCCCATAAGTTCATAGGTACTGACAGGTAGGCAATGTGATGTTGTTGGAATAGCTGCAGTGTTGCTGGAGAAAATGTGACACTGTGGAGGCAGTCTTTGAGGTCTGATGCTTGCTCAATTCTAGCTATAGCATTACAGAGTTTTCCTGCTCCCTGTTAACCCAGATATGGGAATCTCAGCTACCTCACCAGCACCATATCTGTCTCCATGCCACCTTTCTTCCTTCCATCACAATAATGGACTAAACCACTGAATTGTAAACTAGCCCCAGTTAAATGTTTTTCTTTATGAAATTTTTCATGGTTATGCTATCTCATCATAACAATAGAAATTCTAGGATAATATATAAGTGGGAAAAGAAGAAAGCAACTGTAATGTAATACATCACAGGTGCTCTTCCTCAGTTTCCATTTAGGTACCTTAGAAAGATGTGTTAACTAACCTTTTTTTGGGGGGGTTATTTACATTTCAAATGTTATTCCCTTTCCTGGTTTCCTGTCCATAACCGCCCTATCTCATCCCTGAAGGGGGAGCCCTTCTTCTATGAGGGTGTTCCCTTTCCCCAACCAACTACCCCTTCAGTCATCCTCTTTGCCCTGATATTTCTCTACACTAGGGGGTCCAGCCTTGGCAGGTCCAAAGGCTTCTCCTTCCACTGGTGCCCAACAAGGAGCAGGAGCAATGGATCTGTTCATGTGTAGTCTTTGGGTAGTGATTTAGTTCCGGGGAGCTCTGGTTGGTTGGTATTGTTGTTCTTATGGGGTTGCAAGCCCCTTAAACTCCTTTAATCATTTCACTAACTAACTTTATTCTTTTTTTATTATATTTTTTTTATTAACTTGAGTATTTCTTATATACATTTCAAGTGTTATTCCCTTTCCCAGTATCCGGGCAAACATCCCCCTCCCCCCTCCCCTTCCTTATGGGTGTTCCCCTCCCAACCCTCCCCCCATTGCCGCCCTCCCCCCACCAGTCTAGTTCACTGGGGGTTCAGTCTTAGCAGGACCCAGGGCTTCCCCTTCCACTGGTGCTCTTACTAGGATATGCATTGCTACCTATGAGGTCAGAGTCCAGGGTCAGTCCATGTATAGTCTTTGGGTAGGGGCTTAGTCCCTGGAAGCTCTGGTTGCTTGGCATTGTTGTACATATGGAGTCTCGAGCCCCTTCAAGCTCTTCCAGTTCTTTCTCTGATTCCTTCAACGGGGGTCCTATTCTCAGTTCAGTGGTTTGCTGCTGGCATTCGCCTCTGTATTTGCTGTATTCTGGCTGTGTCTCTTAGGAGCGATCTACATCCGGCTCCTGTCGGTCTGCACTTCTTTGCTTCATCCATCTTGTCTAATTGGGTGGCTATATATGTATGGGCCACATGTGGGGCAGACTCTGAATGGGTGTTCCTTCAGTCTCTGTTTTAATCTTTGCCTCTCTCTTGAGACTCCTGGATACTTCTTCATTTCTCTGAAAATACCTGGCTTCTTTAAGATCTCCATCATTATTTGACCATTGACCTAAGACCCCCCTTTGCGCACCAGATTAGCATGCAAAAAATGTGAAAATATCCTAATGTGTGTACTTGTGCTTTGTGTTTTTGTCTGCAGCTACTTGAGAATATGGCTATATGATTTGGCAATATCTTATTTATAATTCCAAAATTAGAGGCCCTGTTTTTAACCTTCGCCTGTAGCTTTCCATTAATGTGTTTTAATGTGACATTTATAAGTTAATATATTCACTTTACACACCAATGTTATCACCCTTTTCCTCTCAGCCTGCCTCCCAGCTCTTTACTACTCCTCCTCTCCTTCTTCTCTGAGAAAGGAAAGTCTCTTCTGGGTTCCATCCACCTTCCACATTGATCAATGTAGGACTACGCACATCCTACTCACTGAAGTGCTCAGTTAGGGAAATGGGATCCACAGGCAGGCAACAAATTTCAGTTGTTGGGGGAATCCACATGAAGACCAAGCTGCACATCTGCTACATATATGCAATGGCATCGGGGGGGGGTGAGGGTAGGGCTAATTCCAGTCCATACTCACTCTTTGATTGTTAGTTGAGTCTTTGGGAGTCCCCAAAGGACCTGGTTATTTGACTCTATTAGTCTCTTCTGGTCATTCAGTTCTTCTCCTGACTCTTCCACAGGACTCCTTGATATCCATCTAATGTTTAGCTGTGAGTCACAGCATATGCTCCCATAGGCTGCTGGGTGGGGCACTCAGAGGATTGTTATGCTAGGCTCCTGTCTGGACACGTAAGAGAAGTGAAGAGAACCATCAAAAGCAGACATCTAATGGAAATGTATTTGAACTACAGTGCTAAGTTCTAACCCAAGCAAGCAGGAGAAGTTGGCAGCTTTGGCCAAGTGGTCTGTCTTTAGAGCCAAAAACACAAAAATGAAAAAAAAAAGTGAAAGAGTTCTGGAATCTCCAATGGCTAAGATAATTCTGGTTCCATAAGAAAATTAGGTCATGTATGTAATAGGTGTAGCCCCTGAATGGATGCCCTGGTCTTCATTTCGTGAAACATAGATTCTTTTGGAGACCACACATGTTGGAGATGCAGAGTCAGGGATACCTGCTAAGAAAATCTGAAGACCAGTTATGGAACCAGCACAGGGTAGAGAAGAATGTTTCAGTGAAAATGCTGAAAGGAGTTGGAGATCAGAAGTGTATGTCGATAGCCTGCATACTGATGCAGAATTTGGAGGTTGACCTGATAGCTTTCTATCTTGCTTTGGCCCAGTATTTTCTCACTATTTTCCCTGTTCCTTGCTTTTGGAATAGTAATGCATAGTTTCCAACATTGTGTGTTGGAAAGATGTTATCTGCTTTTTAATTTTGATTTTTGCAAGAGTTTTCATTGAGAAAATGTCATGAGTTTCAGAAGACCCTTTGGACTTTTAAATAGTGCTGGAATTGTGATAGATTTGGACACCATTTCTCAATCTGTTGAGAATGAACCCTTTGAGTTTGCATGTCAGATGCCCTGCATAATAGATAACAGTAGCAAAATTATAGCTATGATGTCACAATAAAATGACTTTATGGTTGGGGTGACCTCTGTATGAGAAACTGTATTAAAGAGCTGTTAGCATTAGGAATGTTGAGACCCACTGTGCTATCTATTGTGATACAGCTAAAATCCCATTAAAGCTAGGCAGGGAAATGTGATTTGATTAAGAATGGCTCCTCCAGGGTCATATATGTAAATGCTTAGTCATCAGAGAGTGGAATTTTTAATAGAATTATAAGGATTATTAGGTGTGGGCTTGTTGAAGAAAGTGTGTCTATACTCTGAAACTATTAGATGAAAAAATATCTACTGGGATGATTATCTGGAATGCCAATGTCAGCGATACACTCTTTCAGGCAGCAGGAGTCAGTTAAGCCCATGTGCTTTTTGCTGTTCACATAATCATGTCATGAAAGTAGACCAATTACAGCTTATTGAATTCTTAAATGATACAGAAATGAAGTGATCAAAACATTGCTTGGGGTTATTGTTAAACCACTGGGGAGAAATGTTGTTGCATGTTATTGAATATCAACAGGACAAAGCACTGCTATACACACAAGACAAAATGACAGCAGAGAATTGGAGTGCACACAATTGAACACACCTAGCGATAATAAATCTACTCTCAAGTACCTTTAAGTAGCCTTTCTTCTCCTGTTCGCATTAATAGTTGATTTTCTAGTCAGGTGGATTATCGATCGATTTCCACTGAAGCCATTTCTTCCTCATTAACTTTCCAAACTTTTCTCTGCTTCAATTTTTCTCAGACACAAAAGACTCAAAGATTACAGACAACTTGTTGCTTAGCAACAATCTCATTTCCGTAACCGCAATGGTTGGACTTTCAATATCACCTATAATGGCTGGAGAGGTCATATGTTTACCTGTTTGCAGTGTTTATTTTTTTAATTATGAAAGAAAGACATTTATTAATTTTAAATAAAATTTTCTTACATGAATAATTTTAGTTTTATGATACACAGCTGTGTTAAGAATGAAAACTGATTTATGACTCAAAATGTGTCAGAAATGTATTTCTGTTAAAATAATAATATGAAGAAATAACTCCCTTTTTATTTTCAACTTTTATAACTCCTGAAAAAATATTTGGTATTGCTTATATTGATAATAGTCAAGGGATAGATTATAGATATTTATAGGCAAATTCAAAGCCTATAATTTAGTAATTAGTTTATAGTTTTCAAAGCAACTATTTAAAATATTTTCTACTGTTCTTTGGTTAGCTAAATATAGATGATAGAAGGCAAAGCTATATATATATATATATATATATATATACATATATATTATATATATAAGCATATGAAATAAAACAAACAAACCTAAGGAAAAGGATGTAGAAGATAATATATGACTGTTCTAAAGAACAGAACTATACTTCTAGTTTGAAAAGATTGTATTTATCATTTAGTGTCAACCAGATTTGTCTCTATTTTCTCTTTTCTTACATTATAATAAATGTCAATTCATTTATAATTTTTGTAAACTGGGTTAAAGCTATTAAAATAATACCTTGAACATTAAAGACCTTATTATAATCAGGTTTAATATTATGCTGGTTTAAATGATAATGACCCTGAGAAGAGGATATGGTATGGTATGCATCTATTTTCTACAACAGCAAGTAAATAGTTCATAACATAGGATCTTTCTTTCATCAATTTCTGCCTTAGGGAATCACAGAGAAAGCATTCAGCTACAGAGCCACACTTTACTTCTCCCTTAGAAGGCCTCTCTGCACTTTCAGACTGCCTCCAACAAGCTAAGGACAATCACCACTGGGGAAAGCCAGAGCTTTTTCCTCCAGCCCAGACCAGACACTGTCCCCAGCCTGCAGGCTCCCAATTGTGTTCTTTTCCATGCCTCTCAGTGATGCCTAGATGTCCAAGAACCCCATGACCCTGGTCTCCTGGTAGGCCTGAGGACCCCTGAAACATCTCTACCTTTTCCACATCTCAGACTGTGCTTTCCCAGCTGTGGAGTGTTGACTCAGTGCTTCAGAACAGCCTAACAGCCCCTCACCCTGGAGGTGGTGTGGGAAAAGCTCAGTCAAACTCTCCGTGCCCTACCTCTTCAGTTAAGTGGGAAATGAAATGTATTATTATATTCTGAAATAGTTCTCATCCCATGACTTACTTGTATGTTATAAGCACAACATGCTTAGCACTAAAAGATCAGCTATGATAACCTTAATCAAGTTCTTATTATTTTATAAGTTAGGTATTACTTTTTCAATATGTTTTGAAAACATAATTCCTATATCTAATTCTTTTTTAAAATTATTTGTTTATTTATATTCCAAATATTTCCCTCCCTCTAGGTCCTCCCTCTCAGTCTTCTTTACCTCTCCCCTTTCCCTTCACCTCTGAGAGACTGCCCCCCTGAGCATCCCCATTTTCTCATACATCAAGTCTTTAGGATTAGACACATCCTCTCCTATTGGGGCAAGACAAGGATATCAGTCCTCTGTTACATATGTCCCTGGGGCCTTGGACCAGCCCATGTATGGTCTTTGGTGGGTTGTTTAGTCTCGAGATCTCTCTAGTGTCCAGATTAGTTGACACTGTTGGTCTTCCTTTGGGGTTGTCATCATCTTCAGTTCCTTTTATCCTTCCCATAACTCTTCAACAGACATCTAAGACCTCAGAACAAAGGTTAGCTGTAAGTACCTATATCTATCTCATTTAGTTGCTGGGTAGAGCCTCTGAGAGGACAGCCATGTTAAGATCCTCTCTGCAAGCGAAAGATAGCATCTGTAATAGTGTCAGGGTTTGGTGCCCACCTATGGGATGGATCCCAAGTCAGAATGGTCACTGTTCAGTGTTTCTTTCTGTCTCTGTTCCATGTTTGTCCCTGCATTTCTTTTAGACAGGAATCTATAGAAAATTATTGAGGAACATAAAAGAAGCGAGGATGGAAAGATTGCAAGACCCAGTGTACCAAGATGTTTGATAAAAGGTTGTGCCTTCTAAGTATGACAAACAAGTTGCACCCTTGACATCTCTAGAGTATGGCTGCCTAAACAAGGCCTGAGAAAAAATAACACAAATGAACCTGTTAATAAGGAAGGAGGGATTTTTGGAAGGGCACAACACTAGATGAGGAAATATTCCTCTTTTCAAGATGTATGTCTCTTAGTTTTAGTTTGCTATTTAATATCACATTGGTTGTCCCTAAACACAGACACACACACACACACACACACACACACACACACACACACACATATAGGTATATATATATATGTTTGTATGTATATGTGTATATGTGTATATATATGTATATGCATATGTATATGTATATATATGTATATATGTATATGTGTATATATATGTATATATGTATGCATGTTATGGATTCAGTATGGTTGTATTTGCATATTTATTCACATAATAGTTAAAGGAAAAGTGTATATGAAGTTTAGAGGAAACTGAGGAAAGAGAGAGTAGTTGGAGGGGAGGAAGGGAGAGGGAATAATAATGTAATTATATTTGAAATAAATGTAAAACGAAGATATAGTTTTATTTTAATTTTGTTATATACCTGGGTCTTTGTGTGTTTCTGTGTGTGTGGGTGGATGGGTTCTAGAAAGGTTAGACAGGAACCTTGAATACCCAGTTACAAAGGAATATCAGTAAAGCAACATGGCTGCACTAGCAAGAGGTTAAAACCTAATGCATTCTAGGTCTTTATGATTTGGCTGGAATGCAGACATGACCTTAGTATACATCTATATTTCCAAACAATGATTGTAAGTTTCATTTATAGATGGAATTAGCCATGTTTGAAAGTAACATCTAATTGAAATAAACAAAGAAAGATTTGGCAGAATAAATAAAAAATAAGATACATGCAACTTTTACCAGAACAGCACAGAGAGGAGAGGTGACTTAAGAGAGCCACATGGGTCAAGTAGGTGGGTAGGTGTGGCAGTTGTAGTGGAACAGTTTTATAAACACAGGCGGTAGAGAGAATAAGCTACAAACATGTGAAGACAGGACAATCTAGAGCATGATAAAGAGCCAGATTACAACACATTGCCAATGTTAGTATGAAGCCAAGCAGAATAATCCAGTGAGAAGCTGAGAGAAGCTGGACTGAAGTAGTCAGTTTGGAGAGGAGTTTGGACCAAAATAGCTGAACCAGCCAGCCAGAGTTCACAAAATAATTAGACAGAGTGAGCTTATTTAGCAGTAAGTCTGTGAAACAACAATTACATCTGGCAAATAAAAGATACTTCACCACTCAGGAACTAGAATTATAGGCACCTGATATGGGGACTGTGAACTAAACTTACTTTTTTTCAAGAGTTTTTTTTTCAAGAGCAGCAAAGCTCTTAACCACAGAGTCATCAGGTCATCACTCCAACTCTGTGCTAATTTTAAGTAGACAGAAAATGTGTTCTCTGATGATGTTCAATAGGAATCTGAAATTTGTATGTTAGACATGTGTCAGGAATTTATCATTTTTATCACCCCTTTGGTGGGAAATACAGTCTTGAAACTGTATTTGTTTATTTGCCCTGTTTACTACATAACTGAGGAAATACATGTTTTTTCAGTGGCAGGAAACTTCACTTGTCTTGTGACATGCTTGGCAGTCAGTGATGATGCCATTGAATCTCACCTCAGTAGTCACCCTACAGGGCCCGGCATCCCTGCAGACAGAATGAAACTTTTGGAAAGGTGGCTTGACATCAGAAAATGCCCCCCTCATCAGTTGTGAAGACCAGAAAGTAATCTGACTGCTCTGAAAACTGGAGAAGAGAATGCCTTCTTTTTCTGCCAGGGGCCAGCCCCTGTGGTTGTTCTTTCTTGTTTTGTTCTAGAGTTAGCAGACAAGGAAGAGCATCACTAGAGGTAAGACTTGGTCTTAGAAGATATTTAGGGGTGCTGTGTAATAATAACACACTTGCTTTTTTTAATTAAAAATACTGTTACACAGTCTTGGTTCTATATTACTATGCTGTGGTAGCTGACCTGCCTGTCTGAGTTCCTCTGAGGCAAGAAACTGTTTAGCACCTAGTCCTAAAACACGAGGAGATTAAGTGAAGAGACTTATTGCTGGTGTTCCTTTCTCTGGCAAATAAGTCAGAAACCTCTTTGGATGAACTGGTTAACTGGTTGTGAACCAGAGAGGAAGGAAAGGAAAAGAATTAAGATGCTTTGTACAGGCAAATATGCACAGAAACATATAAATTCAAACATTTCATACACCCAGATTCTGGCCAGGCATAACCATCTGTCACAGTCAACTCCACTAGTATTCATGCATGCTTACAACATATACCTACACTTGAGCATGTAGACAAACAGACATACACATTTAGATGTGTGGATGCCTGGTGAAAATCTCTCCAATACAAACTATTAACTACCAACTTTACCTCTTTTCTCTGGTCTTTCTTACCTTCTTAGACAAAAAGTTGTTTAGAAAATTATCTGTGGGATAAAATGAGCTTTACAGAAGGATGTTGATAGTAAGTTCAAAGCAGTGTTTCATTACAATATACTCATTTAAACTTCAAAACAGATCTTAGGTGGTCTTGCATTATTATAGTGCACACCTGTGACTTTTTTCTTGGACCTGGATATTTTTTTCTCGAACACAACCTTGTTTCAAGTCTAGTTTTCCTTTTAGTGTGGTTATGAAAGCTCATTGTATTTCTTATTATGCAGGATTTACTTACTATTCTGAGGAGTGGGCACTTTCAATTCTTGATTCTAACTTTACTACATCTTTCTAATAACTAAGTCCACTCTAAAACTTTCTTCCTAAAGTTATTCGAATCAAATCCTGAACTCTATAAAATTATTATCTATTTGTCTATGTAGCATCTCTACAAGATAGTACATCTTCATTGTTCTATAAACATCTGCTCAAAATGGTGGGCTAATAGTGACAGGTATATATTTAATAATAACAGGATAAAATATTAATAGCAGGAGTCCTTCTTAATGTAAATTTCTTATGGGTCTTGTCTATCAGAGCAATTCCATCATGGATTTTGATTCAAAGCAGATTCATCTCAGGAAGATCACATGCTAGTTATTAGATTCTCCTATAATGTCACCTGACACGTTTCCTCCTCTTGATGTTTGCTCTGGGTGTACAGCCATGAACCTGCACCTGCTGCAATATCACATAGTTTCTCCATGGTTCTCAAGGTAATTTTATTTAATTTGTTGTATCTAGCAAAGAGACTGTAATAAGGTTTGAAGTTGAAGGTACAAAGAATTAGGAGACTTTTATTTTTTCTTGTTGCTGTTGTTTGTTTGTTTTGTTTTGTTTTGTTTTTTGCTTTGACTTTATTTGAGGGGACAACATTCAGAGTATAGTCAATAAAGTTATGGGCCTGGGAAGATTTGGCCTGTGAGGCTTCAGAAACAAAATTAGGTTAGTTATCAAAAACTAGCCATTTCTTCTGACTTGCTCATTTATTTTACTCACTGTAACGTCATCAAAATCCACTTGTGTCACAGCATGAGTCAAAATTTCCTTCTCTTTCAGGGGCGAACAATATTCCATTGTAAGAATATATCACTAGGCATCACTTGTCTACTTATGAAGACAGGGATTGTTTGTGCCATGTCTTCTGGTGTGAACAATGCTACAATGAACGTGAATGTGCAACTATCTTATTACAGGCTATCTTTTTCTGAGAGTGTGTATACACAGGAGTGGACCCAGAAGATCACAGGACCATTATATTTTGATTAAGAAGTTTCTATATGAGTTTATCCTGTGTGTACCATATGCATCATCACACAAGTAAATGTACCTCTATGAGAATATCTCTGAGATATTCTCCCATAATCTGCTCATGTAGTATTTTTTAAAGTCTCATTAACTTTTCTTGAATGTTTCAGTTCTTTTTATGTTGGCTATGAGTTCTAAATCTGCTTTTCACATGATTCATTCTGTTGGTGAGGCCTCCCATTGATATTTTTAATATTTTTGTCATTTCTATTATTATTTCAGTTTGAATTTTTAACAGTTGAAACTCTATCTTTATGTCTTGGACTGTTCCTTATTTCATGTATTGTCTCTGTCTTCTATGAATTATTTGACCATAGTTATAATCATTCTTCTGAAAAAAAAATTGGAAGGTCTTCCATGTCATTTTCATTAGATAGCACTATTATCTAGTTTGTATTTTATTTTATTTTTGTAGCAGATATGCTATTGATTTTCTAATTTCTACAGTGGTATTTTCACATTTGGATTTAGTGTGTTGGTCAATTTTTGTTTAATTCCTTTTTTATTTTCTGCTGAATTGAATTTTTGTTCTTATCAGCACAGGGTTTTTCAGTACTTGATATGGGAGTTGAAATCTGAATTTCTTATCTCCTTGTCAGTGCTTACTGCTTTCTGGTCTCAACACATAAGAACAACTGGAAATCTCTTCTGCAACATTGTTCTTAACCATTGAGCAATCTCCCCAGCCCCCTTTATGGTGATTTAATTCACATGTCCTCAGCCAGAATTCTGAATAAAGCCTCATTTCCCTCTGAGG